>NW_022900926.1:47345077-47362359 GCF_012274545.1 Fukomys damarensis
ATATATATAATGCTCTGGTTAAATGTACAAAACTAGATTAAAAAGCAAATTCTATATTTTACTATAATTGTTATGTTTTTCATCGTTATGTATATTTCTTTAAGTCTCAGCTTCAAATTTGTTTATAGAGTTAGTACTACATAAATTTCACTAAGTAACTAATAATTAAATACATGCCAAATAACTGTTTTCAAAATTTCCCCAAGGTTACAAATCTGTAAGTACACAGAGCCCTGGTTCCTTATCAATGCTCTTACTGCTTATCATCTAGAAACTCAAATATGAGAACAAGACACAAGGTGACAAAGAAAGACAAAAAGCTATTTGAGAGTGATTTTAAGCTTCTTGAGAAAAGGAGGAAAAGAGGGTTATCATGGAAGATATCTATCCATCCATCTAGCTAGCTATTTATCTATTCATGTATTTATCTATCTATGTAACATTTCTTTTTGACACTGATTAGAGTGATGATTACCTTTGGTCCTGATTTATATTTCTGAGAGTTTGATAGTTCTGTTCTTTAAATCTGTCATTTTGCATACTATGTTTTCAATATATTTTAATAAATTAGAGACTGCTGACATAAGTATTTCTGAAATATAATGTTTTAACAATACTATAAGGATAAGAAAAGGATTTATTATAAACACTACTTTAGTTGGAAATTGTTCTTTATTGCTGGGATATGGAATAGCAATTCTGAAACTACATTACATTTACAATAGGGTTGAATGAATAAATCAATTAATTTCTTTTAATGGGCTTCAGGAATTTTATCGACAGACAAACATGCAAATAAAATGGGAACAGGTGGTAGAATGAATCAGATTCAGGAATATTAGTCTAAGCTCATGCTAACTTTTTTATAAGATGTGAATGATTACATTTAAAATACCACTATGGTAAAAGAGCATTATAATTTATTCCCTTTAAAATAGTCCCCCCTTGCTTCAAACACAGTTATGTCATTGTTCTAACCACTTTTGGAAGAAGTTCTGGAGGTCCTCTTTTATGCCTTATCTGGCTGCCTCCAGGTCTGAAATAGACTCACAATGTGTACGGCAATCTCTGTCACATAACTATGTCACTGTGTGCCCTCGTCTACCTTATTCACTGATTTGGGCACCATGTGAATTCTAACTCTTCAATGAAGTCAAAATGGCCACAAAAGGCCACCTTCTCAAGTTGACACAAACAATCATCACATCCATAGATTCATGAGTGTTTTTTTCATATTTTGCATTTTTATCATTGTAGCATTATAATATAACCTGAAGCCCAGGATTAGGGTGTTCTCTGTTTTCCCCTTGTTGTCTGCAGTTGCTTTTGCTATTCTGAGTTTCTTCTGGTTCCATATGACTTTTTTATTATTTTTCTATAATTCTGTAAGGAATGTTATTGGTATTCTGATTGGGATTGCCTTAAATGTATATAGCAGTGGTGGAAATATAGCCATTTTGAGTATATTGGTTCTGCCTATCCAAGAATGGGGGCATCTTTCCATTTTGGACACCTTCAATATCCTTTTCAGACTACTATGGTTTTCGCTCTATTTCACTTTCTTGGCTAGGTTAATTCCTAAGTATTTCATTTTTATTGGTGCTATTGCGAAGGGTATAGTTTCCCTAATTTCCCTTTCAGTGAGTTTGCTATTAGTATACAGAAGCAGTATTGATTTTTGAGTCTTGACTTTGTATCCTGCCACACTGGCAATTTTGGATATGAGTTTTAGGAGATTTTTGGTGGAGCTTCGGGATGTCTATATAGTGGATCATGTCATCAGAAAACAGTGACAATGTAATTTTTCCTTCCAGGCCATATCCTTTATATTTCTATTGTCTTTTGTTCAAGCTAATGTTTCAAGAACTATATTAAATAGAAATAGTGATAGTGGGAATCTTTGCCTGATGTTGACCATTGGTTTCTCATAGGTGGTTGTTATCAGGTTGGGATCAAAACCTATTTCTATTTTCTTCGGTGTTTTTTTTTTTTCCTGAACAGATATTGGATTTTGTCAAATGCTTTTTCTGCATTTATTGAGATGATTATGTGATTTTCATCCTTGCTTCTGTTTATGTGGTATATTACATTTATTGATTTGCTTAAGTTGAACCAAACCTGCAACCTTGGAATGAATCCTACTAGGTCACAATGTACAATCTTTTACTATGATTGCTGCATTCTGTGTGCCAATATCTTGTGGAGGGTTACACAGAGACATAAGCATACCTATGTTTATAGCAACATAATTTATAATGGCAAAATCTTGGAAACAGCCTATATATCTATCAAGAGAGGAATGGATTAAAATATGTTATTTATACACAATGGAGTATTACTCTAACATAACTAAGAATAAACTTATGTCATTTGTAGGAAAATGGATGCACTTGAGACCATATTGTTAACTGAAGTAATTCAGATACAGAAGCTTAAATATCACATGGTTTCTCCTTTAGGAAACTCCATTTATCTATCTATCTATCTATCTATCTATTTTAGATAATGGGAAAAGAGAGAAAAAAGAAAAGTATTTTAATCCAGCAGGGACAGTGTACCTAAAAATGTGCCTTGTCTTTGTACAATTGACTTACATGTTTTATATGTTCTCTGGCAATCTATCAGCCTGGTTTTCAGTCTGTTTGTATGATAATTAACTCTCTAAGTTCTTACAGGATAAATAAATGAATCTGATGCTGGAAAAGTAAAAGGGATTGGAGGGGAATAAAAGCAGGGAATTGAAATGTGTTATGTAAATGTTCCAATTCCATGAATGTAATCATGTACTGCAAAATGGTACTAATAAAAAAACATAAAATAAAAATTTTAAGAAGGATGATGGGATATGTGTGTTTGAAGGGAGTGGGGGTGGGAGTATTTGATGAGAAATTATGGTAATGCATCAATACTGTAATAATTTTTAGGGTTTAAATATTCACCATATTTTTATTATTCCTCATACACACAGATGTGAAAATAAATACTGATATATGTGTATATAAATGGGTTAGTGTATATATGTATTAGCTGTACCTGCCAATAGAGCTAGAAGCAGTGACATGTTAGGATTATATTTATAGTCTGATCTTTGTTTCTAAATACCACTTTCCTGTAAAAAGGTCCAGATTCCTGGAGAGTGGCTTATTCTAGGGTTGATAGACAGAAAACACAAAATGTGCCTGAGGCATCTCAGAGTGCTAGAAATCAAGGTTGAACTAAAAAGAGAAAAATAAGGAAAGGGAAGTGCAGGGAAGGAAGAGAAAGGGAGGGTGGGGAGCCAGAAGTAGAGAAGAGGAGCGGAGTTACAATAAAAAGCTGCAGGAAACAATTACAGTGAATTTCCAGCAGTCAAAGGTAGGGCAGCTGGGATAACAACAAGAAAGAACCACGGGTGTGGAAATAATATAACCCAAAGCATAAAATAAATTCACGAGTCAATGTTGACAAAAACAAATGAAAGAAAGAGGACAAATCTTCCTCACAGAGGTGGAGCTTTCAATGAACAGGAAATATAAGACAATAATAATTACACTTGGAGATTTGTAACAGACAAATCAAAGACACCAGCAACACCAACAAATCTTGTTCTTTTTTTGTTACCAGTTGTTGCCCTGCCGGTTGAACACAGAGCTTTCACACCAAGATAGCCTTCACCCTTTTATTGAAAAAGGATCTGGGTATGTTGTTCATGCAAGACCCAAACTTGTAAACCTACTGCCTCACCCTCACAAAGTGCTGGGATTATGAGGCAAGTATGGTTTTCCCAAAATAGTTCATTAAAAAATAAGCAAAACCAAAATAACTGTTGCTTCTAATTTAGTTACAAAATAAAATCTCTGTGTAAATTTATTTGATAAAAAGCCATTCCACATTATCTAGCCAAATATTTATGCCCTGAAAATGTCTTCTATATAACTCTCTGGATCACAGCAACCTTGAGACAACATTGAAAGTTGAGTACTGCCAGAATCAACTACACATACCAGAGCATGTGAACAAAGGAGAACCAGAAAACAGAAATGCAAAATAGGTGCCTCCCAGGCCCTTGCTTCTATCCAAGACCTAGGAAGAGGAATCAGAAGACACTGTGAGGAACAGACTGTGCTTTTGTTGTTTTGTTTTCCTCTTAGTGCAGCTCATAGTGTTCTCTCTTTGTAGTTCTGACCCTTAATTTTACACATCAAACAACCTGTAGGAAATTAGATTAGGTCCTCTTAGATTATTTATTTCCAATGTCACATATGCAATCAAACCTTGTATTTGACCATGTTTCCTGAGCCATAGGTTGAAACTAAAAGTATTTCAAAAATAGGCACACACACAAAAAAACAAGAATAGAATTCAAATACTAGACATTGCTAGGATATAGGATATATCTTATATCTTAAGATATGGGATATTAATATAGATTCAAATACTAGACATTCAAATACTAGACATTCAAATGCTATAAGATATAAACATTGCTAGGATATATCCTTGCCTATAGACATAGACATTGCTCGGGCAGTGTAGTTCCTAATGTAACATTAGCTATTTAAGCCATATGTTTTATAGGATTTGACATGGCTAAAGTTTGGAGGGAAACTTTTAAAATTAGCCACACTTACTAGAATTTAAAAAGTCAAAATACTCAGATCAGTTTTGTATTTTATTGCAGTTTCACAGAAACTTTATGCATAGTAGTTTATTTATAACAGATGAAGAAAATGTATCCTAAATACTTAGGTTTTCTAAAGTCCCTTAGGAAATAGAGATAGATCCAGCACTTCAAAATCCAAAAGTCTAATTGAGGCAGGAGGCTGGGGTGATGCAAAGCTGGCTGGGGAAGTAGGCATAACCTATTCATTACAAAGTTCCAGGACACATGGGGCAGAACAGTTTCCAAAGCCCTGCACATGGGCTTCTCATGAAAACTCAAGCAGATTTTTAACAGGACTGCCTACACTTGACATCAGCCTGAGGAATGGTTGAAACAAAAAGGATAGTTGACACCAAGCTCTTCATAGTAACCCTCTCACTTTTGTAGAGCACACTTACTCTACAGAGCCTGTTTGTTTTCTTACCTTTAATAAATGCGAATCTTTGCTACTCTTTGCACTTCTCTTGACCAATTCTTTGTTGAGGACAGGAAGTACCTAGAAACCACCTCTAAAAGGAGATCCCAGTGCCCCAAAACCTAGTAACATAATGAAGCCAAGATCTCTACTCCTTATTAATTTACTTTGAAAAAATAACTGAATTGGCAACTTAAAGTATAAAGTAAAACTAAGAGGAAAAATAAACACATTAAAATGAACACCATTCACATTTTTAACAAAGTCCTATGTAAGGAGAACATGACCTCTATGATTACATTTGTCAAAATGAGAAAGGATGTAATTAGATACCATTATTCTACTTTCGTGTAAGTTTCTGAGATTGAAAAATACTTGTGAAAAGAATAAAGAATTTATATTTTCTGATTAAAAAAGCTTTAGCCCTTCAGAAAATATATATAGATATGTGTGTGTGTGTGTATAATATATTATATATATAATATATATATATATTCAGGTCTGGGGATGTAGCTCATGGGTTCCACCACCAGCCTCGCAAGCATAAGGACCTGAGTTCTATCCCTGGTACAAAAAAAGAATATACATATATATTGTATGTATATATGAATATATATATATATATCATATACATATATATGAATATATCATATATATATATATAGTCAGTTAAATTTAAAAATTAAAAATGTTAAATAAATGAGGACAAGATATTTATAAGTTTCATGACAGAGCTAACATTGAGTAAAAAGAATAAAGACCTTAAGAGAAAGATGACACTATTCGTACTAGGCAAGATTTAGTTTCGGTGTAACCTGGATTTAAATTCAGAAATATCTTACCATTCAAGAACATATCAATAGGGCAAAGTATTTTTAGAAAATCCAAAAATTTATGATAGCCATTATAGATAATAAAATTGTTTGATAATATCCAATATTAAACTAAAGTCAGCTGTTTCAAATAAAGATATTTTAAAATGTGGAGAGTCTGTATTTAAATGAATAATCAGTATCATTTCGGTCAATGAAAATTCCAGGAATATGAGAGACCTGAGATTCATTAAAATTAAGAGCCCAAAGAAGATGCCAATCATGATACGAAAGAGAAACTAGTCGTATGACCCTTGAAATAAATGTATCATCTACTTGACTCAAGAGATCTAAATATGCTAAACCCATCATCACCCTCAAAATCAGGAAAGAATTTCTTAAAATTAATTAAATAACAATAAATTTGCTCATTATACAATAAGATATATCAGTGTCAGTGATTTATCTCAGTGGCCCTGAGCCTTCCTCCCAAGTGCAAGTTCCCGAGTTCAATCCATGATATAAAAAAAAAAAAACTGTAGAGAATAAGTTGTTAAAGACATCTTTCGACTCCTTCGTTATTTTTTGTTGTTGTTGTTGTTTTTGTTTTTGTTTTGTTTTGAGAGAGGGTCTCACTATGTAGTTGAGGCTGACCTGGAAATATGTAGCCCATGCTGGTCTCGAACTCACAGTGATCCTCCTGCCTCAGCCTCTCGAGTGCTGGGATTATAGGCATGTGCCACCATGCCTGGCAACTCCTTCCTTGTCTTCTCAAGTCCATGAACTTCCTGAAATAAATTGTGAGCAAAGGTTCTTCAAAACTCCATGGTGCCACCCAACAACTCATGGTAAGAAAAGATGATGTTTTTTAATGCCCTGTAGATGTTGCAGTCCTTCCAAAATTGTTGCAAGATTTTTCCTGTTTCAATTGTCTTCATGGCCTGAAATGTGGCATAAATAATATTTCTGAAAGTTACAATGACTCCTGATCCATTGATTGGATGAGTGCTTTTGTATTTGGTGGCAGATGTACTACTTTGATGTTGGAATGAAAGTCATCTGTGAATTGGTGGTGACCTGGTGCACTGTCAACCAGCAAAAGAATGTCACATGTGATAGCTTTCTCCAAACAACATTTCTCTATCTCTGGGATAAAGTGGTTGGGGGAAAATACAGTCCTGAAAAATGGCCTGTGTAACCTAAAATTTGGAATTACTCTTCCACACAAAAGGTAGAGATCCCTTGACTATGTTTTTAGGGCTCTTGGGTACTGTATTCATAATGTTAAACTAAGAGAGTTTGGGGTTAATTTCACAAGGAGGGCCATCAAACAACACAATAAGCCTGTCCGTTGCTGCTTATATTACTTAGATCAGCTTTTGCTGATGTAACTACATTTTGGCATCCTCTTTCAGGAGAGTCATGTCTCTTTTATGTTAAGCAAACCTCTTGGGGTATATAAGAATATTCATTAATAATTTCTCTAAGTGTTGCTGAAATTCGTAGGCAGCTATGGTATCTGCACTTACAGCCTCACCACTTACTTTTACCTTGTAAAGATTGGCTCTAGCCTTGCATCTGGTAAATCATCCATAACTGGCAGTAAAAGATATAATTTGTTCACCAAGTTTTTCCTTCAAATCTTCAAACAGAATTTTATCTTTTTCTTGAGTAAATATTAAGCTGAGTGGGACTCAATGCTGATGCTGATCTTGCATCCACACACTGAAAAGTTTCTCTATCACTTTGTCAGGCTTTTTGGATATTGTTGTTGACTTCATTGGCACAGGAGACTTCACATGTTCCATGAACTTGTCTGTGTTCCTTAGAATTGTGCCAATGGATGAATGATTCATAAGAATGAGAGCAGTCTACCATTTTTTTGATTCAGTCCAATCTCTTATTTATTTTCACTTTTGTTTCATGGCTATTATTTTTTCCTCTTGCTTCTGGACATTCTGGGCTCTGATTGAGCATTGTATTACTGTACACTATCTCATTTTATAGTAAGCACACAGCAGTACAACTGTGACAATATCCAGCAGATATGTGAACTACTTCTGTGATTTGTTTGTATCTGTAAATGTGTATAACTCAAGATCCCTTTGCATCTATGAAAGTTTGCAACTCAAATATTTATAATTTGGAAACATTGTAATTCTTTGCTTAGTTCCTTTTATCTTGAGAGTTAGAATGTGCTTTGGCAAAATTCTATTTGTTTTAAATTTATCTTCAATGCTTGAGTACATAGTTAGGGTATGAAAACTATTCTTCAATGAGTAATCAAATAAATATTATAATATCGTTAGATTCATTGTTTAACTAATGCATCTATATATGACACTTTCTTGCCAGGAGAACCAATGAAAGAAATACACTTAGCTCCATAATTGCGTTGGTCAGATTTTTGCCTCTGTGCCAAAGTAATTGAAAGTAGTCAATGTAAAATAAGAAAGTCTTTATTTTGGCTCATGGCTTCAGGCTTCAGTCTATGGTCACTTTGCCTGGTTGCTTTTGAGCATACCAGAAGTTAATACATGATGATGGAAGCACATATAAAGGAAAGCGACCCACCTCTTGACAGCATAGAAGCAAAGAGAGAGAGAGCAACCTTATAACCGAAACTTCCACCAAAGCCCATTAAATTATGAGTCCTTAAATGGATTAATGCACTTATGAAATCAGAATTCTAATGATCCGATGGTCTTCCAAAAACTCCATTTTTGATCCTCGCGGCTTTGGAGATCAAGCTTCAATAAATGAGATTTTGAAGAATATTTCACATCCCATCTCTAACAGTAACTAATTGATATTTATTTATACTACAGGTAATTGTGTTTATACACTTTGACATTTTCTATTTTTAACCATAAATCACAATGAAAATTTTGACTCTTCAACACTCATTTTCTATAATAGCTCAGATGTCTGGAGTATGATTTAATCTATTGGGTTATCTATTGGGAACTTATAAGGACCTTGTTGTGAGTAGCCTTTCCTAAAAGTCCATCTGTTAGATCAAGTCTCAATCTGTAGCAGTAATTGATCCATAATGTCAATAAAATATATAAATAAGAAATTTGGAAAACTTCTAAAAATTGCATTTTGTGAACACCATTCATCACTAGACATATCTAATTAGTAGTCTGATTCTACTAAGATCTTCCTGTATAGAAAGATGAATGCATTTCCTTTATATCTATAGAGTTGATTGAGAGCAATAAAATGATCAAAGAAATAAATAATTAAATTTTGCCCTTAACTGAGACTGTTCAAATCAGTACAAATTGCTCCAATTACTGACAGTTTCTCTACTGAAATTCTCTGATACAATTTGGGGCTTTATGCATCAAGCTGTTCTTTAAAAAAGCAGCTTCATTAATTCAAATTTCTTGTTATATTCTATTTCAAAAAGGGGCACAATATTACTATGATTTAATATGAGTTGGAATCTGGGAATCAGTTTGCTTATATGAAGTAACTGGAAAGCAAATAAGCTTAGAAAATCTCATACGACATTCATAAAAAACAAAATGAGGTAGACATCTTGGTGTTTGCTGTCTTTTACCTCAGATTAATATGGAATCTAATTTGACACTTCCATGATTGTGAAGTTAATCAATAAAATGTCTCCAAATAATTATTATCAATGTAATGTATCATCTAAGAAAGTCTAAGTAATTTATGTGGAGTTAAATAAATAAATAGGGTATAGGATGAAGACTTGAAAGTAGTTTATTTCCATATAAAAATAGGGTGAAATATAACATTCAGCAAAACTCAGAGAATGCTAATATTGTGTTTTTAAAAATTTTAGACATCTAATTATTTCATTTTATTTACTCTAAAATTTTTAAAAATATTTATTTCCTCATGTACATATCTTAAACAGAGTACCTGAAATTATCATTTCAGATGAACGGTTATGGTTTGAATTCTAAATGTCCACTGATGCGCTTAACACCTCCTTACTTTACACACTTGTGCTTAACCTGCTGATGAGTTTTGGAGGAAATGATTGAACACGAGGGCACCATCTTCTTTAAGTGGATTAATGCATTCATGAGATTATAAACTTACAGTATTATTGAGGGGTGATGGAAATAGAAGGGAGTAGGACATTGAGGCCTGACCTTCCTGGGCTTTTCCTCACTGGGCTTTTCCCATCTTCTCTGATTCCTGACTTCCGTGAGCTGTACAGCTCTTTGTCACCACACCCTTCCGCCATTACATTTCTGTGCCATCACAGACCTGAAAGCTAAAGAGCTTGCTGATCGTGAACTAAAGCTTCAAAACCATGAGCTAAAATAAACACTGATGATTACGCTTTTAAGACATCATCATAAGAATAGTATTCTCTAAAACCTGGAGGAAAAAAATGTGTCTGGACACAGCTTCTGAAATATGTAATGGACATCAATATTGCTAGTAGTCAAATCTCAGTACTTGAAGTTCACAAATAAATTTTTTGAGATAATGAGCACTGTTGAAAGGGAGTTTTGGCTACTGAGCATTTTTTTTTTGCCTTTGTACTTGATGAACTTTGAAAGCAGATGAAAAAAGACTTTGGTTGAATCAAATAGACCTTCAATATATAAGATCATTTGTCTAGTGTGTGATATTGGGGTTCATTTATTTGAACAGCATCATCTTACCAAGTTTTAAAATTAGAGCTTTCTCATGAATGTGGTAAAATGGAATTTATAGTAAGGTCACTAATGGAATGTACTTGTGTGACTCATTTTTCCTTTTATACAACATGCGTGGCTAGACACAAGGGTGCTATCTAGAGTGTTTCTAAAATTATCTTTCTGAGACTTTCACACAGCTCTAAGAAACTTCAAAGAAAAAAAAACCTTTCTTTTGGGTGATTTTAAAAGCAGGTTAATGAATTTTTAAATAAAAGAAAGAGAATCTCTTGAGTGTTGTGTGCAAAACACTGCACTGCAACACTTGAGGTAGCAATAATAAAAGATTGAGGGAAATAAAATTTAAATGAAGATTTTTAAATTAAGCTTTGAAAAAGATGCTTTATGTGTTAGGAAAATGTAAAAAATACTTGTTAATTATACTATTTTACTTTTTTTTGCTTTTATTTTTTTTTCTCTCATTGAGTTTATTGGTACATTTTACATATACAGTTCAGTTACATTCGTCATTGGGATCTTGTACCTTTACATGACAGGTCTTGGTTCTCATTTTTTCCCCTTGTCCCTGCCCTCCCTTCACACACTCCTACTCTCCCCATTTATAAACATTTTATTTCCATTTTTTCATTTTCTCATATTTTTTTCCTTTACCCTTATTGCCTTTCCCCTACCCTTCTCATTTTCCCCACATCTTTAGCTCTTTTCTTCCTATTTCACATTGTCAATTATCTCATTAGATACTTATGTACTATTATAGTTTTTCACACCAGAGAAACTATTTGACATTTACACATGTGTGACTTATTTTGCTTAGGAGTATATCCTCAATATGTACCCATTTTCCTATGAATGAATCTAATTTCTCATTCTTTATGGCTGAACAGTAATCCATTTTATAGAAAAACCACATCTTGTTTATCCAGTTTCCAAGTGATAGGCAAATGGGCTGTTTCCAAGTTTTAACTATTACAAACTGTGCTGCTATAAACATAGTGTGCATATATCACTGTGGTATGATTCTTTTAATTCTTTTGGAAAGATACCCAGTAAAGGGATGGCCAGGTGAAATGCAACCTCTAGTCCCAGCTCTTTGAGTTATCTACATATTGATTTGCACAGTGGTTGCACCAGTCTGCACTCCCACCAACAATGGAGAAGGGTTCCTTTCTCCCCACAACAGCAGCAATATTTGTTATTGTGTGATTTCTTGATAGCAGCTATTCTTTGTGGGGTGAGGTGGAATCTCAGTGTTGTTTTCCTCTGCATCTCTGGAATAACCAGTGATGTGGAACATTTTTTCAGATATTTACTTTCTGCTTTTACTTCTTTTTCTGAGAAATGTCTGTTCATTTCAGATGCCCATTTTTGAATTGGGTCTTTATATTTAGGGGGTTGGTTGTTTTGAGTTCTTTATATATTCTAGATAAGAGTCCTTTGAGAAGCAGCTGGTAAAAATTGTTTTCCCACATTGTAGGTTGTCTTTTAGTTCTTTTGATGCTTTCTTTTGCAGTGAAGAAGCTTTTTAATAAGATGAGATCCCAGTTATTGATTCTTTCTGCTAGTTACTATGCTACTGAGGATTTGTTCATAAAATCTTTTCCCATACCAGTGTCTTCAAGAGTTCTGCCTAACTTATCTTCAAGCAAGTTTAGCCTTTCTTTTTTAATATTAGAACTTTAATCCACTTGTACTTTAGTTTAGTGCATGGTTAAAGATAAGCTTCTAGTTTTAATCTTTGACAGATTGAGATCCATTTGTTCCAACACCATTTACTGAAGAGGCTATCTTTCCTCCAGTGGGGATGGTCAGCTCCTTTGTCAAAGATGAAGTAGCTGAATACCTCTGAAGTTATTTTTGTGTTTTCTAATCTATTCCACTGATCTTCAGGTCTGTTTTTTTGCCAGAACCATGCTGTTTTTATCACAGCAGCTTTGTAGTATAGTTTCAAATTGAGAATTCTTATACCTGCTGCCATATGTCTGTTGCTTAGGATGGCTTTTGCTATTCTAGATCTCTTCTGGTTCCAAATGAATTTTTTATTTCTTTTTTCTAGTTCTGTGAAATATGATCTACCAAAGTTGAACAAAGCAGACAAAAACATTTTAAACACCCCAATTACTATCAGTAAAATTGAAAATATAATTAAAACTTTACCAACAAAGAAAAGCCCAGGTCCTCATGAAATCACTGCTGAATTTTACAAGACCTTTAGAGATGAACTATTGCCACTACTCTTTAAACCTTTCAGTGAAATTGAAAGGGAAGCAATACTTCCAAATTCATTCCTGGAAGCAAGTAACACTTTGATTCCCAACCAGGGAAAGACCCAACTAAAAAAGAGAACTACAGGCCAATCTCCTTAATGAATACAGATGCAAAAATCCTGAATAAGATACTAGCAAACAGAATACAGAGGATCATCAAGAAGATCATACATCCTGACCAAGTCAAATTTATTCCAGGGATGCAAGGATGGTTTAGCATATGTAAGTCAATAAAAGTAATACACTATATTAACAGAGTGAAGCACAAAAACCATATGATCCTCTCTATAGATGCAGAAAAGCATTTGACAAAATTCAACATCCATTCATGATAAAAACCCTGCAAAAAATTGGAATAGATGGTCTATATCTCAAATTGATAAAGGCTCTCTATGAAAAACCAACAGCCAACATCATATTAAATGGCCAAAAACTGAAAACCTTCACATTAAAATCAGGAACAAGAAAAAGATAGCCACTATCACCACTCCTCTTTGGTATAGTTCCGGAAATATTAGACAAGAGAGAGAAATTAAAGCAATAAAAATAGGAAAGGAAGAAGTTAAACTGCCATTCTTTGCTGACGATATGATACTGTACATTGAAGACCCAAAAAACTCTACTGAAAGACTTCTAGACTTAATTGACACTTTTAGCAGAGTAGCTGGATACAAGGTCAACACTCAAAAATCAATTGCCTTCTTGTACACAAATGACAGACTCACTGAGAGAGAAATTAGGGAAACAATTCATTTCACAATAGTATCCAAAAAAATGAAGTATCTAGCAAACAATCTAACAAAAGAAGCAAAAGACCTCTACACGAAAACTACAGAATTCTGAAAAAAGAGATCAAAGAGGATAAAAGAAAATGGAAAGATGTCCCCTTATCCTGGGTAGGAAGAATCAGCATAGTGAAAATGGCCATACTACCAAAACTGCTATACAAATTCATATTATGTGTTTTAAAGGCTGAAAGCAAAATAAAACAAAATAAACCTGCAAAATTTTTGCTTTGATTTTTTTCTCATTAAATTTACTGGTACATTTTAGGTATTCCTTGCTTTAATTTTAAGAAAGAAACAATTTGAGTAGGCAAGAAATCTTTACAATAGAATATTTTTTTCCTTCCAAGTTAGTGAACAAGAAAATTTATGAGCCAAACGTACAAATTTTCTACAGCTAACTGACCATTTTATAAGGTCTCAAAGAACTTATAATTTTCAATTTATAATGAACAAAAGACAGCCTTTTGGTGTTTTAACTCGCATCATTCTCTATGTGTTGTGCCATTTATAGATGACGTCCAGTTACCAACAATACTGCCCCTACTTCAAAAATAACTGAACCTTAGAAAAGTGAAACAATGAATAAATAATGAGTGGCAAAAGTCAGACATTAATCTATTCTTCATGTCCTTCTTCTGCATAGACACAAAGTCAGTCTCCACATCAAATTTTCCATCTGCCGTTTCTGGGGTCTAAGTTCTATGATACTTTTATTTATGGGAAAAATTTTCTTGTTTCTGAGGAAATATGAGCATACAAACATAATCAGCTCTTCTGTCTTTGCCTAAAATGTGGTTAAACATTTGATATTTGAAAGGATTGATTTAAAGGGTAAGTTAAATATCTCTTTCTCCTACATTATCTTCTTTGAGATATATCAGAGGAAAGAAATTTTACTAGATTATATTATCTTGGGTCCTTGCATAAACACCTTGAAAAGGCTATGCTTTTATGTTAACAGCCTCAGCTTTTATAAAGGTGAAATTAAAACCTTAGACATTTACCTGCCTGTTCATTACCCCTTTTGTAAGAATTCCTATGATAAATTCCTCCTAAGATTCAGTCAGGAAAAGTTTTTTCTTCAGATGGATTTTAATGCTATTTTTATTGGATAGGGAGGAACTGAATAAACCAAACTCCCTTTATTTTGAAACTGGCTGCCAGACTTATGCTACCACTACAGGAAGCCATTTTATGTTCCTGTTATAATGAACTTGCTCTCTTTCCATCTCTGTTTCCAGTGTTATTCATACTTGAGAGCCATAGATTACTTGTTTCGGAATTGTCTAGAAGGCCTTTGACAAATATGGGTTCCTGAGCCTCATGCCAGGGACTCTGAAATAGTATCTCCTGAAAGGGGCATAGGAATGTGCACTTAATTCAAGCAAGCCTCATGGCTTTTATGCATTCTCCAGTAAACTTTTCAAAATAGTTCTTATTGGTCTTTTATGGGTGTTCAGAAATTCACATCTCTTTGTAATTGACCAATATGATTGTTAATATACATTTTTTTCTTTACCTCTCTCCCCTCCATTTTTAGATCACCAGACAGAAAAAAATAAATCCTCAAAAAAACCTTGTAAAAATATGTAAAATTCACATATAAAGCCTTATTAAGAAAAAACTTACATAAAGGAATGAAGGAATTATTTGGAGAAAACTTGTAAGCTTTTGCAAAGTGGGATAAAACTTTAGTGTTCTGGTTTCCAGGTACTTAAATACAGGATACCAAATTAATTACAGTGTTGTTGTTGTTTTGTTTTGTTTTTTATGCTTTTCCAGGGAAAAGGTTTTGTTTGTGTTGTAAAGTAATGGCAGGAGTTTGATTACTAGATATTTTTCTAGGTTGCTTGTATGAATAGTTTTTTTTACAAATATTAAAACCAATATACAACTGTTTTATAGTAAATGTCATTGATATAAATCTTATACCTCTTTACAATGGAATTGTTTCAGCACAATTTTTGATTCTGTACAGAGTAGACATAATCTGAAGGTAAAAATGCATATGATTCATTTGAAACAAGGACATTTTTAAAATTCCAAAACATGTAAATTATGAGTATTTTATAACACCCATTATATTATTATACTCAATTCAATAAAATTAAATTTATTTATTAAACATACCAGTTATTTTTTAAACTATATGAATGGTATCTGATATATTTTTACCAAATTAATCTTTCCTTTTTATAGAGGTCACATAGCATAATATATCTTACTCTTCCACACAGAACTGTATACAAATAAATGGCATTCACCTATGACCACAGTCTTGCCAAAGTTTGAAAATTCATGCACAAAAAAAGTGATAGCTAACGGCCTTTAAATCTCTGTTTAGACTCTTGAAAAATAGAGCAGGAAAAGTATAAATATTCGATTTCCTTTGTCTGTAACTAATATAAACAACTAAAATAGTAAAAATCAAAATAGTAACTATAATTTTTTAAATTCCAATGTACAGAGAACAAGGGGAAGTTATACTTGTTAGCCACAAACTTTAAGAAATATCTACATTATGTAGTACGAGTAGAATCAATAAAGGAGAAGGTATTTAGAGGCAACTTAAAATTTCCTTCCTTAAGGCAGCAAGGCAGCCTTTATGAGACAACAACAGAAATGATGGGAGCAGCCCAGTTCATTTTCAGTTTTAAAAAGCAAAGATTGGTGATCCTTGGAAAAGACAGAAATTTTTGGCACTGCTAGAAGGTAGAGTCAGATGAGCAAAGAAAAACCCAAGAAAGCACAGCTATGCTTAAAGAAAACCAGAATCTAGCTGGTTTGGTTAAAGTATGTTATGGTTGGATGTATCTATTTCCTAAAACAGAAAGAGCTAAAACTTACAATGAGAGAATATGTAGAAAATAACAATAACGAAAAATGTTTTCTTTAAAATTTTGAGATGTGTCCAAAATTACTTTTGGAAAAAAAGTAGTTACCTTCACTACTACTTTCATGGCTAAACAGGGAAGCATAAAAAAAAACCACACAAATATCTAGCTGAATAAATTAGCACAAGAGCAAGAAAATAAATGCAGTTTCAGCAAAAGAAATAAATAAAGTACAGGTTAATATTTTACATTTTACTCTTCTAATTTGTTGTATATATAAATAAATTTAGTCCTATTTACCACTCTATTAAGTAGATAATATTAATAATATCCTACAGATGAGATAAATGCATAGAGATTAATTTTATAAAATGTAAAAATAGAGTAATCGATTAATAAAATCATGACCTTTATTAGGAAAAATAAAAGTTGAAAAACAAATTATAGATGCCATTTGTTAGGGACATAAAAACTGATATGACCACAGGTGAGTTGTTCTCACAAATTTAAATGAATATTATGGTTGTCTGTCTCATTACTATTGAAAACAATATAAAAAATTAAAGAATTTTCTATTAATATATAAATGACCAACTTTGACTCAAGAAAAGGTAAAAAAAATATGAACATCAAAGAAATGAAAATATTGCCAGTGAATTCCTCATAAAAATGGTATAGGTCTGGCCAATTTAAGGGTAACTGAATGAAGAATTTATCTCTACATAGTTAAAACAGCAATTAATCTTCTTATGAATAGCCACATTTCTCACTGCTACTCTTAGTTGCCCCTTTCAACTTTCAAATTTCAAAGAACAAATCATTTCCACACTATAATTATCCCATGTCTAAGTCAAAATACAGAACAAAAGATTATATAT
>NW_022900926.1:47362493-47451647 GCF_012274545.1 Fukomys damarensis
TTGCTCTTTACCCAACAACTAAATTAAATGGTAATGAAGGAATATAGAAAGAATATTTCTTAACCACAAAAAAGCTACTGTAATGAAAACAGCATGGTACTAAAACAACAACAACAACAACAACAACAACAGACCTGGGGATTAATGGAACAGATTAGGAGGTTCAGAAACAACTCTAGACATACTCAAGCATCTTATCTTAGACAAAGGATCTAAACACCTTCACTGGAAGACATATGGACTCTTTTGTAAATGATACTGGAAAGACTGGCTTCCACATGCTTAAGAATGAAACTGGACCTATATCTTTCACCATGCACTAACCTAAAATTGAAATAGATCACATATCTAAATATTAAATAAGAAACACTAGATCTGGTGGAAGATAGATTAGTAGAACTCTCAGAGACATTGGTCCAGGCAAAGACTTTATGAACAAAATCCCACTTCCACAGGAACTTTCACACAGTCAAGAACTGCTATTTCATCTTATTTAAAGGCTTTTGCACAGCAAGAGAATCTACCAATGCAGTGAAAAGACACCCCATAGTGTGAAAAAAAAAATTTTGACTCAAGCAAAGGATTACTATTTAGAATACATAAAGAACTAAAAAAAAAATCAGACCCCCCCCCCAATTTCCAAAAATGTGCATCTGGAATGAATAGACACTTCTCAGATGAAGTAGAAACAGCAAATAAATAAATGAAAAAATGTCCAACATCACTGGTCATTTGAGAGATACAAATTTAAATTCTGAGATTCCAGCTAACTCCAGAATAATGACAGTTATCAAGAAGTACACCAGTATAAATGCTAGAGAGGCTGTGCACACCCATGTTTATAGTGACACGGTTTATAATAGCTAAATCTTGGAACAGCCCAAATGCCCATCAACTAACAAATGAATGAAGAAGTTGTGTTTTTTAAATATACATATGATATCATACTCTTAAGTAAAATAGTCTGACACATGCTTAAATACTGCATTGCTGGGCAGGGGATTTAGCTCAATGACTCTGCCACGTGTCTTGCAAGTGCAAGGTCCTGAGTTTGATCCCCAGTACCAAAAAACAAACAAATAAAGAAACAACGGCAACAAAAAGAAACTGCACTGTTTTTCTGGTTTTGAAGAACAAAATGTGGAAGTAAGGACTAACGTGTTTAATAGAAGTTGAGAAATGGGAAGAAAATGTTCAAAGGGGAAGGGGAATAAGGGATGGGGGAGAAAGGAGGAAAGGGACAAAAAAAGTTAAAAAAGAAGAACTAAAAAAAAATCAGACCCCCCCCAATTTCCAAAAATGTGCATCTGGAATGAATAGACACTTCTCAGATGAAGTAGAAACAGCAAATAAATAAATGAAAAAATGTCCAAAAACAGCAAATAAATAAATGAAAAAATGTCCAAATGAAAAAATGTCCAAAAAATGTTTGGAAACAAAGCTTTTGCATTTAGGAAGAGGAGGGGGTCTTGAAGGTAGGGTAGAATGGGAAAAAACAAAAAGGCTGACTATAACATGTACAGATGCAAATTTCCTGTGTTGAGTGTTATTTTATGCATATCTAAAATATATGAATAAATGTTTTGCTTAAAAATGAAAGAGAATAAATCATACACTGAATAGTGTGAAGGCTAAGGGCAGATGCCAATATTTTTCTAGAACACATTTGTGGAGTAGGAAAGCTTCATTATGGGTAGAACTTGGCGGCAAAACTGGCAAACCTCCCTTAGGTAGATGACATAGCAGAGGGACACCCAGTCCAGTAGAGCTCTGGGGGTGCAGAAGCTCGTGGAGGAGGGGCAGTAGAGAGCAGCAAGCAGAAGTGGGGCTGTCTATAGGATGGCTGAAAATTTCTAAATAAGTCTGAATTCATTCCTCCACCATGGATCTTTTCACTATTCCCATCACCCCTATACACACAGAAGAGCTAGGAGCCAGGAACTAAGCTAAAACTAAAAGGATCCAGAATAGAGAACTACACATGTATTTACTGTTTTCTTGGGGGGAAAAAAAAAACCAATGATAGGATAAACATTTATGCAAAAACACCACCTGGGTTCTAGCACATAGGCGTCATCACATTTAATGAAGCAGTGACTGTCGCATGAAAAACCAAACAATTGCACTAGGCTCCTGGTCATCCTGTCTGTTGCTTTAGTCCTAAAACATGGTTAGATAATTCATACTCATCAGATATTGGAAGAAAGTCAGCAGCATGCAAGAAAAGGCTGAGAAACTGAAAAATAGATCAGGACAGCAAAAAATAATGAATCATTCTCAGAATCAGATACTCCAAGATTCCCTCCACTAAATAGAAAAAATTCTATTGATTGACAACTCTGGAGTGTGGATCAAAGATTCGATAAAAATACTAATGAATGATATATGATTGCCATGGATTATTACAATTATATATGGAACATCATCATTCTTACATACATTCTAGAGTACAGAGGGGTGAAGAGCTATGTGGTTTGTAACATCCCAAATATAAAACAATAATTATAATTAGAACAAATAAATTGTACACACATAGTTGTGTATGTTTAATAAAGTCAAAAATAAGGATAATCACAGATGAATATGAGTAAAGAGTGAATCAATATTCGCTGTATTAGTTCCAATATCTTTTCTGTTACAAAAATTAAACATTTTTTAAAACTTGATTCCACTACAACTTTCTCAAAAATTTATTAGAATACATGCTCCTCAAAACTGAAAAGTAGATTGGGGACAATGAAGACACTAAAGAAAGTAACTTGGGCTGTACCACAAGGCAGAGGCAAAGGAAATGCCCAGATGTGGTTGCAGACTGAACACAATCAGGATGCACAGCGAACTTCCCTTAAGAAGTTAAAATTCACAAGATGCTTTATACATGAGTCTATTGATAGATAATTTAGAAAACATGGATGAGTTGGTTTTCAATTACTAAATACTGCATAGAGAAAATCAAGTAAACAAAGTATGGCATAATTAATAACTGCGGAAAAATAAAAATATTTTGGAAAGCAGAAGTAACCTTGATTTTCTACCTGACTCTGCTGAGACAAGGGTTCATACCTAAATGGAATCAATAAAGAGTAATCTGCTAATATTGGAAGGATAGAGGCATATACTACATAAAATTAGAGCGAAGTGGTAGAAAGGAGATCAGCTCCCATCAATATTTTTTCTGGAAAAGCCTGTCTCAAAAACCAAAATAAATAAGTAAATAAATAAATAAATAAATAAACAAACAAATGAATGATATTTTTCCTGGAAAGCCAAAATGGTGAAAAAAATTATGAAACAGTGATGCAAGAATTTTTTGTTGTTGTTGTTTTTTTGAGACAGGGTCTCACTACGTAGTTGAGACTGACCTGGAACTCACTATGTAGCCCAGGCTGGTCTCGAACTCACAGTGATCTTCCTGTCTCAGCCTCCCGAGTGCTAGGATTACAGGCATGGGCCACCATGCCCAGCTAATGCAAGAATGTTATATAAATATTTTTTAACATAATAACAACATAATCAGCCACATTAGTCAATTCCAGTAGCTTCCATATGTGAAAATGAGGAAGGAGATTGAAAACATTCATCGTAGAAGTAATTGGCTCTAAATTTTGTACAACTGTAATTTGAACCATAATTTAAAGCAAATCAATGAAAAGAGAATGGAGAGAAGGAACTCAGGTTGGTTCTGGAAGAGAGAAAGAAGGAATAGCAAAGCCAAAAGGTAGAAATATAACACATGAATCTTGGTAGAGGATATCTGAGTGTTTTTTGCACATTTCTTTTCCTTGCAACTTGAAACTTTTAACACCCTTGGTATAAGAGTTGAGCCTAGAAATGGTGTTTCTGGTTCATGGAACGAGAAATAGATGTAAGTCCATGGTTAGAAACGGATGGACAGGGCAGGGGATTCAGCTCAGTGGTACTGCCTCCCTTTCAAAGGCAAGGTCCCGAGTTCAATTCCCAGTATAAAAATAAAAAATTAATGGACAAACAAGTGGATAAGAAAAATATGGTGTTTTTCTATCATAAACAAAATACTACTCTACTATAAGTCTTCTGTAGGAAAATAGGTGCACCTTGAAAACAAAATGTCAAATGAAATAAATAAGACACACAAGCTTAAATATTGTATGACTTTTCTCACAAGAGAACCTTAAAAAATAGATGTTACCAACAAACTTGCTTTGGGGAGTAAAAATAATATTGCTTTAAAAAAAGACAGGATGAGGAATGGAAAAATAAATGGCTGAATTTTAATAAAACCTCGCCTTTACAATTGAAATTTATGTCTGTGCATTTGCATACTGCTTTGATATAAATGAAATTTTTAAAAACCCATTTTGAAAGCTTTAAATAAAATAGGAAGTTTAGCAATTTATTTTGAAGCTAGAATAATCCTGATATCGATATCCAGTTTTTCATTTTCTCATATTTTTTTGTTTTCCCTTACTAGCTTTCCCCTACCCTTCCCACATTCCCTTTGCCTTTAGCCCCTTTCTTCCTATTTCACATAGTCTTTTTTCAGAATAAATTGTTGATTTACTATTTGAGAATATATTAACACAATTTACAAAGAAAGATAAAAAATAACGAGATATTGGGCACAGTTTCAAAATGGTATTTGGTCATATTAAAAACAGTCTTCTTATGATACAGAAAGGTCTGCTAGGATAATGGAACAACTTGAATGTTCTTCTGTTCACCTTAAGCATCTGTCCCTACATTTGCTTATTCAATGACTACAATATCCATGGTAAATGTTTAGCAATGAACAAATGATATATAAATATATACCACATTTTGAACTTCCTCATTTTGCCATAAATGCCAAAATTCAAAGCCATAAAACTTGGTTTCATGCATAAATTTATTAAAAATAATGCTCAAAATCACCTTCAGACTGCACATAGATGGATAAGAAACATAAATAAACTTTGTTTAGGCTTGGTCCTAACCCAGGAGAAATCATTATATATTTACTAACATTTCAAAATCTGAAAAAATCCAAAACACATCTGTTTCTAAATATTTTGGATAAGAGGTCTTCATCCTGTATCATGATAATTTAGTAATTAATTAATCATGAATTTAAACTATGTAATTTCAAAAGAATATATGAATATATCAGTGCCAGGGAATGTAAACTCCAGAAGCATCAGTTATGCCAAGCTTGTTGTAAGTTATCTTATTAGGAATGTAGAGACAATTAATTGGTAAATGAGCATGCTGGTTGGATTCTTTGGGAGGTAAAACTGAGATATATTTAAAAGCAAAAATATTTACTGGGATATAACACTTGGAAAGGAAAGGGTCAGGAACAAGATTGGGCAGGAAGAGCTGTCAGACAAGGGTACAGATTTCTCTACCAGCACAAAGACAAATCATGGAGTACATTGCTCATTAAAGGAATCTTACATTGAATGGGAAAAGCCAAGCACTTAGACAACTGTCTTGTCCATCCCTAGCCAGGATCAGTTTCAATTAGAATGTGACCTCAGCTTGGAAGCTGGGGTGGTCTCTGGAGGAGTGCACCACTGGAGGCCTTCCGCTAACCTCACTCTCCTTTGCTGAGTACTGAGTCCGCTTGTCTCTATGGTGGCACAAACAGATGCTAACAGCATGTCTCTGTGTCTATCAAAACCATATTGGATGCACATTGAGGCAATACCCTTTAAATAGGACACACATGTTTAAATACCAAATAGTTTCTCTGGTGTGAGAAAATGAAAGTCTAAATAAGGATTAAAGTGCATAATAGATAATTTGAAATAGGAAGAAAAGGTCCAAAGGGGAAGGGAAAGGGGAAGTGGGAGGGGTGGGGGAAAGGAAAGAGGGGATAAGAATAAATATGAGAAAAGGGAAAAAATAGAAATAAAATCTCCTATAAATAAGGAGGGGTGGAGCGGCTAAAGGGAGGGTAAGTGAATTGGGAAAAAAAGAACCAAGATAGATCATATAAAGATACAAATTCCCAATAATGAATGTCATCATATTTTATACCTAAAACATACCAATAAATTTAACAAGTAAAAAAAAAAAAAAAAAAACAATCCACCGAACAAAAAATTAGACTTCTCCCTCACACCATAGGCTAAAATCCATTCTAAAAGGTTTTAAGGATCAAATGCAATATACCAAATAATAAAATTTTTTTTAATACCACCTAAGTTTTAGTTGGGAAAAGGTATAACTCAAAAATAGAAGTATGGTAGATAGTTTTTTTAAAAAATCTATTTAAAAACAGAACAAACTTGGTATTAGTCACTTTTATACCAATGAAACAATATAAGCAAAATTGAACAACAAATTTTAAGTTTTATTCATTAATTGAAAAATATTAAAGATAATGGTCATGTATTTTGTATAAGGTGTTGTGTGCAATTACTGTATTGTCAACTGAATTGGCTTGAGCCTATCCAGGGAATTAGTAAAGTACACTTCTTGGTGCATCTGGATGGGTCACGGGTACACGACTTTGGCTGCTGTATCTGAACCCTGGACCTTTCTTCTACGGCATTACCCCCGTACTCTGATTCTAGTCCATCATAAAATAAGCAGCCTTGTTCCACCATGACCTTCCACCATGATGTTTCTGTCTTGGAGCCTGTCAACCATGGACAGAAATCTCTGAAACCATGAGCCAAATTAAGTCACTCCTCCTTTAAATTATGAGTGTCAGATATTTAGTCTCATTAACAGGAAGCCTAAGCAATATATGTTGGTACAATCAATGAGAACAAGATAAATATTGCAATAAAAGTGGTTAAACACATAAATATGTGTATATGTTTTTGTTTTTGTTTTGTTTTGTTTTTTTGGTACCAGGGATTGAACTCGGGTCTTTGCGCTTGTAAGGCAGGCCACCAAACTCTGAGCTAATCCCCAGCCCCTGTTTTTGTTTTTAAGTAGAAAATCAAAAGCTATAAATATGTATTTAATTAATTTTATTGGTACCTTTTAAGCATACAATATAATGACATTCATCATTAGAGATTTGTACCTTTACATAACATACCTTGATTCTTATTTTTCCCCATTCCCTCCCTTCCCTTCAACCCCTCCACCCTTCCTATTTAGAAAGACTGTTTCAATTTTTTTCATTTTTTTCCCATTAAATTTATTGGTACATTTTAGGTATACAATACAGTTACATCCATCACTAGGATCTTGTACTTTTACATGATGTATCTTGGTTCTTATTTCATTTTCTCACGTTAATTCTATTCCCTTCTTTCCTTTCCCCTACCCCTCTCACTTCCCCTTCCCCTTTGCCCCTTTTCTTCCTATTTCACATTATCTATTATATAACTGCATCCTTATTCACACTTTCAGTTTCTCACACAAGAGAAACTGTTTGGTATTTACACATGTGTTTCCTATTTATTTCACTCAAGATAAAAATAGAAACATTATTATAGTGAAAGGAGACAAGACTCCTTTCCTTGCCAGACTGGCTTAATGATATTCAGAGCTGGCAAAGATGGCAAAACAAAGACTTGGAAATATCACTCCAAAATTGTTTTGCTTTGTTTTTATTTTGATTTTGGATTTGGTTTATTTGCTGCTAATATGCCCAACTAAAACTCTGACTTTGTTGCTAACAAAATGTATTTGGGAAGAGTCATGCAAATAGTTTTCTGAGTTACAGCTAATGGCATATTATTAACCAAAATACACTCAAATTTTTTTTAAACATTAAGAATTTAACATGGTAGTAAATAATACGTACTTCAAAAAATAATCCCAAGGCTTAGATTATGGTTTCATACAATAGAGTATGATTTTATGATATAAAATATGATCATAATCCATAATAGACAAAAATAACTTATTCTATCTAAACAGTATGGCTAAAGAAGATCCATAATAATCATCTAAGAAAAATATTAAAAAGATAATGTAGTTTCCTTCAATAGGAATACTGGTACTGAAGAATGAGGGGCACACGGTGCTGGCACTGACAAGGAAGATTTGAATCTTATCTTCTTTAGCAGGTCTCCAATCCCATGAGTCAGAATATGGGCATCCTGCATTGCTAAATTCATGTGATGCTACTTTTAAAATGGGCATATTTCATGTAACCTTGAGGCTAGTTCAAACTATTTTAACTGATGCTCAACAGCAATAACAATTTATTCTAAATGATCAAGGAAAAGATGTTTGTTTAGATTCATTGGAAAGAGATATGCAAGTCTTCAACCTGAGAATGTCCTTAATGATTTTCAGAGTTTGACTATGATTTATTTTTTGCTTTATATATTAACTTTCTATTCTAATCCTACATATGATGTAACTACCAATCTTATATTTTCTTTTCATAAGACAAATGTTTTATACTGTTGTGAGTTTATTGAGGATCATGTACAGAATATACTAGGTGTTCAGTAAATATTTTTAAAAGGGAATGAATAAATCATGTGGCTTATTATCTCAAGGATCAGCCCTCTGCTTGAAAATAGCTATCTTCTCTGTCCAGTGTATATGTCAAGAAGTGAAGTAGTGCCAAATAGTGCTCTTGAGAAAGCATATAGATAGCAGAAGGTTTCAAAAAACAGGCCTGAAAAAATTCCATGTTGTCTAATATTTCAAGTCAGGTTGAAAATATTTAGAATATCTAAGGATTTCAGTTCCTTCTGAGCCCAGTCAGACCAAATATTCACCCATTTTTGCAGATGTTGGACCAAGTTCTACAGAAAATGTTTGCTCAGTTCTAATAAGCATAACTAGATGATAAAACTGATATTTCAAAGCATTTAACCTATTACTTAATACAAATTTTATTTGCAATATACTTAAAGTTCCATAGTTTGAATGTTTTTCATTTTTAAAGAAAGGACCTAAATTTTTCATTTCTTTAATTATTTTATATGTAATAATAAATGTATCTGAGACTGTGTAGATGTATGATAAATAACTTTGAAAATATACACACATATCACATTCTAAAGTTTTAATTCTACCAAAAGAAAATGATCATGAAATTAGTTGAGCACTAATAATCCAACTCAGAAAGACATTTGAGATAAATCACTTCTACACATCAAGTCATATTTACCTCCCAGCTATTTGTGTGTATAACTTTTTTGAAATTCTAGATTTTTTATTAATTTCATTGGTACATTTTAGGTATACAATATAATGACATTCATCATTGGAAATTTATACCTTCACATAATGTATCTTGGTTCTTATTTTCTTCCCCATTTCCCTGCCCTCCCTCCAACCCCTCCACCCCTCTCTATTTACAAAGACTTTGTTTCCATTTTTTCATTTTCTCATATCAATTCCATTCCCTTCTTTCCATTTCCCTACCCCTCCCATTTCCCCTTCTCATTTGCCCCTTTTCTTCCTATTTCACATTATTTATGTGTATCATAACTTTTAGCAAAAGTTTAGAACATGAAGTTGTGTATCCTAAGTAATCATTGCTGTCACATACTTCAGAGAATACACAAGGTTTGGGTCCTTCTTCATTTCGCTTTTTTGTATTCCTACAAGCAAAATAGTCATTTGTTTTCTATATGATAAAATCTACAGTTATTCACATTTTGAGGCTTTAAGCACCAAGTTACATGTTATCCTTTATGGTATGCTCCTTTTACTAAAAGAAAGATGTGTTGTCTTCCAGATATCTTCTTTATTTTTTTATTTAACCTTTATTAATGCAGTTATGTCTCACTGTGTTATTGATGAGTGTTACAGATAATATTATGAATATCAAGTTGAAATGAAGCTAACAATTCAAATAATATCAAACATATGAAAAAAAGTTCAACATCAGTAACCATTTGAAAGATGCAAATGAAAACAACACTGAGAGTCCATCTCACTCCAGAAAGAATGGCTGCTATCAAGAAATCAACCGATAACAAATGTTGGCAGGGTTATGGGGAGAAAGGAACCCTTCTCCATTGTTGGTGGGAATGCAGACTGGTGCAACCACTATGGAAATCAATACGAAGATGCCTCAAGAACTAGGATTAGAGGTTCCATTTAACCCAGCCATCCCTCTGTTGGGTATCTTTCCAAAAGAATTAAAGAATCATACCACAATGACATATGCACACCCATGTTTATAGTGGCATGGTTTGTAATGGCTAAATCTTGGAAACAACTCGTGTCTATTTTAAGAGATAATGAAAAGAGTCAGACACAAAAAATAATATTGAAAGATGAAAATGATATGAGAGAAGCACATTTAACAAAGAAAAATTAACTGCAGTTCAGGCATTCAGTCTTTCTTGTGAAGGGACAGGAATGGAAATATCTCAGATAATTAATATTTCTCCTATTCTATTAAAAAAAGAAGAAAAATATTTTTTGAGTCAAAATTTAGGCTCTTCAACAATATATGGTAAATGGACCAATATTTTCAATTTCCTTTTGCCCTTCTCACACTCATCTCTTGCACCCAAGATCTCTGAGATAAAAGCCTCAGTTTCAAGTAATTTTGTGTTTTGTTCCCATTCTTTCTTCATGAGTATCCTTATCTTTTAATTAGCTTCAGAAAAGAAGTGAAAGGCAAAACAGAAAGCAGTGAAGTAAGGAGTTCACCTAAAATAATAAATATGAGTATTGATTATAGGGAAATGTTTATGCTAGTTTAATCTGCTCTAAATTTTCTATAAAATGGAGTACTGCTTAGCCATAGAGAATGAGAAGCTAGAGTCATTTATAGGAAAACAGATGCATATTGAGGCCATACTCTTAAGTGAAATAAATAAGACACACATGTGTAAATATCAAATAATTTCTCTGGTGTGAAAATTAAAAGTACCAATAAGGTTCAAATTGTCTAATTGAAAATGTGAAATGGGAAGAAAGGGCTAAAGGAGTAGGAGAAGTGGGAAGGGTAGGGGAAATGAAAGAAGGGAAAAGAAAAAATATAAGAAAAGGAAAAAGTGGAAACAAAGTTTTTATAAATAGGGAAGGATGGAGGGGGTGGAGGGCAGAAGTATGGGGAAAAAATAAGAACCAAGATAAGCATGCAAAGGTACAAAATCCCAATTATGACTGTAACTGTGCTATATACCTAAAAGTACAAATAAACTCAATAAAAATACATATATTAAAATAATCTGCTCTAAAATTCTATTACAGCATAGTAAACATCACATAATTTAAAATTACATAAACTTATTTTTCAAAAAATCCTTGTAATAAAACTTTTTTAATACTTAAATCAAGTATGAATTTTTTGATTAATTGTAAGCAATTTCTTTCTTATTCACTATGTCCTTTCTACATGGCTTCAGGTATAAAAGTCTTGTGACTAACAAATGATTGCAAGAGACTGTGCATGTTAGGGTGTAAAGCCTTTGAAGAAGTCTCTAAGTCTGTAAATTTCTTTCTTAGCATTCATAGAATTGGATGATAGCTTCCCTGAAGGTCCCTTCTTGGTGGTCATGGTGAAAGTTTTTATTGGTAAATTCAAAAATAGTAATAAAATAGAAAATTTGAAAATCCTCAAAGAGAACCAGAATGAACAGTCTCCCCAATTCAACCACTTTTTGCAAATATTTATTTTTTTATCTCTAAACCCCAGTGTGTTTGATTTGAAGCACTAAAGCAGCAATTGCCCTGACCCACAGAAAATTTTTATGCTGAATTAACCACCTCATAAGGTGAAGCCTAAACATCTAGTGTGAATGCCTTCACACAGTATTTCCCTGTAAAGCATCTAGAATTCTGATTTTCAATTGAGTTAATTGTTGTGTCACTTCAGAAAAATTCCTAGAACTTTAAGGAATTCAGGCTTTATGTTCTTAAGATACAGTTTCATGTGAAAAGAAGGCATTTTTTCTATTTCCCTGGGTTGAAGCATGAAGTGATTGGTCTTTTATAAGCTAAATTTTACATTAATTTTATTGGTATGCTTTAGCTATACATAATAATCACGCTTATGATAGGGGATTTGTATCTGTATCTAATATATCTCAGTTCTTTTCTGAACTAATTTTGAAAGAAGATGTAAAATTTTGGCAACTCTGAACATGTAATGTCTCAATATTACACTATATGATTTGGTCATCTACCTTTATAGCAGTGTTTTCTGAATTCTGTTGATGTTCATTTTAATGACAACAGAAATATTTCAGGAGTGGACCGTAACTGTATCGAGTGATCAAACACCATCAGTACTGTCAGCATCTGCCAGAGAGGTAGAGATCATCTGCAGCCTGATCAGAACATGAGGAATAGGAAATAAATCATGATTAAGGTATAACAAAATAAAAGGCAACTAGCTATTGAGGCAGTACAGAATCAAAAGATGTATTTATTGCTTTAAGTGGACCACTGCATCATTTTTTGGTTTTGTTTTGTTTTCACTCTTCCTTCTTTTCTGGAGCCTATTGAAAGATAAGATTATCAGTAAAGGAAAAACATACAACATTACTTGATTGTTATCATAATAATTATTATTCTATTACTATCTCTGAATCTAGCAATAGAAGCAGTCACATTCACTATCAAGAAAGGACTTGAGCAGAAGCTATTATCCAGTTCTATGAGTGTTAACAGAAGACTGAAAGTCTAAGACTGTCCTTCAAAGTCTTCACATCTTAACATGCGCAGCCTCTTTGAAGCAAGTAGGCTCATTGTGTTGCATACGCTTTTTTCTGTTGATTTTATTGTCTTCTCATTCTCAACTTTTTTGAACTCGGGACCTTGTGCTTGCAAGGCAGGCAGCAGCACTACTGAGCTAAAATCCCTGGCCCATCCTCAATGTCTTATCTCTGTGTCTTTCCCTCTAGTACCTTCATCAACTACACTAGGTGAATAGCTCTCAACCCAACTCTGTTAATTTCAATCATACCAATTTTCCTGTTAACCTCATATAACATATATGACATATCACCTTAGTATCACAAATCTTGTTTTTATTTTATCATCTGTGCTACTAACTCGGCTACAAATTCTAAGATAGAAACATTTTCTTCAACAGAGTAGATATCCAGAAACATTTGATGAATGAATAAATAATAAATATACTTTTTAAAAATCATGAGAGGAGAGAGAATAATCTCTAATTGTTAGTCTTAACTTTTTATCTTTGTCTTTATAAATTTCTATATTTTTCTGATTTCTATATGAAGATTTATTTAGCATGACAATTTTTTTCAAAAACTTTAAGAATAGGAAAGACAAAAATATTTCCATATTCATTCGCCATATGTCTTTTAATGAAAAATATCTATTCAGATCATGAAAAACATTCGACATCACTAATAATCAGAAAAATAGAAATCAAAAACACAATGAGATAATACCTCCTTCCAGTTAGAATATAGAGTATATAAAAAGAAAACAACAAAACCTTCCACAGAGGTTGGAAAAGGAAAGCTCTTATACACTGTTGGTGGAAATGTAAATTACACAGCCAATATAAAGCAACAATGGAGTTGTTCCTTTAAAAACTGTTAAGTGGTTTGATCCCCGGTACCAAAAAAAAAAAAAACCAAAAAAACTGTTAAGTAGTATTACTGTACAATCTAATGAATGGGTATATAGCCACATAAAAGGAAATGTAGATACCTAAGTGACATTTCTAACCTCATGTTTATTGCATCACTTTTCATGATTAATAGAAAAAGGAAATGTATACGTATACATAATGAAATTATTCAGCTTTTAAAAAGAATGAAATCCATCGTGCTTGATAACACAGTAGGCCTGGAAAATATAATGTTAGTTGAAATAAATAAAGCACAGAAAGACAAATACTGAATGTTCTCATTCTCATCTAAAATCTGAAAAAGTTGATCCCATAGAAATTGAGATTAAAATAGTGGTTACTAGAGACTGAAAATAATTCTGAGGAATATGAGAAAAGATAAATCAATGGATTTTAACATCACAATGAGAAAGCAGAAATAAATACTGTATTTTATAATGCAGTATGGTGAATATAAAACTAATATAATCTATATATCTCAAAATGGAAGAGAGAATTTTTTGAAAATTTTTATCACCTAAAAAGATAAGAGTTCAGTTGATGGATGTTATTTACTCTGAATTATCACTACCCAATATTACTTAAATAAAAACTTTACATATACAAATATTGTCAATCAAATACATAAAAATAAATACTTGAGTTAAATATAATTCATCTCCTAAAAGAAAAACAGAATTGAAATAAATTACATACAGCACCTTGAGAAGTCTTTTGAAAATTTGTAGTTGATATGTAATTATACCTATTTGTGGGGTAGAGTGTGAAAATTAAATACATGTATATGATGGATTATGATCAAAACAGGGCAATCAGGATTTCCATCTTCTTAATCATTTATTTTTTCACTGTTGGGAAGGTTCAAATTCATCTTTCTAGTTCTTTATAAAATATATAATAAATTTCAGACAAGTTTAGTCAGTTTACTCTGATATGAAACACTAGAACTTATTCCTCCTATTTAATGTATTTTGGTACCTAATATCCAACTCCTTTCTATAATTCCTCCCTCAACTTTTTAAGCTTCAACATGAAAATAAGAATATGCAGAATCTGTCTTACCAGGACTGGCTCATTTCCCTTAATAATGTTTTCAAATTCTGTCCTGTATTTTATATATATTTCCTGTATTTTCTACATCCATCCATTTATTGAGGAACACCTTGATGATTGGTTATCTTTTCCATTATGAACAGTGCTGTAATAAACATAACAATGTAGGTATCTCCTTGATGCACTCCTTGCTTTCACTATGATATATATCTAATAGTCAGCTGGATCATGGTAGCTCTATTTTTAGTTTTGCAATAACCTCTATAGGGTTTTGTAAACAAGTTTTATTTAGCAGTGAGCAGAAAGTATGTTATTTGCTGAGTAGATGATTAAATCTATTATTAAACTCAAGAAAATATGATACTGAAACCATTCCTTTCTGCACATTTCCTATATTGCCATTTGTCTTCTAGAAACAGGACAATTATTCCTCACAATTGCACACCTCTAGAAAAGATAAATTATCTCAAAGTAAAATAATGAATATTTTGCAGGGAGCAAAGAAAAGATCAACCTGGCATTACACATTCCACTCTCAACCCTTGGTAGGAGGACAGCTTTGGCATATATTATAAAAGAAGTGATTAAAGGTCTGAAATTCACTACATTAACATTTAATACTTATGAAAAATTATAGGTCATTATGTTGCATTATAAGAAATAAAAGCCAGTTAATATGAAAAATTGCATATAAATGGGTTCAATTTTGTTTTCAACATTCAGGAATATGGATAATGATGTAAATGATTCAGAGAAGATTAACATATATCTTTATTAAAGGAATAAAAACAGTATAATGACATTGAGAGTCCTCACCCAAAATACTTTTAGATTTAGGAATATTTACATATATGTAATCAGCTTACAGATAGGACTAAGTATAAACATGAGTTGTTTTATTTTTCATATATGTTTTGTTATACACATAGGCTGAAGGTAAATTCCTATTACATCTTTAGGGTGCCTGCATTTTAACTGACCCAGCACATCAGGTCAAAAACTCCACTGTCTTTTATACTGGCTGTATAATTTACATTCCCACCAACAGTGTATAAGAGCTTCCCTTTTCCAAACTCTGTGTAAGGTTTTGTTGTTTGTTTTCTTTTTATATACTATACATTCTAACTGGAAGGAAGTATTACCTCATTGTGTTTTTGATTTCTATTTTTCTGATTATTAGTTTTTCATGATCTGAACAGATATTTCTCATAAAAAGACATATGGCAAATGAATATGGAAATATTTTTGTCTTTCCTATTACAGAATTTTTCCATTTGTAGGGTCATGTTGGGACTCAAGTTTTGAAAGTTGGAGTATGTTAGATTTGTTTTTGTGTTTTGTTTTTGTTTTTGTCTTGTCAGGGACTTCAACCTATACACGCATTTTTAAAAAAAGGTATAATTCTCCGAAGAAGACAAATTCGTCAGTATCACTCTTTATTATTGGTACATTTAAATGTTATTTGCTCAAATTCTCTGAAATACACTCTTGGGATTTCAATTGGGATTGCACTGAATCTGTATAGCAGTTCTGGACGTATGGCCATTTTCACTATGTTGATTCTTCCTACCCAGGAACAAGGGATGTCTTTCCATTTTTTTATATCCTTTTCAAACTCTTTTATCAGACTGCTGTAGTTTTCAGGGTAGAGGTCTTTTGTCTTGTTAGATTAATTGCTGGATATTTAATTTTTTGGATGTTATTGAATCACTCTTTTATATTTCATTTGAAATAGAAATATTTTAAGGAGACCATTAGTGGGTTGATCTTTTACTTCATCAAAACTAGATAAGAGAAAGTGAGTAGAAGTTACAGAGGATCTGGTCAAATATAAAGAAAATTTTTATACATGTGTCACTCTTGACATTTATATTTAAATTGTATTAGGGAGACACTTCTGCTGCAAATGAGCGAATACTGAAAAGAGATGCTAGCAAAGAAGCACCTCTATAATTCTTGGAAATTATTGAAAATCTGGGAATTCTTTACTATAGCACAAAAGCTAATAGTTTGATGACCATGTTTCAAGAAAATCAACAATAGCGAGTACTTCCAGCTCCGATGTTCTACTAAACCCTGCCAATATGGGATAAAGCTGAAGACTCAGAGGAGGCCAGGACAAAGTGCAACCACTTTCCTCCACCCATTTCCCATACACCCTGCGCCAGGGCCCCTTGTCCATTTGTTTCCCTAAATAATTCATTGGACTCCCTCCGTGAAATTCTGAGTATCAGGATGCTTAAACATGTGAAAAATCAAGAAAATGTGGTTTTAATATGGACTTGGCAAATTGACTACCAGGAAAAGTAGAGAGGATCACTCCAAAAATTAGTCATAGATCATTAGGTGATAAACAGTATAGGGCCGCACTTGCTTCAGATGAGTCAGAGTATAAATGCTTGATTTTTAAATCTGCAATAATACAGAGCTCAGAGACAGATGCATGAAAAATAGTCCAATTGTGATCCTTTATTTTCTTTTCTTACTATTGCTGTCAGCATGGAAACTGATGATTTATTTTGGGCTGAATTTCACTCAATTAGCAAAATGCTGTAAATTTGATGTTAAGATAATGCATGCCTACTGAGCAAATAACTTTCAAATGAATGACATCAACGGATTTGTCATAATTCTGCTTTGTTTGAATAATCAATATTGGTACTCATATGTCTTCCAGTTGTTCATTCTATCATATGTATCCTATTTCAATCCAAACACATATAAGTCAAGCTAGAAAAGTTTAAACATTTTAGGGAAAATGGTGGCCCACAAGATTTTCATCAAGAAGTTATAGGAATTAAAAAACAAAAGAACCTAATATACTTGCAAAATATCTATATACTTTATATACTTTATGGCAAAGACTGAATATTTCCTATTAGGTCTCTGTATTTTTTTTTTTTTTCTTTTCAAGTTCTTCACTTTCTAAGTCAGCTCTTCCAAGATGAAGGGACTAAAGCATGCTATTCAGTGGAGGTTTTTACAAAAGGAACCAGTGGTGATTGTTCGGTCTTCCTTGATGAAAGCAACACTGTAAATCTTTATTTACGACTTGTCTCTAAGAAGAGAGAAGAGGTAAGAAAAGTCAAGGGAAACCATTCAATTCTGTAAGCTATATGCACTTTTATGATACAATCTCCTCAATTAAGAGGAACTCTCAGTGAAGACTATAAGGATAAAAAGAAAAAGCATTCCCCTATGTCTGGAAATACAGCTTCCTTTTATACAAGATTTGTAAGAAACATATTCTCTACCAGAAGGAAAACAAACTCAAGTTCTTGAGGTTATTTTTCTTACCTAACTCTACACTGGCTTTCAATCTTTTCTCAGACTGTATTATTTCTAACTTTATACATTCTGTCACATTTATTACCACTGGGTCTGCAGGAATCAAATCTCAACTGTTGAGTTTCTAAAATAGGGTCTTAGTATTTTTCAAGTTTACTACCTTCACAATTTCATTTTCTAATGCTAGAATGTTCCCCTTTCAGGCGAGCCTGTTACTCTTGTCTTTACTGATTGTTGTGCAAAGCAAAAACTTATTATCAGTTCAGTTCCTGAATGAAAGAAAGAAATTCCAAAAAAATGAGTGTTTACTACTGATGCTACCAAACTATGAATGATCATTTTAGCTTAGATAAATGCATTTATCTTCCATTTACGTAGCATTACAACCAAAATACATCAACACATGCTTGATAAGAAGGTTGATAAATATTTATTTTACTAGAATAAACCAGGATAACTCTGAGTATAATATTGGCTCAAAAACATATCTTGGAATAGACCCAGATTTTGGAGGAAATTAATTTATCTGGGAGTGTCTATGCTTACTTAGGTAGATTTTCAGAGGGAAGAAATTTGAGAGATTTTAAGAGCTTTTGTCTCCTATCAACACTTACATATTTTTGATCAGTTCTCATGGCCTCTCCTAAATACACTCTGGGAGACAAACAGTTCTGGGTTCCTTGTATCACTTAGTAGTTACCCAATAAGGCAAGAGCCTATTGTTTTCTTCTCAAAGACCCCATGAAAACCAAAGAGGAGATTAAACTCTTTACAGATAATAAGCTGGAATGACAGAAAATCTATGTACAACCAATGTTACACAGTCTTAGAGCTTTTTACAATAGGAAGCTTTAATGATGTCCCTCCCCTTCCTCCCCACAACAGTGTCAAATTTCCTACCTATTCAGTTCACTTTGTTTAATGCTAAATTCCCACCATTCAATACAAAATGATACTATAGTCATGACGCTTTTCCAGTTGCAAAATTTTATTAGAAATATATATACATGTATGTTCTAACACCTAAACTGATTTTCCCTTATTCATCCACAAAGCATTTCTTACTTGTCACATAATCCCTCCTTTTTTCTTTTTTAGTATGAATGGAAAGACTCTGTAGCAAGCTTCTAGCCCACGGTTCTATATTTCTGAAGGGGTTTCTAGAGTTGTGAAGATTGCAGGAGAAGGGAGTCATATTTTGACATGAACCAAATACTTTAGAAAAAGTTGTTAACTCAATATAATATGGCTAGTCCACAAGAGCCACTTATATATGCATACATGCAACCAATGAACTATTATTGAAGAGCTCTAGCATACAACACTTTGAAAACCTGTGGACAGGAATTTAGCTCAGTGGCTCCTCCACCTGCCTCACAAGCGCAAGGTCCTGAGTTTGATCCCCAGTACCAACAACAACAACAACAAAAACCTGAAAATCTGAATTTAGGGTCCATTTCACCACTTATTAGTTCATGCACACAGGCAGTCATCTCTTCAATCCCCTCTGTTCCTCATTTTAAAGATTACAAAGACATAAGTTGTTCCTCGGGCTCCACAGACATCTACTATGCTTGGGACCCTGTATTGACTTGTATTATTATGAACTTAGGAGGAGATCATGTTTCTGAAAATAATTAAATTATATGCCACTGCATGTAAGATTGCCTTCTACAGGTCACTGTGTTATGAGAGATTCTAAGAAACTACAACTTACCAAAAGAGATAATAGATGTATTCAGGAATAATCTGATAGAATTAGTACTGCATGGCTACCAGACAATCAGTACCAGAGTATACCTCCTAAATCAGCCCTAATGTAAAATCAAAGCAATTTGTCACCAAATAGCATAATAAATTTCATCTGTACACCTTATTGGCAAACTGATTTTTCTCATTATCCTTTCATTTTATAATGGCTGAGTTCAAACTTTCATACAACAGGTCAAAACTAGTATTTGTAGTGATTCCATGCTAATAATCAGTGATCTAATTCAGTAGCTTTACAACTTTCATCTTATTTTGTAATTATCACAATATTTAATTATATTTCACTTATTATTTTATAATGATTGGTAAAGAACAATGGAAACTAAATTAAGCACTACTGGTCTCATTTTTAGAGAAATTGAAGTGAAGACATTGTTGGGAGCATCAAAAATTCAAATTATGTTTTAGACACCTATGAAATTAAATGTGCTATAAAATATTAGACTATATACTCAACTTTTAAGTCAAAGAGTAGCATTCTTAGAGAATATTATCAAGAATACTTTGTACCAAAAGGTGAAACGAGTATTTAGACTTTATAATATTTCTGGCGTATGGGAAATGAAATCTTTGAGGTGCTTATTTGACAGCTAGTACTTTAAAATTTCAAACATGTTTTGAAGACTGTATTGTGTGTGAAACTGGGGGACTGGGGGAAAATTGATAGAGTAATATTGTGGGTATTGACAAGAGAAAAGGATTTTTAGATGGAAGAATAAGAACTGAGTTTCAAAAGACAACTAGGCTTTTAATTTATGAAGGTGGTTCAGTGCTGTCCTCACATAGAAACTACCTGGTCAAAATCACTGAGGAGGAAAAATGTGCAGCACTTATGGGGAATAGCCAGTGCTTACTTCTGACCACAGGGAGTGAACTTTTGAAGGGGGAACAGTACAAATCATAGTTAGGAGGGTAGAAATAGTTGTGAAATAGCAAACAAAATGCCAAAAATACAACCTCTTTCTCTTCTCAGTTGTGTCTATATATGCTTTCTTTTTTCACAGGGGAAAAAATGACTATCAAATAGTTGCTCAGACCAAAATCCTTCATCTGCGGAAGAGAAGTTTAGGAGATTCAAGTCAAAACATTGGATCTAAGATCAAGTTATATTTACTGTTATGGCATAAACATTTGCCATGTGTAAAATAAGCAAAATATGAATTTGGGGCTTATGACCTGCCCACTCTTTCCTAGATCTCCATTATGGTAACATAGGATACGTCATCATAGTCAGAATCATTTTTGGATTATCTTGCAATTATAACAAGAACTGTGTTCCAAACCACTGAAAGGGAGTGGCAAAAGCTCTGCTTTCCCTTTTACACAGTCCAATGGCTCAGTTTCTGGCATACGATTCAACTTTTTTTTTTTCTGGTATCTACTACTCTTCTGTTCCCAAGGTTCTCTGAATATCACAGCTCTTTAGTCCCCCATATCTTTTCTTTGCCCACTTGTCAAATCCAGGTTGTTTTCTTGGTCATTGTGAGCATTGCCTGGCCCTAAGAGTACATATTCTTCTTCTTGTTCTGACCCTTTTCCTGAGACAATCATAGTTAATAGAGTCCAGTACTTGGCCTTGCTGTCCTATCTTGCTACAATTAATAGTTATTATCATGCATGGACTGACAAATGATACAATTCTTCCTCCTTTATTCTTTCTTAATTTTATAAAATACAGTTAACACAGTATATATATTTTTGCTTCAAATATGTGTTATGAACTGCTCAGTTCTTGATATTTGTGATGCAGGCACTAAACTAGCTCTTACTTTTGAAATCCATTATGGAGACATGCAAGCATGTCCATGATTCCTCAGTAAAACAATCAGAAACTCATATTCTTAGAGCATTGCCATTAGAAGATATGCTCCTTGTCAGTGGAAGGGCAGTTACTGTACTTGTTCTTCAGGGGCAGTCTTGACTTAGCATGCAGAAGTGGATAGCCATTGTTCAGATGTGTTTTACAAGTACAGTGTCACTCAGCAGGAAGTGTGGGTGGATCACTTACTCAAACAAATTCCTGAACCTTCGCTATTTTAAGCACTATAATGAGCACTAAAGGAGGCATAAAGAAAGCAGAACATATTGCCTACTTTCAAAAACGTTCAAGAGCAGTTACGCACAAGCCTACTGAGGACCAAGATCAAATTTTCAAAACAACACAGGCCCAGGCAATAACCTCAAAGTCTTGGGATGTTGGGGGAATTCTGATAAGAAGGCTCCTATGTGGTCAAATTGGATAATACCATAGATCTATGTGAACAATATCCAAACACAGATTAACGTGCACATCAGCCAGTAGTATTTACTTTGAAACAAGATAAAACATGCAGATTTAAGAAATTCTGTTTTTGTTTTAAATTGCTGTTTGTACATTTTATGTTTTTATATTAATTCAGAATTATGCAGATATTGCATAAATCAATAAACAATGAATCCCCACATCTCCGATGATTACAAAAAGAAACAAAAACACAATGAGTTTTTTTTTTTTTTTTTTTAATTTCAGGGATAGGGCCAGGGATTTAGTTCAGTGGTTCCGCCACCTGCCTGGCAAGCACAATGGCCAGAATTCGATCCCTGGTACCAAAAAAACAAAAAAACTTTCAAGGACCAATCATGGCCCTTCTGGGCCAGAGTTTCCAGGGGAGATAAGAGTCTAGAAAATAATATTAGCAAGTACCCCAGGAGACTCTTATCATAAGGAAAGATTAAAAATACTAATCTAGAAGATAAAAGCATACTTTACAATTTTCTGTGATATGGGTAGGGGTCTCTGTGTATATGACAAGTTCGTAATGGCCCATATAACATTGAGAGGCACACATGAAGTAAACCTCTACCTCAAGCCCTGCCATATTCACCCAGACTCCTTACAGTCCCTAGATTATTCCAAAACTCGATTCTACATCATAGATTTTGCCCGTACTCTTTGCTAGACCGGAAACTAATCTCACAATCTTTCAACTGATAAAATCCTGTAAATCCCTTGCCACTTTCCCAAAAAGCCTTCCCAGTTCAGCTCAACTGAGTCAAATTTCCTGTCAAAATCTCTTTACATCCTTCACCTCATAGCAATCATTGCTTTTTGAGGCTCTCAGTCTATTGGGAAAAATTTTATTATCTCTCCGTCTCCTGTACTAGAGAGAAGGCGTGGCTTGTGTGTTCACGATTCTACATCCAGTATCTCATGACCACCTGGTCCATCATAGAACTGAAAAGTATGTGCCAGGTAAGTGAACAAACAAATGCAAGCACAGGTCAGTAAGTGAATACATGGAGGAATAAAAGTACTCAGTAGTCGTATGTAAAGATGGAGAACGGCAGCAGGGAGAATCTTGATGGCATGATAGAGGTGAGCACACACAATGCTGGGAAATCTTTCGGGAAGAAGTAAGAAGCATGCTATGCACTGAAGCAAGCAGCGAAGGGAATGACATAGCAGAGAGGAGCAGAAACATGACAGGTGGGTGGAAGGCTGCACAGATGCCCTGGAGAAGTGAGGCTGCATACGTATTCCTAAATAAGGAACCAGCCAGCTCGAATTAAGCAGAGAGAACAATCAGGCTGTGATGAAAGTGAGGGGCAGTTAGATAAAGAGTGAGTCATGATCAGGTTTGATTTGACGTCAGCAGACACTCAGACATCCTGCAGGGTTCAGAGAAGGAGAGAGATGATCAAAACAGTGCTTGCAGGGAATGACTCATGCTCTTTGTGTTGGGCTGAATGAAGTGACAGGACTAACGATATGTGATACCAGCTCAGTGGCTGTGGCCATTAAGGTGCAGTGCAGTTAAGAAGCAAAATGTGAGTTCTGTTTTATACGGCTACGTCCTACGTAGTTCTTTGATGCACCTGGGTATAAGAATGGTATTGTACACAGTGGGAAGGGCAGGAGTCCTCAGAAAAGCCCAGAAAGATTTGGGCTGACTTTCATAGAAAAAGGAAAAGAACCAGTGAAGTTACAAGTTTATAAACCTAAATGTCTACATACTTCAGAGCTGAAAATTGTAGATAAGTCTGAGAACAAGGAAACAATGAACTCCTTTACTTTTTTAAACACAGATCTGTAGTATAAACAAACTTAGCCTTTATTGTATGAGAACTACAGGACATTAAAAAGAGCAAAGAGTAAAAACTATTATTTTTCAGGTCTCTATACTCTCTGAAACTTGAAGAGACACTCTTGGTATGAGGCTTGAAGTAACAGAAATGAATCCCAAAGGTCATTTTCCAGACTTCCTTATGAATAGAGGATGGATCTCTTACAATAAGGCAGGGGCCCAAGAGTGCAAAAACAAGAGATGAGGAAGAGGGAGGGGGAAATAAGTAGAATAGAGATATTCCATGTGCAAGAGCATAACAACCTCAGTGAATGTGTGCACTATATGCCATAAACATGTGCTAAAATTAGTAATATCAATAAGAATGGAAATTGGAATAGAGGTGGAGGGGGTAGAGGGGGAGGGAAGAGGAAGGATATTAAAAAAAGAACCAAGCCTCATTATGTATATGCGGACACTCCCCAAGATGATTACAAACCTCATATATTGCAAGAATGTACTGATAAAATTAAAAAAAGACTATTGCTCAGATCTACTATGATATCAACCTGAAACAATATCAGCTTAGATTATTTCATTTTAGACTCTTATAGATGTATTGCAACATAAATAAATGAGCTACATTGAAGTATGACACAAAGCTCTATCTTATCTTTATAGGATAATCAGTTCCATTTGATACTCGAAAACTACCATTATATTATTGATCATTTCTGAAATCTTCCTCTTCTCATTTTTCCTCTCCATTGTAGAATGCCTCTAGCTTTGTTGTCTAATTCTTTTAGTAATCCCTGACTATCTCTAGCTTCTGATGATACATGCAATGCTCCCTGCCCCTACCATGGTGCTGCTTCACCTAAGCCATACTGATGAGCTGACCTGGATTTTTGAGGGGTCTCCTATTCAGTCTTCTTCTCGAATCTGCTGACTTTCCATCATCCTGCAGCCAATCCTCTCTTTTACAGTTCAGATAGAGTCATACCTCTTCCTTTCCTAAAATCTTTAAAGTCCTTAAAGTTTACATCTTTGTTTTATTTCTTTATTTCTTTGAGACAGGGTCTCACTATGTAGTTGAGACTGATCCGGAGCTCACTATGCAGCCCAGTCTGGTCTGGAACTCATAGTGATCCTCTTACCTCAGCCTCCCGAGTGCTGGGATGAGAGGGGTGTGCCCCCAAGCCCAGCTGAAAATTTAAGTCTTTACCTCCTTAAAAGTTTCAGAATGACAAACAGATAGATGTGTTAGTATAAGATCTTCTAGAATGTGTTTTCTACCATTCTCCTTGATCTCTTTCCGTGGGCAACTTGTACTCTACTCACATCAGTAATATTCTGATTTTCTGAACGAAACATGCTCTCGAACCTCCATGCCTTTGTAAGTTGTGCCTTCTAGCCAGTTATCTCTACCACCTCTCTGGTTTTTGGTAAATTATATTCGCTCTCCAATGCTTTGCATTTCTCCCCCTGACAAATCTTTCCGGGACTCTGCAGCTCTCCCCTATGCTCACAACAGTTCACCCCACCTTATTTCAAGGGGAACCTTAATTTGTATCTTTATTTTTTTCCATTGGAACTAAAATGATTGGTCATAATTACATTTTCTATGTCTAGAACAGCACCCGGAACATTATAGAAACTTAAAGCTGTTTAAAGAAATAAGGAAGGAAAGAGGAAGCAAAAAAGCAGTGAAAAGGAAAGAGGAGGGGCTGGAACACAGGTGAAGGAAATGAAAGAATATCTTTCCTCTCCTTCCAAATTTTTTTCCAAAGACTATGAAGAAAGAGGGAGAAAGTGAGCACAAGTCAGTTTAGCAGGTGTAGACCAAATTGAAGAAGACTGAATTAAATGAGTTGAGCAGCCCTCCGTCAACACAAACTATTGTTTATGATGAATCACTTGTAGCAAAATAATCAAATGATATCAAGTGATTCATCCTAATCCATCATTCACACTAAAGGGCCCTTCTGGTCATTCTGAGAGGAAAAAACTGCATTCCAATTTAACTGAGGTGACACTGTGGCCAGGTGCTGTTGATAGTACGTTACTGCCTACTATCCAAGTGGAATATTTGGAAAGGGAGAGAATACTGCCACAGCACATCCCCAGAACACTTACACCTCTCAGTTTCTCTTGGGTACAAACTGTGTCTTGTATAAACTACTGGTCACCAACACCTTGTGGCCACTCATGTTTGAAGGCTCTTTTGTGACCTGGGAGACACTTTCAGGGAGTTTACATAGACTAATATTGGCTGACCAACTAACAAACACCAAATTGTGTGCTTCGTGCCTTTGCTATTTCACCCTTTCCTGCAACCAAAGAAAAAATGTATGGTAATTATTTTAATGTGCTAGACAAGCTATCATAAGGGCAGCTATCTTTTTTTTTTTTTTTTTTTTTTTTTTTTTTTAAGACAGGGTCTCGCTGTGTAGTTGAGACTGACCTGGAACTCACTATGTAGCCCAGGCTCGTCTCGAACTCACAGCAATCCTCCTGCCTCAGCCTTTCGAGTGCTGTGATTACAGGCGTGCCCCACAACGCCTAGCTTAGTGGCAGCTATTTTAATGAATTCAAAGTAATAAGTGTCTCATAAAAAGTAGACAAACTATCATTTGGAGAGACACAAGTTGAGAATTCCTAAGTAGAAATTTCAAAGTCTAAAATACTCCAAAGTTCAAAACTTACAAAATATTTACATCATAACACAGATGGAAAATTCCATACCTAAACTCATGTGATAGGTAATACAGAAATGTAACATTAAAATATTGTATAAAATTAACTTCAGGCTAAATGTATATGATGTATAGGAATCATACAAAAATTTTATTTTAAAATTTAGTTTTCCCATGCATAAAATATTTCATTATGTATATGCTAATATTCCAAAATGCAGAGATATCTGAAATCAGTAAACCCCTACAGTCTCAAGGATTTCAGATAAGGGATACTCAACTTGTATTGATACCCTATTAAGGGTGACATTTTTCTCGCATATTTTTATTTAATACAAATGTAGTAGGCTGTCACAACTTATCTTTAATCTAGACATAAGAAGTTAATTAGAGCAAGTTGATTGGTTTCAATTTTAAGGACTATTTAGCCTAAAGTGAAACAGTTCCTCAGAAAGGTCTCATTCCTTTAGAAAGCCGCAACCAGTTACATATCTTATTCTGCCTACTTTTTAGAAATTAATTTTATTGGTAATTTTAAGGTATACAATATAATGCCATTCACTGTTGGAAAAATGCACCTTTACATAATCAGTCTTGGTTTTTATTTTTCTCCATCCCCCTGCCCTCCCTTTAACCCCTCACTCCCTTTCTACAAAGACTTTGTTTCCATTTTTTCATTTTCTCATATTAATTCCATTCCCTTCTTTCCTTTTCCCTACCCCTCCTATTTCCCTTTCCCCACTGTCCCTTCTCTTCCTCTTTCACCTTGTCTCTATTATTCTGCCTACTTTTCTATCTTTTCTCTCTCAGATTAGTCATAGCTGCTTATGTGTCAATGCAACATGGCCAAATGTTGGGCTTACCTCAGAGTTGCATTTTAAAGTCTCTTCAGAAGCCATTTGTTTAGATATACCAACTTGATACTTGAGGATGATTACTTTGGCAAGATAATAATTTCTGTTTACTTTTTTGTCATTTCCTCTTACGATGGAAATATATATAGGAAGAAAAGAAGTGGTAAATTATAACATTTATAACCTTTCTACTGGCAGTGATAACTTTCATGTTAGAGTTCCAAAAGCCCTTTTAAAATCCCAATGAAAGAGTTAAATGTTTGAACCAGATGTATTTGTTTAATTCTCTGAAGAGTCTTGTAAGATCAATGTTACTCTCATTACACAGAAAAGAAAGTCAAAGCTTTTAATATATAAAATAATTCACCCCTAATCACAAAACAAATGAAAGAATGGTTTTAGGCTGTTAACCTGCAAAGTCTATCTCCACATCTGTACACACCACTTCATTCTGCCTCCATCCAGACACCACATGCATCATTGAGACACCTCTTCCCTAACCACAGCATAGCCTCAAACAATGATGGAGAGTGCTTGACTGACAAAAAGACCTGAAGGGTTAAGTTACTGCAGATCATTTGAAGTCTTCACCCTGGCTATAGGACATATTTCCCACTTTGTGAAAGCCATGCCCTAAAGGCAAAGAATAAGTGAATCTGTTTCATGGGGCCATTTTAGTTACTTGGCAACCAAATCTTCCAGATTGAAGAAGGGCAGGATGCATCCATACTTCTTCCCATCTTAGATTTGATATCACTTTGAGGATTTATTACACACTCTGAAACAGTCAGACGTAAGTGCAGACTTTAAGGTACCATTTGCTGCCTTGACTCAGATGTGGTGCTGGCATTATTGCACAGCTGAAATCCAGGATTCTGATGTGTCCTTGTGCTTTCCACTAGGTCTTGTCACGTCTACATAGCGACAAATGCAGAAATGGCAGCTTTGTATAATACTTCAGTGTGGCTCATTTATTTATAAGTTTCAATGCATCTATAAGAGTATAAAATGAAATAATCTAAGCTGTAACTGTTTCAGGTTGATACAGTAGATCTGAGCAATAGTTAATGTTTTTATTTTATCAGTACATTCTTGCAGTATATGAGGTTACAATCATCTTGGGGAGAATCCACATATACACAATAAAGCTTGGTTCTTTTTTAAATATCCTTCCTCTTCCCTGCCCCTCCACCCCTCCCTCTATTCCAATATGCATTCTTGTTGATATTACTAATTTTAGCACATGTTTATGGCTACATTCACTGAGGTTGTTGTGTTCTTGTACATGGCGTATCTTTATTCTGTTTATTCCCCACTCTTCCTCATCTCATGTCTTTGTATCTTGGGGCCCTGCCTTATTGTAACAGATCCATCCTCTATTCAGTCTTTATTGTTCTCTTTGTTTCTCCTTTGCCTTACTCAAGTGAGGGATATAGTATGATGCACAAACTTGTGTGACTGGTGCATATCGTTCACCATTATATTTTCCAGGTGCATCCACCTCCCTACAAATTTCTCAAATTTGTCCCTCTTATAGCTGAGTAATATTCCATTTATATAGATTTCACATTTTTTATCCAGTCACCTGTTGATGGGAATATAAGTTGCTTCCAGTATTTAGCTATTATGAATTCTGCTGCTATAAGTATTGGCATTCATGTATTTCTATAGTATGATGACTAAAGCTTTTTTGGGAAGAAACCTCCTAGGGGTACAGCTGGGTCATATGGAATTTCTAATTTCAGTTCATTGAGAAATCTCTATACGGATTTAAATAATGGTTTTACTAGTTTACATTCCCACCAACAGTGTAGGAGGGTTCTTTCTCTTAGAGTTATTTTTTGTTTGGTTGTTTTTACTTTTTATTTTAATGGTAAATTTTATATATGCACAATAAAATTATCATTCCTGCCTCAACCTCCCTCCCCTTAAGAAAAAAAATTAATGGAAGGAAAAATGGAAGCAAGGCTTTTGTAGAGTTATTTTAATTTGCATTTCATTAATTAATGACCAGAGATGTAGAACATTTTTTCATATATTTGTTTATCATTTGTTCTTCTTCCTCCATGAATTGTCTGTTCATCTCTCTTACCCATTTCACTTGCCCGCTTATGTAAATTTCGTTGCCCATTTCTGTGTCTTTAATTTTAGGTGGTTTAACTTTTTTGAGTTCTTTATATATTCTGGGTATTAGACCTCTCTCCTGAGGAATAGCTGGCAAAATATCTTTTCCCATTCTGTTGTCTCTTCTCTCTACTAATTGATTCTTTTGCTGTCTAAAATCTTGTGCATTGCAATCCTATTTGTTGATTCTTGCTGTTCTTTCTTGTGCTATTGAGGATCTGCTTAGAAAATCTTTTCCTACACCAAGTGTTTAACCTTTTCTATCTTCCAGAAGGTTCCATGTTTCTGTTTTAATGTTTAAATCTTTGATTCATTTTTATTTTAATTTAGTATTTGGTGAAATTTATTGGTCCAGTTTCAATCTTCTGCAAACAAATATCCAGTTTTCTCAGTAACATTTGTAGAATAGGCTTTCTTCCAACCTATGCTTTTGCACACTTTGTCAAAGGTCAAATAGTTAAATATGCAATGCCTGGAGATTTTTCTCTATCATCTACTCTGTTGCACTGATCCATGTGTTTGTTTTTGTTCCAGTATGATGCATTTTTTTATCACTACTGCTTTATAATATAGCTTGAAGTCAGGTATTGTAATACCTCCTGCTTTTGCTCTTGTCATCTCAAATTGCTTTTGCTATTCTAGGTCTCTTATGGTTCCAAATGAATTTAGGGTTATTCTCTCTAGTTCTGTAAAGCTTGCTGTTAGCAACTTGATTGGGACTTGTTAAATATGTATAACAGTTTTGGAAGTATTTCTATTTTAATACTATTGGTTTTGCCTATCCAGGATCAGGAGATATCTTTCCATTTTCTGATATTTTCTTCACTTTCCTTTTTCAGAGCACATATTTTTCTTTGTAGATGTCTTTCACTTCTTCAGTTAATTTGTAGCTATTTAATTTTTATTCAAACTACTATGAATTGCTTTCATAATTTCTTTTCCATTAAATTCATTATTGGTGTATACAAATACTAATCCTTTTTGTATGTTGGCCTTGTATCCTGTTATGTTGCTGAATTTTGTTATTAATCATAAGAGTTTTTTGGTGCAGTTTGGTCTTCTATGTAGAATATGATGTATCACATCATCTGCAAATAATGATAATTTGAGTTCTTCCTTCCTATATATGTTACTTTTGTTTCTTGCTCTTGCCTGATTGCTTTGGCTAATGTTTCAAGCACTATTTTGATTTACATTGACATTTTAATGCTAAACTTGAGAAAATGAGGTGATGCTCATAGATATTACCTTGCAGTTTGCAATTATGGCAAAATTGACAGATATTAGGATAGTGTGCAAGAAAATAACTAATCATGTATACTTAATATTAATTGCCTAAATTAGAAATATAATCTTTCTAATGTTTAAGTGTATTTAATTTTCATCACCAAAGTGATCTATTCTTTATTTAAAAATTAAAGAGTTGAATACCTATATAAATTAACATAGGAAGCCCTACACATTTTAGGAAACTGAAAATTCCTTGAACCTTTCCGTTTCTGTGGGAAATTTTCATTCATAGACTACTTTATTGTGTCATGTGCTCTATAACTAGCTTTTGTAACTGTACAAGTTGATTTTTGCATACATATTAGTTCTCTGTGTATCCATTGTGTGACCTGGCCTATTCCCCAGTGACTCTGCATCTCACCTCCTGTCTACAAAAAGTAGACAATGCATAAAGTACATAAATAGTCAATCTTTAATAGCTAGCATCTTAATTATCATTTAATACCTTGAAATACTACTATAAGGAACTCCCACAAGCATATTTTAAGACGTGGACCTAGAAGACTTTGAGAATAAGTAGCTATTGTCAAAAGTAGAAGATCAAAGACTATAAAACCCACATTATGAACTTTCCTGAGCTTCTCCAACTAAGGGGCTCCAATCTATCTTTGGCACTATTGATTTATGTTGCCAATTACCTGATTTTAGGTAAAGAATCAGAGAATGGCATCAGAGGTGTGCCATATGGTATTATTGTTCCTTTTGTGAGGATTAAGGCTAAATTTAAAATCTACAAAGGAAAACAGTGGAGATTGTAGTTGGGGAAAATTAAAAACATATTTTGATGTTTATTCCACTGGTCTCACAAGGCTAGCTTTGTAACAAACTAAGGGATATGGTAGATTTAAAACTAGCATCAAAATAAAGAAATAGAGAAGAAAATGAAGTATTAAGACATGGAAATATACAGATATTCGACTTTAGTTTGTACAGCTGTTTGTTTTTAAAGCATAAAACTATGTACTAAAATAGAGTTATAAACTAAAATTATCTCAGAAAACCATGAAATTTGTCCTTTAAAATGATTCCACTTTCTTGGTCAAGCTCAAATTACCCTGAACACATTCGTTTGTCTTGAATAATCTTCATTCATTTGGATTATCTAATCATTTCTGCCATATCAATTTATAGAAGAAATTTTGTCATTTTCCAAAAATTTAGAAGACTTTTTGATGCCCATAGTATTGTTTATAAAAATAAATGTCAGGAATATTTTCACAATTGTTCAATCCAAAAGATTTTTTTTAATTGTCCTGGAAAGAGCTATGGGTTCTAATCCTGAAAAGTGTACAGAAAGCTTCTAGTGATCTGAGAAGTTCCACTGGCATTGTCCAATCTTCCTGGATTATTATAATAAACAAGACAGTCATGGTGACCCTCCCCTTACAAATTCATATGTTGTAATCCTAACTTTCAAGGTGATTCTATTAGTAACGAGGGTCTTTGGAAGGTGGGTAGATTATGTTCTTCCATGAGTGAAATTAGTACTGTTATGAAAGAGTCCCAAGGAAGTTTGTTTGCCTTCCACTGGCTGAATGGTGAAAATGTTCCTCAGATGAATGAGAAAACAAGCCCTTACCAAAAACTGACTTTGCCCATGCCACGACCTTAAATTTCCAAGCATCTAGAAAAGTGAGAAAAAAGTTCTGTTTATAGGCTATCTAGTGTATGGTATTTTGTTATAACAGTTTAGACTAAGAGAGATGTATGAAGGGACAAAATAAGATATTCTAAATAATAAAATATGAAGAACAGAACATAATTAAGTTCAATCAGGATGTTTGAGAATCTGAAACAATTTTGAAGGAAGGACTTCTGGAAGAAGGTGGAAATAGTGTTTCTCCATAGGTCTCTAAATAAAATATTGGAGGACACACACACACACACACACACACACACACACACACACAGTACTCTTGGAGACCAGAGTAGACAATTTTAGATTAAGGCTAATGGAATAGAGACAAGGTAGCTAATCTCACTTCTTACTGATTTTAAAGGACAATCAGGATAGAGCATGAGGTTCTTCAATAAGTGAAAGTAAAATGATCATTTTACTTAATTAATTTCAAATATAACCTGTACCTCTACTGGCTAAAATTGGTAATTAATTTAGATATAGGGGCAATACTTTTTTTTTTTTTCTGGTACCAGGGCTTGATCTCAAGACCTTGTGCTTGTGAGGCAGGCTAGAGAACCACTGCGCTAAATCCCTGCCCCAGCAATGCTTTTAAAATAAGTGCAAAATGTTGTCTTTGTCACTGACCATAGATTTGAAAAATAATTTTTGGTTGAAAAAGACAAAATTCCACATTGAAAATCTTACTAATGGTTCCTAAAGCTCATCCTCTGAAATGATCTGTATATTCAGTCAGCGGGTTCTCTGACATTTAGAACAATTGCTGAATGTGCTCATGAACTTTGGAGAAGTTAAATTAGCTACTTGTATATAAGCTCTCCACATTTCATGGACCTAAAAGCTAAAATAAACTGAGTGGACAAGAAACTCTTTTTCATTGCAATCCAAGAAAAAAAAATGTATAATTTAACATACCTTTGTTAATACCCTAATTTATGAAATTAGAAAAGATAGGTAATAAGTTGAATGTACAATTTTTCTTTTTTTATTTAAAAGATGCCAAATTAAATGGTAGACAAAGATGAAATAAGTTTATAGATTACAAACTATGGTTGGGGAATTCTATTATTTATGGTGTTGACGGGGTGTTTATTTGTGTGTATGTGCACTTGCAATTTTATTGCAAATTATTCTTTCTACTTTCAGAAGTATGAGATATGCATTAAAAAACAAAGCAGAGGATTATCATGTTGATTCTGGTTTCAAGATTAACATTTTTAATTCTTCTTCATCTTGCTAAACAGATTCCTCTATTAGAAACAACACAATGCTTTAGACATTTTAAACAGCCTGAGTGTGAACACAAGCCGAAGCAAACGTGAACCAAAAAATTTTAAATCCCATTGAAAACAGTGATGTTGAAAATTCCATGGCTTGAGATATAATTATGCATCTAGTTTTATTTCATAATTTGTAATTAAATTGAATTATCAGCGTATATTTTGACTCACAAATACATAATCTAATAAATACTAAAAGACCTTGAAATGTCAATCATTTCCAATAAAACTAGTTACATGGGAATTATTTCGTGAAATTAAAGCAAATTTTGATTGTTTCAATTCGACCCGATCTTGCTTGTAAAGCCCTCCTTACATGGCAGCAATCCTTTCAAAATGCCTGCCTTTCCTCTACAAAACAAAGTACACAAGCAGCCACTTGACTTTCGGGGCTTTTAAAGTTAGCTCTGGGTCCTTTGGTTTATAATCTTTTAACTGGAAATTTGACTGAAGTAATTCCTTCAATCTTTAAATGCTGGCCAGATCAATTTCATCTCCTCTCTATACTCTCAGTCTAGAGTATCACAATTTGGGACCAATGACAAGGTTACAAGTTTTAGAAGCTTTATGCGAAAATCATATTCATTTGGTATCTAGTTTGTTCTCTTCACTTTGTTCATCTATGATGCTGGTGTTCATTAGAAGCACCTAGAAAATCACTTTCCTCCCCTGACAGTCTGATTTAGTAGGTCTGAAATGTGGTCCCAATATCAGTATTTTAAAGTAACACCCAATTGATTCTAATATATAAATATAACTCAGGAGTGCTTGTTTATTGGAAGTTAGAATGAAAAGCTGAAGAAAAGTCAGAAATCTGGCTGGGTTTTTAAATATTTTATATACTTTAGACCTCAAATATTAGAAGCCCGCAAATATAAAGACCCAATTCAAAAATGAGCATTTGAAATGAACGGACATTTCTCAGAAAGAAATAAAGAAATAACAGCAACAAATAGATGCAGATGAAAACAACACTGAAATTTCATCTCACCCCCCCAAAAGAATGGCTGCTATTATGAAATCAACCAATAACAAATACTGGTGGGATTGTGGGGAGAAAGGAACCCTTCTCCATTGTTGGTGGGAGTGCAGACTGGTGCAACCACCGTAGAAATCAGTATGAAGATGCCTCAAACATCTAGGATTAGAAGTCCCATTAGTCCCAGCTCTTCCTCTGCTGGGTATCTTCTCCAAAGAATTAAAAGAATCATACCACAGTGATATATGCTCACCCATGTTTATAGCAGCACAGTTTGTAATAGCTAAGACTTGGAAACAGCCCAATTGCCCATCAACTGGAGACTGGATGAAAGGGATGTGTGTATGTTTTTTTGTTTTTTTTTTTTTAATTAAATGGAGTACTGGGCCAGGAATTTAGCTCAACGGTTCAGTGGCCTGCCTTGCAAGAGCAAGGACCTGAGTTCAATCCCCGGGCAAAAAGAAAAAATAAATAAATAAATAAAAATAAAATAAAATGGAGTACTACTCAGCCATAAAGTATGAGAAACTAGCTAAATGGGTACACATTGTGGCCATACTATTAAGTGAAATTAATAGGATACATATGTGTAAATGCTGACTAGTTTCTCTGATATGAAAAACTAAAAGTGTAAATAAGGATCAAAATGTATAGTTGGTATTGTGTAATAGAAAGAAAAGGTCCAAAGGAGTAGGGGAAGTGTGAGGGATAGGGAAAAGGTAAAAAGGAAAAAGCAAAAACATGAGAAAAGCAAAAAAAAAAAAAAAGGAAATAAAGTCTTAGTAAATAGAGAAGAGTGGGGCCCGGACAGGAGTGCAGGGGAATGGGGAAAAATTAAGAACCTTGATACATCATATAAAGATACAAGATCCCAGTGATGAATGTAACTGTACTGTATACCTAAAATGTACCAATGAACTTAATGGAAAATAAATAAATAAATAAAATCGAGCTCCTAGACCAAAAAAAGAAAACAACAACAACAAAAAACAACGAAAGAAAGAAAGAAATCTGGCTGGGTCTGGCCTTCTGCTAATCAGTCAGGGTACTGTAAATTTTTTCTGTGAGTTCATGAAGCAGAGTTCTCTGAGCCTCCTTTGAATAATAGAGAGGATCTCCCTGAGTCCCTCTCAGTCGATGAAACATTGCAGTCTTCATCACATATGTTGATAGTGCTTCTTTAACCTGAATAGACACAGGAGAGTCTGTGGGAGAAAAGGAACACTCCTATTGTTGGTGAGCAGGTAAAGTAGCACAGCCACTATAGATTCCAATCAACCAGTTATCCCCTAAGATGTAGCTTTCTAAAAGAATTGAAGAGGTCATGTTACAATGATAATGCATACACACATTTCATAATAGCTAAATCTTGGAAGAAGTGTACATGTCCATCAACAGATGAAATGGTACAGAAAGTGTGTTCACAATACATAATGAATGATTACATTCCTCGTGGGGGTTGGTACCTGTACATAAATATGAAAATGTGTACTAATAAAAATAAAATAAAACTAAAAAGTGTAACTGAAAAAAGAAAAAAGTATGAGTAGCACAAACATAAAAACAGGAAATAAAAATGAGTGAAAAACTTTAAAATGTGATATTTATATGCAATGGATCACTTCACTACTTTGCCTCAGAGAAGGATAAATCTAAGTCATTTGTGGGAATACGCATACACTTTGAAACCACAATGTTAAGTGAAACAAATCAGGTACACAAGTTTAAATACTGCTTGGTTTCTCATACATGAGAATTTCAAAGTTTAAATAAATTAAAGAGCAAAATAAAAGATAGATAAAAGGCAACAGATACAAGAATCTTTTCAATATGGGAAAGGGACAAAGGGAGGGAGAGGGAAAGATGAGGGGTAAAAGGGAAGGGCACATGAAAAGAATTATATGTATCATAGATGTGTACCAATTAACCACAATGAAAGTGGTTATGTATAACAGGCATTGTGCTAATAAAATACTGCTGCAATTATTTATAATATTATGTAATTATTTATTAAATGTAAAATTTTAGAAGGGATAATATTCAACCTAATGCTGTTTTTAGAGTTTTTAGTTACATTGGAAAATCAATAAAACCATAAACTATAGCTTTACATCAATATGCTAATTTACAAACATAGATGATAACTGAAAGAAAGTAATCCAGTACCTTTAGTGAGATTACGAGACATTTTGTGATTTTGAGAAAATTTGGTTTCTATTTGTTTTTTTTCCATTTAATCTGCATATATTTCAGCTTTATAAAAAGATAAACACTTATCAAGTAATACAGTTCATTATGATATATATATATATATATATATATATAAATGCATGTGGCAGTCTGAAATTTGTATCAATAGCCCTCTGTAAAACTTAATCTCCCTCAGATTAATGCTGAAATTCTTTAGCTTTATCAAGATTTTTTTATATATTGATATGAATTTTTCCCATAAACTACTTATGAATTTCATGTGTTCATTAAGCAATGTGTATATGCAGGATAGTTCCTGCTGTGACTCATGCAAAAAGTGGATAGTTTATTTCAGTTTACATAGAGCATCCTGAACCTACTAGTCACCTTTCCTTTAACTAGTCCATTTTTTTTTTTTTTTTTTTTTTTTTTTTTGTACCCGGGATCGAACTCTGGTCCTTGTGCTTGCAAGGCAGGTCACGGAACCGCTGAGCTAAAGCCCCAGCCAACCTTTCCTTTAACTCTCCAGGGAATTCCAGTGTGAACTAAGGGTTGCCATCCCCAGTGGTAGCCACCCATCTTTGCTCACGATTTTCTTGAACAAAATGAGGTCTCTCTGGCATCTCATTAACATTGACATGTTAATATTAATCCACAATTTAAGACATTGTTGTGAGACTTCATTCACTACTTACAGCCCACAGGAAGAAGAGAAAGAAAAATGTAATTCTGACAATAGTAGAATATTATGGGAGCTGGTCTTAGTTATTTTTTTCATTGCTGAGACAAAATGCCAGACATTCAAAGTTAAACGGGGAAAGGTTTCCTGAGCTCCCAGTTTGTAGAGGTCTCCGTCCATAGTTAGCTGGCTCCAAGGCAGGGCCTGGAAGAGGGGCGTCTCAGAGGAGACACGATTTAGGACAGTGCAAGCTGAAGGCAGTGAAGAATCAAGTAGCAGCCGGCTTTCTTTCTGTCCCTTCGTATTCCATCCGGGAGACAGGTCTATTGATTAATGCCACCCACACCAAGGTGAGGCTTCCATTATCCACACCCAGAACTGTGCTAAACCACTTTAGTCAACATCCTTAATCCCAATATTACATACCTTAGATCCAACAGCCTTTAAAAAACCCTATCTATGAGCACATGAGGCTTTGGGAGGACATCTGGTAACAAGCCAGAGCAGCACCTCTCAAATTACATAAAATAAATTGTCCCTTTTTAAAATCTATTCATAATGCTGACTTTCATTTAAGTTCGTGTTTTGAAAGTTTTTACTCATTTTACTCAGCCTCAGTAAATTTATGTTTTCCTATTTTGTCCAAATTTTTCAAACAGACTGGACTTCTGACTATGCTGAAGAGGATGTATATGTTTAAAATATGTAAAATATACATTGACCCAACTGCCACTAAAAGAGAATGTTAACACGAACATTTTATATCTGTGAGATGATTACTATTGTCCTCCTTTCAAATCGAATCCAGAAACCCTATCATTTCTACCCAGAAGCAACCTAATCTTTTAAATTTTCCCTGATGTGCACACTAGCTCTTTCCCAAAGCTACAATTGCTTTTTCTCAATTCAATTTTATATTTACCAAATTAGTATCACTGGAATAAATACATTAATTACATTTGAATTAATTACATTTGAATTTCAAATAATTAAAAAATAAATTAGAATATATTTATGCTGTAAAATCATTTATTTTTATCTAATATTTAACTGTTTTCCCTGTTTTGGTTTTGTTCTTTTGTTTTACTAAACTGCATCATTGTGTTCTAAATAGGAACACAGAAAACATGAGAAATTTATTTAGAATATGACATGAAAATCAAATAGTGTAAGATCTCAAAATGAATGTAAAATCAAACCAAGAAAAGGTAAATTTTCACTTCTAAGATTTTAATTAAGGACTTGAAGGGAAAACAGATATCAAGCAATCTTGGTATAAATTGGTCTGAGTCAGCATTTAAAAGATCAAACAAAGAAAAATTAGATTATAAAAATGTAATTATCAACATGACATTTCTTGGTAAAAAGTTCTTGTAAATTAATTTTCCATTTAGTGGAAACTTTTTTGAATTAAATGCAAAAGTTATCTCTTAATCATAAGATATAGTTTTAAAGTTAAACAAAAGAAAATAAGACTATGGAAATAATATTCCTTTTTACTTCAGTTTATATTCAACATGAAGACTGTACCAGAATCATTTTGAACCCATAGGCTTAGTTGTTTTATGAAGTCATTTGTCTAACAGGGGTTAGGCTTAAACTCTTCATTTTTACTTTTTTCTTCACAATTTAAAATCTATCTTTTAGTGAGAAACAGAAATCCCCAAGCTTATTTTAAGCTACATAAGGCATAGAGTTAAATCATTTCTTTCTTTCCATCTCCTGTCCCATGCTACTACAAGCTCCTACCCACTCAGGAAGTACTATGGCAAATTACATTGGCAAGTGCATCACTCCCACAAATAGAAAAGGAAAAATACTTCGGCATTTTTTTCATAATTATATAAGGAAAGAGAGATATCACCCTTTAAAATAGTTGTCTCTGGGCCTACGGTCAGCCAGTCATGCAAAGAACATAATTGTAGTTTAGAAAACAAAACCCTCAGAAAATCTGGGCAAGCGAATTGCATGATATTTATAGGAACACTGTAATAGAACAAAGAAAATAAATGTAAACGGTAGATATATAAATAATACATAATCTACTAAAATACTTTAAAGTAATTGACCTTTATATATGTATAATAACATGATCATAATGCTGATCAAATATAAGCAAGAAACATTTCCATTTATGTAACTTTTTAAATATGCAAACTAGGGCAGGGATTTAGCTCAGTGGTATCGCCGCCTGCCTTACAAACGCAAGGACCAGAGTTCGATCCCCTGTACCAAAAAATAAAAATATGCAAAATAAAGCAACATTTTGCTTACAAACAATTAAAGTAAATGGGGCAAAAAATGAAAAATACAAAATTCAGTTAGGCCAGGAGAAAGAAACACAATAGGATTCAAGGTAACGGGAATGGATTTTTTATTAATGAATATGGTGGTAGTCACTCTACCATAAATCTTTATACCATCTCAATGCCTTACAAATATTTTTATTTACAAAAATACCAACATCATTGCACCTTTATGAAATTGTAAAGTTCATTATAAAATTAATAATAATAGCCATACTTTCCCTTTCCTGAGAAATTTAATTTTTTTTCTTTTGAGAGGGGCATTTGAGACAGCATCTCATTATGTATGTCAAGATGTCCTGGAACTCACTATATCTCAGGATGACCTGGGCTGTGAGTAAAGTTATGTGTCCACACCTGAAAGCTTTTGTTCTTGAATATTTGTGCACAACCTCAAGTTTTGGGGTCGCTTAAGCTTAATTCAGTAAATGTGTCTAGAATATATATTCTATAGTTCTTTCTTGTGCTGTTTTGACCACATCTAATTTTTTTTTTAATATTGCTGAATTTTTTCAAAGCTTCTAAAACTGAGAATAGAAAAGTGAGTGATAGGTAGAAAAGCCACTGGCATTAAGAAATGACATTTTTCCCTCTTAATCTATGCAATTAATTTGATCATATTCCTACACTGAAAATAAATAATAAGAGAAATTAGAGTAGAAGGGATGGCAAAGACCCTGAACAAAAGATAAATTAGACCTGAACAAACTTAGAAAGCAAAGGAAACAAGGGATTTGTTTGTAAGAAGTGAGGCCGAATATTTAGAGTGAGAGTAGCAAGTGACACAGGCTACATTAAACAAAGGCTGAGAATTAGAAAGCACTGCTGGGGTTTAAAGAAATAAATAAGATAATAATAATGACAAAAATGCAAAATGGACATGCCAAATAAAAATGAAGGAATTAAAAAGTAAAAATCATTAAAGCTTTGATGATCCAAGTTGTTATAATGAATTATAATCACTCCCCACAGCAAAATTGTGAAATGTTTTGCCTGTGAGTTTAGAAGAAGAGAAAAAATTTTAGCAATGGTGCAGGATTATTTCATGACAAGATTATTTCATGATATAGATATCTGTGAAAGAGGAGTACCATGTTCTATAAAACCCCTGTAGTTCTTTATAGGGCGTGTCCCTGAGATGTTTGTCACAGTTAAGGAGGAAACATTCTTTAGAGCATTTCTTTCCCTAGAAGCAGATCTTGTGCCTTATACCTAGTTATTCTTGGCTATCTATCTTCTGGGAATGAAAGTCAGTTTATATGTTGCATAGAAGAACCATACACATATGTGAAATAAATTGTACATACATGTTTAGATATCGCATTGCTTCTCTGGTGTGACAAACTGAAAGTGGAAATAAGGACTAAATGTATAATTAATACTGGGAAATAGGAAGAAAGTGTTCAAATGATAAGGAAAACAAAGTACAGAGGAAGGGGAATGGAAAGAAGGAACAAGAAAAAGAGGAAATAGAAGGAAAAATGTAAACAAAACTTTTGCATATTAGGAGGGGAAGAAGTGTCAAAGGGAGGAGTGGTAAAAAAAAGAAATAAGATATGTCATGTACAGGCACAAATTCACTATGATTGAATGTTAACATCAGGTATATCTAAAATGTACCAATAAATGTTTAGCTTCACAGGAAAGAAGAACCTCTGGTTTTCACACAATCTTGCATTAGTGATTAATCACCATCTGACTTTCATTTTTCCTCTACGGCACCTAGCAAGAAGCAGGAAATTTATATTCCCTATTTTTATTTTCTTCAGACTTCCTCAAATATTCTATTTTCAAAAAAGTATTCCTTTATATATTTCAATACTTACATTTATAATAAAGTTAAAATATAGCTACTCCTGAACTGAGGAATTTAGCTCAATGATGCTGCCACCTTCCTCACAAATATAAGGTCCTGAGTTTAATTACTGGTCAGAGCAACTCCAATAAACTCATTTGTCCATCTGTATTTTTCCATGTATTTCATTAAGTTAAATTACATGAAGAAGAAATGTGTGGCTCAAAGTTAAAACTTTCAATATATAAACCAAGAGCATTACAGTAACTTATACCCTCATCAGTGAGTGACCGTGTTTATCCAGAAACATCAACCTTGATATCATTTATCCTATTTTGCTAATATGTTAAGATAAATGTTTTAATTTTAAATATTCTGAGTCAAATTTATATACCTGTTTATAGTTATTTTTAAAATATCTTTATTTTCTTTTGTAAATTGACCGTCTAAAATCTTCCAAAGTTTCAGCAATAGTGATCAGACAATGTAGGTCATTTGATGCAGTGCTTACGGTACTTTCTAAATATTGCTACTGAGAAAGTAGGAATTGAAGCACGGGAGCCATTATGGGGAAGAAGACTTGCTGTAAAAGAGGGGAAGGAGGGAAGCAGCAATAGTAGTACCTCCACCCTCAAGCACTCTTGCGCGCGCACACACACACACACACACACACACACACACACACACACACACATGGCTTCAAAAAGAGCATATTTATTTTAATTTATGAATTTATTTATTTATTTATTTATTTATTTATTTATTTATTTATACCAGGATTAAAATCAGGACCTTGCACTTGCGAGGTAGGTGGCAGAACCACTGAGCTAACTCCCTGGCCCAAGGGTATATTTCTTTTGTTTTCATATTTAATGTTTTCTTAAATTTTATTTGAAGTAAAACATATTTGAAAACCCTAACTCTTGTATAACTCCTGAATGTTTTGGATGAATCGCAGAAGAGCTATGGGCCTCTGGGTAGCCAAGTAAGGACCAAAAAGCGAGGCTGGTGCCTTCCAAGCAGGTGCTCATCTCCACTCTGCTGTTTCAAGATGTGTTCTTTTTTTGATTGCCTAGCCAGAAAATAGCTCAAGATGATTCAAGTGTAAAAGGTTCAAGAACTAGCCCTCTTCTGGGTATCTTTCCAAAGAATTTTACCTCAGCGATATATGCACACCCATGATTATAGCAGCACAGTTTGCAATAGCTAAAACTCGGAAACAGCCCAATTGTCCATCAGCTGGAAACTGGATAAACAAAATGTGACTTTTCTGTAAAATAGAGTACTACTCAGCCAAAAAGAATGAGAAACTAGGGTCATTTATAGGTACATGCATGCATATTGAGGCCATACTTTTAAATAAAATAAATAGGACACACATGTGTAAGTACCAAATAGTTTCTCTGGTGTGAAAAACTAAAATTGTGAATAAGGTTCAAATTGTATAACTGATAATGTGAAATGGGAAGAAAAGTACTAACGGAGTAAGGAAAGTGGGAAGGGTTATGGAAAAGAAGGGAGGGAAAAGAAAATATATTAGAAAAGGACAAAATGGAAACAAAGTCTTTATAAATAGGGAAAGGTGGAGGGGGTGAAGGGAAAGCAGGGCAAAGGGGAAATAATAAGAACCAAGATCGTTACGTAAATGCACAAGATCCCAGTGATGAATGTCACTGTATTGTATATCTCAAAAGGATCAATAAACTTAATGAAAAGAGATGCTTCATTGTTTAAATGTCTTATTATGCATGATTTAGATAGACATAATGGTCATTTTCATCATAGGGAATTTGTACCTCCACATGATATGTCTTGATCATTCTTTTTTCTCAATTATCTTTCCCTCCCTTCAATCGTTCTTCTTCCTTATTTATAAAAGCTTTGTTCCCACTTCATTTTACTGTGCTTATTTTTTATTTTCCCTTCTTTTCTACCCCCTCCCTATTTCTCCTTCTTATTTGAATATTTTCATCTTATTTCACAATATCTATTACAAATTTTAATCTTTACACCTTACAGTTGCTCACACCAGAGTGAAAAATATTTGTGATATTTACACATGGGTGTCTAATTTATTTCATTTAAAAGTATGATCTCAAGTTACATCCACCATTCCTAGAAATGCCTGAAGTTTTTCATCATATAAAAAAACAAATTCTTTTTCTTCTTCTTATTGAGTTTATTGGTACATTTTAGGTGTATAGCACAGTTACATTCATTATTGGGATCTTGTACATTTACATGACAGGTCTTGGTTCTCATTTTTTCCCCTTGTCCCTGCCCTCCCTTCACCTCCTCCTCCCCTCCCCATTTACAAACACTTCATTTCCATTTTTCTCATTTTCTCATTTTTGTTCTTTTCCCTTATTACCTTTCCCCTACCCTTTCCACTTTCCCTATACCTTTAGCCCTTCTCTTCCTATTTCACATTGTTAACTATCTCACCAGGATCTCTTGTACTATTATAGTTTTTCACACCACAGAAACTATTCGGTATTTACACATGTGTGACTTATTTATTTCACTTAGGAGTATATCCTTAATATGTATCCATTTTCCTATTAATGACTAATTTCTCATTCTTTATGGCTGAGCAGTATTTTATTTTATAGAAAAACCACATCTTCTTTATCCAATTTCCAATTGATGGGCAAATGGGCTGTTTCCATGTTTTAGCTATTACAAACTGTGCCGCTATAAACATAGTGTGCATATAATCACTGTGGTATGATATTTTTAATTCTTTTGGAAAGATACCCAGCAAAGGGATGGCTGAGTCAAATGTAACCTCTAGTCCCAGGTCTTTGAGGTATCTCCATATTGATTTCCATAGTGGTTGCACCAGTCTGCGCTCCCACCAACAATGGAGAGAGGTTCCTTTCTCCACTCAACCCTGCCAACATTTGTTATTGTGTCATTTCTTGACAACAGCCATTCTTTGTGGGGTGAGGTGCAATCTCAATGTTGTTTTCATCTGCATCTCTTGAATGACCAGTGGAACATTTTTTTCATATATTTATTTGCTGCTTTTACTTCTTTTTCTGAGAAATGTGTGTTTATTTCAGATGCCCATTTTTGAATTGGGTCTTTATATTTAGGGGGTTGGTTGTTTTGAGTTCTTTATATATTCTAGATAAGAATCCTTTGAGGAGCAGCTGGTAAAAGTTGTTTTCCCACATTGTAGGTTGTCTTTTAGTTCTTTTGATGGTTTCTTTTGCAGTGAAGAAGATTTTTAATAACATGAGATCCCAGTTGTTGATTCTTTCTGCTAATTACCATGCTACTGAGGATTTCTTCATAAAGTCTTTTCCTATGCCAATGTCTTCAAGAGTTCTGCCTAACTTATCTCCCAGCAATTTTAGTGTTTCTGTTTTAATATTTAGATCTTTAATCCACTTGGATTTTAATTATTGCATAGTGAAAGATAAGGGTCTAGTTTCAATCTTTTGCAGGTTGAGATCCAGTTTTTCCAACAGCATTTATTAAAGGGGCTATCTTTCCTCCAGTGGGGATGGTCAGCTCCTTTGTCAAAGATGAGGTAGCTGAGTACATCTGGAGTTGTTTTTGTGTCTTCCAGTCTGTTCCACTGATCCTCAGGTCTATTTCTTTGCCAGCACCATGCTGTTTTATCATAGTGGATTGGTAGTATAGTTTCAAATTGGGAATTGTTATACCCACTGCCGTGTGTCTGTTGCCTAGGATGGCTTTTGCTATTCTAGGTCTCTTGTTGTTCCAAATGAATTTTTGGATTCTTTTATCTAGTTCTGTGCAATACAGTGTGGGAATTTCAATTGGCATTGCATTGAATCTGTACAGCAGTTTTGGTAGTATGGCCATTTTGACTATGTTGATTCTTCCTACCCAGGAGCAGGGGATATCTTTACATTTTATTATATCCTCTTCAATCTCTTTTTTCAGAGTGCTGTAGTTTTCAGTGTACAGGTCTTTTCCTTCTTTTGTTAGGTTGATTCCTAGATACTTCATTTTTTGGGTGCTGTTGTGAAAAAAATTGTTTCCCTAATTTTTCTCTCAGTGAGTCTGTCATTTGTGTAAAAGAAGACAATAGATTTTACGGTGTTGACCTTGTGCCCTGCTACTCTGCTAAAAGTGTCAATTAAGTCCAGAAGTCTTTTGGTGGAGTTCTTTGGGTCTTCAATGTAGAGTATCATATCATCAGCAAACAATGACAGTTTAACTTCTTCCTTTCCTATCTTTATTAATTTCTTTCCCTTGTCTAATTGCTATGGCTAATGTTTCCAGAACTATATTGAAGAAGAGTGGTGATAGTGGGCATCCTTGTCTGACTCCTGATTTTATCGTAAAGGTTTTCAGTTTTTGGCCATTTAATATGATTTTGGCTGTTGGTTTTTGATAGATAGCCTTTATTAAATTGAGATATATACCATCTATTCCAATTTTTTGAAGGGTTTTTATCATGAATGGGTTTTGAATTTTGTCAAATGCTTTTCTGCATCTATCAAAAGGATCATGTGGTCTTTGTCCTTAACTCTATTAATATAGTGCATTACATTTATTGACTTATGTATGTTGAACCATCCTTGCATCCCTCGAATAAATCCAACTTGGTCAAGATGTATGATCTTCTTAATGATCCTCTGTATTCCTTTTGCTAGTACCTTATTAAGGATTTTTGCATCTATATTCATTAAGGAGATTGGTCTGTAGTTTTCTTTTTTAGTTCCATCTTTCCCTGGTTTGGGAATCAAAGTGATACTTGCTTCCAGGAATGAATTTGGAAGTATTGCTTCCCTTTTAATTTCATTGAAAAGTTTGAAGAGTAATGGCAATAGTTCTTCTCTCAATGTCTTATAAAATTCAGCAGTGAATCCATCAGGGCCTGGGCTTTCCTTTGTTCAAAAAGTTTTAATTATATTTTCAATTTCACTTATTGTAATTGGAGTGTTTAAAATATTTTTATCTTCTTTGTTTAACTTTGGTAATTCATAAGTATCTAGAAATCTGTCCATTTCTTCCGTGTTTTCTATTTTATTAGAGTACAAGTTCTGAAAGTAGGTATTGACTATCCTCTGGATTTCTGTTGGATCTTTTGTGACTTCACCTTTTTCATTCCTAATTGCATGTATCTGCGCCTTTTCTTTCCTTTTTTTCATAAGATTAGTTAAGTGTTTATCAATTTTATTTATTCTTTCAAAAAACAAACTCTTGATTAAATCATGGGTGTGCATATTTCTTTGGGGAAGGTACCAAGTGAGGGAATAGCTGGGTCAAATGTAATCCCTAGTCTTTTGAGGACTCTTCACCTTGACTTCCACAGTGGCTTCACCAGTCTATAATCCGAAGAATAGTAGAGAAGTGTTTCTCTTTCCCCACAGCTCCACCAGTATTTGTTATTGGTTGATTTATTGATAATAGCCATTCTTCCTGGCATGAGATGGAATCTCAGCATTTTTTAAAATTTGCATCTCTCAAATGATGAGTGATATTGAATCTTTTTTGCACATTTATTACTTTTTAAAATTTCTCCATCTAAGAATTGTGTATTTATCTCAGATGCTCATTTTTGGATTGAGTTTTTAAATTTGAATATTCTAATTTTTTGCATTCTTTACATAGTCTAGATATTAGTCCTTTATGGAACAGCTAGCCAAAAGTTTCTCCCTCTTTGGGGGTTATATTTTTACTCTGTTTGTGATTTCTTTGTTCAAAAGCTTTTTAATAAAATAAGATCTAAATTATTGATTCTTTGTGATATTTCTTGTGCAATCAGGTTTTGTTCTAAAGTCTTTGCCTACACCTATGTCTTCAAGAATTCTTTCTTCCAGAAGATTTAGGGTTTTTTTTTATTTCAATATAAATGTCTTTGGTCATTTTGATTTAGTGTGAGGTGAGAGACATAGCTCTAGTTTTACTCTTCAGCATGTGGAAAACCAATTTTTCCAGCACCATTTATTAAAGAGTCTATCTTTCTTCCAATGAGGGTTGTCATTAATGTTGTATTATGCTGATACCAAAACTAGAGAAGAAGCCAATCAAAAAAGAGTACTACAGATCAATATTCCTAATGAACTTAGATACAAAAATCCTCAATAAGACACTAGCAAACAATGCAACAAATCATATTATACATCATGACCAAGTAGGACTCATCCCAAGGATGCAGGGATGGTTCAACATGTACAGATCAATACATTTAGTACACCATATCAACAACCAAGAACAAAAATCACCTGACCATCTGTATTGATGTAGAAAAAGCATTTGACAGAGCCCAACACTTATTCTTGATAAAAGCCCTAAAGAAAATCAGAATAGTCTCTATCTTGATCTGATAAAACTCATCTATGATAAAACAGCCAACATCATGCTAAAAGGCCAAAAACAAAGCTTTCACTCTAAAGACAGGAACAAGACAAGGATGCCCATTATCATCACTCCTGTTCAATATAGTTCTGGAAACATTAGCCAGAGCAATTAGAGAAGAGAAAGAAATAAAAGGAATAAAGAAATAAAAGGAAATGAAAAAATTGAATCATCCTTATTTGCAGATGACATGATACTCTACATAGAAGACTCCAAAACTCCCCCAAAAGACTTCCAGATTTAGTAACCAAATCCAGTTGCATACCTGGATACAAAATCAATACTCAAAAATGAATAGCATTCTTATATATAAATAACAAATTCATTGAAAGAGAAATTAGAGAAACCACACCTTTCACAGTAGAATCCAATAAACATGAAATACTTGGGTCTCGATCTAACAAAGGAAGGAAAAGACCAATATACTGAAAAGTACAGTATATATATGAAAATATATACTGTAGTATATACAGAAAATATATCTGAAAATGGAAATATATTTCTTGCTCTTTAGTAGAAAGATCAATATAGTGAAAATGGCAATACTCCCAAAATTTTTATACAGATTAAAACAATCCCAATCAAAACACCATTAGTATACCTCACAGAATTAGGGAAAATATTCCTTAAATTCATTTGAAGCCAGAAGAGACCTAGACTAGCAAAAATGATTCTGAGCAGCAAAGGGAAGGCAGGAAGCATCATGATCCTGGAATTGAAATTATACTACAGAGCTACTGTGATAAAAAATAGCATAGTACCAACAGACAGCCAACCAAAAAACCAGACTGGAGGATCAATGGAATCGATTAGAAGATGCAGATGCTACTCCAAACACACTCAGCCACCTTATGTTTGACAAAGAGGCCAAATGCCTTCACTGAAAGAAAGCCATTTTAAGTATTGACTGTGTTCTTGTTTCTATGTAGTTGTTGACCAGTATAGCTTCTGCTTTATATTTATGTCTTAATTTGAAATTTATGATAAGTGGCTCTAATGGACCCAGCTGCTTTTTGATACATATAATATATCTCTACAAGTTTGACTTGTGCTGACATCATCACAAATATTTCCTGGGTTGTTGCAAAATCCACAGAAGAGAGGGAGCCCATAATTCCCTCCTACAGCCACCATAGATCTATAATCTAGAATTTTTTATGTTTCTCATCCTGGCTTCTGAGCTTTTATACTTCTGGGCTCTAGATTCTTGCCTGAGGATCTCACCATTTTAACTGGTAAATATCAAGCCCATGATTTGTTTTTCTTAGCTGCCTGAGTTCAATCATATTACTTCGATCATCTAAAGGAGGTACCCCAGTCTACTCCTAATCAAGATTGGCTTGAAACAGTCTGTGTTTTCTGTCTGAAATTTAGTTATACATCTCTCAACTGAGGTTTTTGGTCTGCTTTACTTGGTCCAGCCCCCACAGTGCTGTTATTATAGCACACTCAACATTTACCTTTTTGGGAACAACAGAATAGAGGAGTATCTGTCCAGGAGTCAAAACTACTATATATAGATTGATCACTATGTTAAGGGGTAATACAGTAGACACTGCAAATCTACGTGTGTTTAATTTTTTTAAACCTATGGTATTACAAATATTAGCCCCATCTTATAAATAAGAAAGCTGAAGCTCAGAATTCATTAAAAGTTTAACAAAATCAAATACACATTAGTCACCTGGTGGAATTTTTGGTTGTTTTGAAATTTCTATCATTATTGGACATAACAGACTCTATGACAGCACCATTAGTAGGTAGTTGTTTGCTTTCATCTTTTTCTTGTTTCCTTTAGTTTTTTTGTAAAGACAATTGCTTATGTGGTTTGATGTTGTTTTCTTTATAAACAAATTGTGACTATTAAAATGAATACAAGGTCTCTGGAACCAACAATTCATTGGTTCCCCTGTTATTAAAATTTGTCTTGGAATTCTTGAGTTTCCATTGAGCCAGACAAATAGCATAATGATTAATAGCATTTTACTTGTGTAAATATGGATTTGAGTTCTGGCACTGGCACCACGGAGTGTGTAACTTGGATCTAATTACTTTACATTTCTTCATAAGTCTGTGCACTTAAGACTCTCAACAGGATCTGTAAAATAACAAGGAGCATGCGGTCAGTAAACACAAAATATAGTGGTGCCATTATTTCATAATTATTGTTCCTTATTATTTCTGTGTTCTGCAATGTGCCCTCCAAGTTTGTTTTTTGAACTGAAGTCAAGCAGTGAGCAAGACAAATAAATGTCTGGTAAGTGACCTAAAAACTCAAGAGTAGAAACCAAAGTTCTATCTTTCTTTCAACATTCTGTTCTCAATTGCATGTGAAGAGAAGAAAACACCCAGAAATAGAAAGTGTAAAGGAGGAAATAACATTCATACTCTCATTCCTTCTTGAGAATTCAATAAATCTATTATAGTAATTGTTGTAGGACTAGGAGAGAATGATTAATGAAAGTTAATACAAATGTAGCTGAAACCAGGTTAATGAATGCAAAGTGAGGGCAAATTTAGTAATGAAATGAAGAAATTTCCTCTTGAATTATTGATTTAGATCTGCACTGTCATAATACTTTATATCATAGTTTTAGCCACAATCTCAGGTCACTTTGAGCTCCATGATTTTCAGGTAAATAGTAGTCCTAAATCAATTTTTAAAAATCGAGTGTATATTCTCTCAATACCTAACAGTGAAGAGCTGAATATGCTACAGTTCGTGACTCATAAAATTAATCCCAGTCTTACAGTGGCTCTTTATAACTTTACCAGTTAATATTTAATACAAAAACATGAAAAGCAGTTTTACTACCAATCAGTTGACATGTGTTCCAATTTTTCAGAATTTTGTAACGTGAAGCAAACCATAGTGTTGCTAGCTTCATTTCTTATTGGGAGTTCAACAGTCCTAATGGTTTGATTTGTATGGTTTTGTAGTTAGTAAATCACTCTCCCATAGATTATCTTGTTTCATATAATGGCTTCCTCCTCGCCTACATCCTTAGGTTGCTGTGGAGATAAAACAAGTCAATAGGTATGAAAAGCTCTTGAAAAGTTAAAGAGTAAAACACATGTATTAATAAGAATGGCTTCAGAATGAATATAATTAAAAAATACCTCAGAGAGGAACCATGTTTCTAATAGTTAATGAGACAATCTTCTTAAACCATTAACACAGACCTTCGCTTGATGTTTTAGCTAATGAGTATTTAATTTGCACAGCTGAACTCATCAGCAAGCCAGCCATCCAACTTCCAGTAACATTGAAGGCAGAGCCGCCAATGCAGAAGTCTTAACAGCTCAATGCCAAATGCAGACTCCCACTGGCTCATTCTGACAGCAGTTTTTAGCTTTATTCCAAGGAACCCACACAATGAAGAACTGCTTCTCCTTTTACATTTCCATGGCATAGTAAATAGTAACTTTTGCCAGCCATTCATAAAACAATATGCCACACGTGTTTATGAGTATTTACTCATAAATTGAGTAAATTGAGATTTACTAAGGAATGAATGATTTTTTAAAATAGTTCAGAATTTTGCAATTCTCACTTTTCTCTCTAAGCTCATTATTTTAAAACATTTGCATAATGAAAAATAGATCTGAAAAGTGCATAATTATGAGGAGTTTTCTTTAAAATATGCCATAAAAATACAGTTTGAAAAGTCTTGGACTCAGGGAAACAACAATCTACTCTTGCTTTAATTTGAAAGTTTTCAAATCTAAAATATTTATGTATACTATATATATTTATATATACACTATAGAGTTTATAAATTGTGTATATATTTACATACATATATATTAGTATTATGTATACTATATATTTTATATAGTATATAGAGTATATGTTTTATATATGTATATGTTTATATGTATATTGTCATTATTAACATACATTTATAAATTACTGTATGTTTCTTACTATCACTATTTATCTTTTTAAACTAATAAATGTAAACTGTCACAATGAAAAATGCATAAATATTATTTAAATTAGCCAGTTGTTTACTCCCAAATTTTACAAATGAATAACTTTATATTATTTAAATTTAATGATTGTATTAATATAATATGAAGTGTTATAATAACTTTGGAAATAGAATTCAACATTTCACCAGGCTGTAACTGGTGAAAACTTGAAAACTACTTTCCAATCCTAATAAGTCTCAATGAATCACCTCAGCTGGTTGAAGACTTTTAAACATGTTCAAATATTCCTTTTAATGTGTATGTATTATAGAACTATAATGGGAAGAATATATGAAAAAACTGTTCTGCAGATCAAAGTAGACAAACAAATCACCCTTCTGCTTTGCCCTCCACTTTGTCAGCAAGACCAGAATATAGACAGTTCCATTTCTGAAAGCTTACACATGACTACTAACGGATTACATCTTTAAAGGAACAAGAATGATTCTATATCTCGAAACTGATACATAAATCTGAAGATTGTGATAAAATAAACAAAATAGGGGAACTTTTACAAATACACAATAGATTCAAGCATTACAAAACTCTTCACTTATTTGTAAATTTTCAACATATAAAGAAAATAAAATATTATTTAAAAGTTAAACAACAAGGATTAATTTAAAAATTAAGGAGACATTTGAAGATTATTTTATTTGAGATGAAGTGTTTAGAGATGATGTTAAGATTATTAGAATATAATAAAAGTTATTTTTCATTGCTTAAGTTTCTATATCTTAAAATGGGTAGGAAATAATGAACCTGGTCCTTCAATTATAAACTCATGATTCCTTTTGGAAAATTCAATACTTGTTCTTATTTTATGACCTTTCTCAATGTATTACAAGCAATCCCATAATTTCAACCAACATCTTACATTTAACTCAAACTATTTTCCTTACTCACTAAACTCCTCCTGTGAGAGGTCCCATGGCTTCTAACACTGATTACCCACTCACAAGCATACTCATCTCCTTGAATGTAACCTTATTCCACTCAAACCAGAAATCTTGGAGTTATCCAACATTGCTCTATCCAATAAAGCTGTATTGATTTTGATCTTTCAAGTCTATCTTACGTTTAATATCTCACTCTTTTATGCTTGGAATACTATCAACCCCTGTTAGACTTCAAAGGAAGTAAGATGCTGCCTGAGCCCAAATAAGACTAGCAGAGAGGCAGACTCAAGGAACTTGAAGAAATCATCTCTTTTCAAAAGAAAAGCATCTAAAAAGTTCTCTCTAAGAAAGGACAGGCAGTATATCCCATTAAAAAGTACTAGTGAGGATACAGCTTCAGCAGAGCCTTGCAATCAACAATGAAATGAAAAGAACACATAAATTTTGAAGGATCAGGAAAACATTATTATTTTTTTTCATTACTGAACTCCCAATGCCTAGAACAGTACCAGACATTCAGTGGATATTTTACACACAATTCATATGTTAAAAAAAGAAATCAATGAAACAGAGTTCAAAAGACTTCCAAGGGCCTTACCCTTAGTAAGTGAGACCTTAGTATTTGTCAATTTTTAAAATTGCAACTAAAAAGATCATTAAAACCACATGACATATCTATGTTTTTAAAATATCACTCTGGCTACTGGAACATAAAAGACAAAAGCACTAAGCAAGATTTCATGGAAAGAGAAAAATTCATAGTAATTCCTACTAAGAGAGAGAAATGTTAGATCTTAATTAGGAAGATCAAAGGGGAATGAGTTCATTGCAGGTTTGTGTGATGGAGAGATTGTTTCCTAAACTTCAGAGAGAAGGGAGTAATGAAAATGGATATTAGAAGACAGTGAGAAAGAAAGGATGATGATGAGTTTTACTACTTTGGCAATTAGCTGAAAAGTTAATTGGAGTATGGAGGATGTGACAGAGAATTTTTTTTTTAATTTACTTTGCAGTCAAAGGTGGTCATTGCAGTGACATGTCCAGAAATCAGAAAAAGTGGTATAGAATACAAATAGACTAAAAATATTGTTTTCAGAATTACTCTTAGGGCAAGAGTGAGAGAAGTGAAGAAGACTCAAGAGATAGCAGTGTTACAGTTGAATGTGTCACTGATAGCCCAGTTTACTGTGTGGAAAGAATTGCTATGGGTACACCCAGTAGTAAGTCATAAGTAGCTACATTTATTGAAGACCATGGGAAAAGTAGCAGCAGCAAAAGGAATAGGGAAAAGGGAAGAAGAGGGCCAATAATTCAGGCTTTCTGAATTTAAATCCAAAACATCTCTTGTTTTAGGTGCCTCCCACTGAGTCTCTGTTGGTGCCAGTGTTTTTCTGCCTATGGCATAGTGATCTCTTAGGGTTTTTTATGTTAGCAAGGAGTGTTAATTACACTTAAAAGGAGTGAAGTCAGCCATAAAGAGCGAGAGAATAGATTCATTCATAGGAAAATGGATACATATTGAAGATATACTCCTAAGTGAAATAAATAAGTCACACATGTGTAAATACCAAATAGTTTCCCTGGTGTGAATATTCTGCAACAATGCATAAAATTCTAATAAGATTACTGACATTTAGAAATTTGAAGAAAGGAGCTAAAGGTGTAGGGAAGGTGTGATGCGTAGGGGAAGAACAAAAAGGGAAAAGAAAAAAATGTGAGAGAATGAAAAGAGGAAAATAAAGTGTTTGTAGATGGGGAGGGGAGGAGGGGGTGAAGGGAGGGCAGAGGTAAGGGGAAAAAAATGAGAATCAAGACTTGCCATGTAAAGGTACATGATCCCAACAATGAATGTAACTGTACTGTATCCCTAAAATGTACCAATAAACTCAATAAAATTTAAACTAAAAAAAAGGAGTGAAGAGAATGACAGTTTCTTAGCTCCTTTATTTCTAACTCTACTATTTCACCCTGAGAGTCCTGGTTCCCAAAATTGTTTGAGAGAATTTGAAGAATTTGTCTTTTACAGCTACTTCTGGCTGATAGAGGCATTGGGCCTACCTATGTGGAAACTAGGAAAGCTAGCCCTGATTTATCTATGAGTTCAAGGCAGGTGATCCCTTCCTCTGAAGATTTCTTGATGAACCATGGACATGGAAGCAGATTCTGATTTGAAATATGGTCACCATCAGTAGTTTGGTGACTGTCAAATAAGAAGAAATGTATTTGACTAGGAGATAACACATTTAAGATCTAAACAGCAAGGCTATGAGAAGCACAACCAAGACTGTGTCCAGGACAGTAACCAAGGCCCCTAATTCCAGATATCTGGTCAGGACATCCACAACTCAAATAGTGTTTCAGGGATCTTGGAAGCACAGTCAGTCAGTTTTTGTGCTCTACCTCTTACTATTTTATATCTGTTTACAAAGGAAGTACATTTTTTAGGGACAAACATAGCCTCTTTGTTTCAGCTGTTAGGAGATCTAGTCTTTTTGATCATGCACACCCACTGATGCCTGTGTGTCTATCTAACCTTAAAGGAAGGCAATATTTTGAGCAAGTTCATTCAGACTGTCAAGTTCTTAGGTGGCTGCTGATGATACAAGAAAGATGGGATTAGCTTTAAAGTCTTATGTAGACAGTCACTGTTTATTATCTCTGTTACACTTAGTTCTTGAACAATTCCAGATGATCCCAAAAGATGTGGTGTAACTTGGAACTGGGCCCTCAAGTGTGATGAAACAGTGGTGAAACTATTCACACAATTTATTTAGAGGGAGTGAACCATTCTACCTATCTGGTTCACTAGAATGGTGTGTGTGTGTGTGTGTGTGTGTGTGTGTGTGTGTGTGTCTGGCTGGCTGTTTTTGTTTTCCTGAAAAGAAGCTTGAGGTTGGCTATTGGTTCACAGGTGTATGAAGTTCATGGTCTCCCTTCATCTTCTCATGTCTCAGAAAGCTTGAGTTTTAGCCTGGAGAAGTGAATTCAACTATCTATTTCTTGTACCTTAATGGCAGAATGATTAATACAGTTGTGAAAGTACTTTTCTATTTGTGTGTGGGTAGGTCCTGGGGTCCACCCTCTTTCCAGTTCTTGATCAAGAACTGATTACCAGGGAGGACTTTGGGTTGACAGTTATTATTAGTCCTTTGGAGTGGAATAATCTTATTTCCATATTCCTGGAGGGTCTGTTGGAAAGTGCTTAGATGGGCCACATCATAAAGAAGTTGGGAGATTTCAGTGTCAATGAGTAGATCAGATGTTAAAAAGGACTTCCCATAAATTATCTTAAATGGTCTGAGATTAAATTTGGACTTGGGGACTGTCCAAGTTCTAATTAAAGTAATTAGAAGAACATCTGGCCTCTTAAGATAGGTTTCTTGACACAGCATGGCTAAGGTTTACTTGAGAATTTGATTGACTTTTTCAACCTTCCCTGATGATTGAGGTACCCATGCATTGTGGAGATGTTATTTAATTCCCAGTGGTTTGGCAACTCCCTGGGTGATTTGGAATGTGAAAGAGGATCAACTATCTGGATAGGCCTAGGAAGTGCAAACCTATGAATTATTTCATTAAGAAGGACTTTCACTATCTCTACAGCCCATTCTGACATAGCAAAGAAGGCCTCTAGCCACCTAGTAAAGATGTCAATCATACCAGGAAGTGTATATATCCTTTACCAGGAGGGATTTGAGTGGTATTCATTTACCAATCTTCTCTAGGGGAGGATCCATGCCTTTACACTGGTTCAGACAATGGAGGAGGATGAGTCTCTGAGCTATAGAAGGCCCATCCAAGACATTCCTTATAGACTTGGGTTATAACACCATGAACTCCAGACCCTATTAAAACCTATGTGACATAGGTGTGATGGCATCTCACCCTAGGTAGAAAGCATCATGTAGGGACATAATGGTTTTCCATTGTACTCACTGTGGCAAGGACAGTCAGGGTTCCACATATCACCACTGGCCCTTCTGAATTCTTCCCTCATTATGAATTATTTGATGATCTTCTACAGAATATCCTAGTTCTAAATCAAGATCTTGGAATGGGACTATGGGTAGAGGTGTTGATGGGCTAGAATTACATTGGAGAGAGGCCAGTTTGGCAGTGGAATCTGTCTCAGAATTTCCCTGGAAGATAGAGCCTATAGAATCTTGATGTCCCTTGCAGTGGGACATCCCTTACTGACTCAAGGAGACTGAGGATCTCTGATCAATGTTTTATTGGAGACAGATGACTAGTCAAAAGTCCTCTTTGTTTCCAGATGGTTTCATGTGTATGTAGGATGAGCAAGGCATATTTGGAATCAGTATACAGGTGTGCACATGTGTGCACATGAACGCACACACACACACACACACACACACACATCTCCTCTTGCCCTGGGCAAATTTCAGAGCCCATGCGAAAGCACCTAGTTCTGCCTTTTGAGCAGAAGTCTGGGTGAAGTTCTCTTGCTTCAGTGATCTGGATGGGGCTGACTGATATAATCTGCCCTCCTAATTCCATGCTTTATGAGTCTGCTGCCATTGATGAACAATGAGCTAGCTGGCTTCATATTTATTGATTTTTCAATGTTGAATCATCTTTATATCCCAGGGATAAATTCCATTTGATCAGAGTGAATTATGTAAGTGAATGTACTATTCAATATAGATTAGTGTTATTTTGTTGAGATTCCTTACCAACATTATTATTCTTCACAGAAATAAAAGAAGTAACTCTAAAATTCATATGAAATTGCAAAATACCCTGAATAGCCAAACAATTTTATGCAAAAAGAACAGGAATGATGTTATTACATTACCTGATTTCAAAAGATGCTACAAAGTCTTAGTAATAAAAATTACATGATATTGGCCTAAAATGGACACATCAATCAATGGAAAAAGACAGAGAACCCAAAAATCCACCCATGTATATCTGTGGTCAATTAAGTTTTGACAGAGGTGCCAAGAACACAAAATGGAAAAAGAAAGTCTCTTCAGTAAAGAGGGTTAGGAAAGTCATCCACATGCAGAAGAATAAAATTAGGACCATATCTCATCACATGGAAAAATCAGCTCAAAATGGATTAAAGAGTTAAATATAAGTCTTGAAATATGACACTACTAGAAAAAAACATAGGGAAGTATTCTACCATATTGGTCTGGACAATAACTTTTTGAATATGACCCTAAAAGTACAGGCAAAAATAAAGCAAAAATAGATAAATCAGATGTAGTCAAACTGAAGAATTTCTACACAACAAAACAAGTAATACAGTGAAGAGACAATCCAAAGATTTTGACAAAAAAATTATAAATTACATATCTAAGAAGCATATGATGTCCAAAATATATGACACTCAAACAACTAAATAGAAAGAAAACAAACAATCCAATCTAAAGCATGCAAAGGATACTAAATAGATGCCTCCCAATAGAGAGATGAAGGGCCCACACATATATAAAAAATGTTCAACACTATTAAGCATCATGGAAATGTAAATTAAAATTGTAATGAATAATCTGTTCGCATATCTTAGGTTGATTATTACTGAATATGTGAAAGATAAGTGTTTGCAAAGATGTGGAAAATAGATAATCATTGGATGTTGTTAGTGGCAATATAAATTAACAGAGCCATTTTAGGAAATGTTATGAAGATTCTTCAAAAAGCCAAAAGTATATTTACCATCTGATCCAACTATTTCATATTTGAATATATTTCCAAAGAAATTCAAGTTGATAAATTGAACAGATGACCGCATTCCCGCATTCACTGAAGTAAAGTCATAATAATCAAGATATGTGTAACCACCAATAGATGAATAGATTTTTAAAACCTGGTATATACAGAAAGAAATACTATTCAACTAAAAATGATAAAAATTCTGTCATTTGCAATAGTACAAAATAAGCCAGATACAAATATTTCATTATCTCATTTATTTATGGACACAAGATACAGAACCACACAAATGGTGGTTAACAGAAGCAGGGGAAAAGAGACCTATTGGACAAAAGATATAAAATTTTATTTAGATGAGAAGAACAATTTCTGGTAATGTATTTATTGCATAGAAAGATAACTATAGCCAATAATTAGTATTACACATTTGAAATTTTTAAGACTGAATTTTAAACATTCTGACACAAATAATAATAATAATAAATACATGAGGCGATAAGGATGATAATTAGCCTGACTTGTTCTTTCCAAAATGTATACTTACATCAAGACATTTCATTCTACCTCATACATACATACTAGTAGTTAACTAAAATAAAATAAAATGTTTTTATCCTGATTTCCATTTTTGAGATAGATTAGAATCAAGTTCAGTAGAAAAGCTTAGCTTTAGACAAAAGGAAATATCTCTTTAATTACAAAAGTAGAAAAGGAAGAAATAATGAAGATGCAGGACAAGAGGAACTGTAGAAATATCTGACAGACAGCTTTCCTATTCCTTCTGTTTGGAATTGGGGTTGAAGTAAGTGAAGAATACATCTGAAGAAAATAAGTGAAGTTTGAAGTCGCTCTTATGGGAATGAGAGAGGAAGTTGATGAGAGAAATCTTAAAAAGTTTTCTTCCAGATACTGCACCCTATTCAAGTTGAGACAATTAGTTTTGAAAGGTCAATTTGGAACACAATATAATCCTACTGGGTAAGGGGAAGATAACCAGGTACATTGTCTGGGATTGTAATTTTTCTGGGTAGATATGTGAGAAGGGATTTGGGGCAAGAATACTCAATATGATAATAATATGTATAGGGATTCAGCCTTTAAGGAAGATGTATTAGAGGTTTCAGAGGGCCCAGTCCATGGTCACCGACTCCAAGGCAGAAGCATTATGGTGGAAAAAAGCCACTCACTAGAGCAGATCAAAAGCAGATCTGGGATCAGCCCCTGTGAGACATATACCTTGCAAAAGAATATCCCCACTGACCCACCTACAACTGAGTCCCACCTATACTCAGCTATCGATATCAGTGGATTAATCATGATCCAATCACATTTCCATAAGCCTCTTGATTCAGTGAAGCAGACAGTTAAACTTCACATTGCAGAACACAGTGAGATTTTGTTGTTGTTGTTATTGTGTAGGAGATAAATGAGAAATGTCATGAATGGGGCTTTAGGAATTTATATACTAGTTATGCACACATCTTCAATGTATGTTACTTTATCTATGAGCCACAACAAATCAATGTTGTAGCTTTTAATATTATTTTCATTTTACAAATTAAAAAGTTGAAGATATCAGAGAGAAAGCATTAACTACCAAGTATGATAAAACTGGAACTCAATAAACCCATTCAAGCAACATTAAGACAAAAGTCTAGGTGACCATGAAGCCCAGGTACTATTGTATGCTTCAGTGAAAGTAGTAAAAAATTGTTCTTCTGTAAAATTCTATCTTCATAAAGCATACAAATAATTTCGATACATAAAGTATTAGAACATTTAAAATGCATAGATTAAAACTGAGGTCACCAAAGGAGATATTGTCAAACAATATTTAACAGACATGTAAAACTTTGGACAATTCAAAGTTTTCTAAATGTAATAAAAAATGTAATCAAAATGCAATCAAAACACTTGTATGAAGTACATACTTTGTCATTTCAACTTTATGATTTCTAAGAGTTAACGTTTATCTTGCTAAACAGTGACTATTGCCTTTCATTTTTGTTCATAAAATCTACTGGAAATTTTAAAATGGTTACAAACATGTTTTTAGCAAGCTTATGTGTTACATATGAATTTACAGCACTGAAAAGATAACCCAGCATTTTTGTTTTCCTATTTTGTCTTGAGACTATCAGGAAAACATAGTCAGAATCCTTTTTTCTTTTTTCTCATTTCTTTTTATTTTTTTGAACCCTTGGAGACAAAAATCTGCTTGCTTCATATAAATCAGATGGCGATGACATTGGAAAATAGTCCAACATCTCTCTCATGTGGAGATTTGGCTACTTTTCATCATATTTCTCTGTGGAGGCCACAATTTAGGATTCTTGCAGATTGTCTTAATTCTGAAAGCATGTGACATAAGCTTGCCCACTCCCCTTAGACTCTGGACACTTTTACTGTCATTTTATAATATTTCATTTTTATTAGTACATGGTTTTTTTTCAGATTTTTTTTTAATGGTACCCGTGATTGAACTTGGGCCTTTGCACTTTTGAGGCAGGTGGCAGAACCACTGAGCCAAATCCCCAGTCCAGTATTATACAATGATTACATTTATTGTAGGAAATTGGTGCTTATACATAATACATCTCAATTCTCTGTTTTTCCCTTCTCCTCCACCTTCTTTTCAAAAAAATGTTTTGCCAACACCAGATTTATTTTATAAGTCCTTATAAAGTTAATTATCAGAAACAGATTAACATGATCAAATGAGAAATATAAAATCTTGACAAATAATGAAGGTAGAAATTCACAGTGTTAAAAATCTAACAATAATAATGTCAACTGCTGTATAGCATCCTCATACCTTTAGGATATGATTATGGTCTTGATTTAAGTAATATAAGGTGTTATTTTCTATAAATTATAAGTCTGAATCTATTATAGGAGGAAGAGGGGAGTAAGAAGGAGTAATTGAAGGGAAGAAGCAGGAAAAAAGCATTAAATAATTTATATTTTTCTCAATGAATTGCAGAATCAAAGTTATTGTTAACTCAAATGATGTGCACACAAAATAAGACTTAACAGCATAAAAATAGCTATGGTAGCATCAAAATATGGCAGATTGATTTTATTGTGATTTTTATAAGCCAGATGTTTGCTTTAAGACAAAAGTATTAAGGGTACTGTCTTCACATTACTGAAGTGTTTGTTCAAATTGTTTAAGCTAGTTTGCAAAGGCATAACTGAGTAAAAAACGGATGTCTCGCTGAGTCTCACAGCATGTATTACGGAAGGAAAGAGGTTGGATGCTAAGTTAAAACTATGTGTTTAGAAGTATTTCAGATTTGTTTTAAAGCTCTATGAAGCTTTAACTTGCTCCTCATCGTTCACTCCCAAGGTCTCTTTTCCTAGATGGGGTCATTCATTATTCATATGGACAGCTGCTTATATCCTTATCTTCAATTATTTTGGTTTTTCTATCCTCAATAATTACTTTGGCTTTTCATTATTTTCAATAACCTTAATCTGATATGAATTTATGTGATTATTATACAAATAAAATGGTTTTGAGGATCAGATTTTTTGAATGTTTACACTTGGGGCATCCCTCAGAAACCTCTTGCCACATGTGATAGCTAGCATCGTTCGAAGCCATAAGAGAGCTGCCTCCCGTGTTCAGTCTGGTTGAGACTTCAGATAATTACAGCTCCCACTGACTTCTGACCGCAGCTGCATGACATGCCCTGAAAAGAACTAGCCACCTCAACCCCATGAACTCCCACTACCACAGAATGAAATTAGGTATTGTAATCTATTACATTTCACAGTAGTTCTTCATGCAGCAAAAATAACTGGAACGATATACTTCATGTTCAGTTCTCCTGTTACTAAATGAAGTCTTAGGAAGTGCTTAAGATCAATATTCCAACACAATGGATGGATTTAAATCTTTGTGTAATCCTCTGTAGGAATATTTAAACTGCAAACAATATTTTTCTAAATTAAATGCTATAACTTTCATTTCTTAAAATGATTACCAAACAAGACAGCAGAACAATATGAAGAACATTGTGGGCAGTACAGAACCACTGCTAAAGTAAATAAAAGAACCTTAGTTTATAATTGGACAATGGGAACACAAGAGGAATAGTACAGTATTTGTCTAATAAGACATTTGTCTCTTTGGGAATAGAGTTTTTTGTTTTTGTTTTTGGTTATGGGGATCAAACTCAGAACCTTGTTCCTGTGTGGCACTCAGTTGGAATAGAGTATTTAATTAATATGGATTCTAATTAATCCAGATAAATAGACTAAAACCTTCGGCTTATCAAAATTAGAATAAGAAAAACAGGATGATGGAACAATGATATAAAAAAAAAACTTTTGTGAATCTTTTACTCATTTGGAAAATTTTTTACATTATTACAGCTTAAAATTTTTCTTCAAATATAAATACTTAAAATTACAAACATAGTGAAACAACACCTGTGACTTCCAGTGAATTTTAGTTGATATTCTACTTTAGGATTTTTGCACTTACAGTTTTGATCATACATAAATTTCCCATGTATACATGTAAAATTTTCTTCTTATTTATGAATAACTGAAGACTCTAAGAAGAAATATACATATATACCTGTGGATAGAGTATCCTTATCTTGAAAGTATCTTGCTTCTTCTGTTTAAACCCTGGAGTGAGATTCACCTTGCTAATGCAATCATATCACTCTTACTTCAGAATCAACAGAAGGCTTCATGCACTGATTTCTGAAACTATAGATTTTACTTGCTGGGTCTCTTCCAACTGCTCTGTATCTTCCTAGCTTCACATTCTTGACAGTATCCTCACTGATTGCCACGTTCTTGTTCATCAATCTTCACCAAAAATTCTACACTATCTACAAAAGAGTAGCTTTCCAACTAGGCCTTCCCACCTCTGTGTCATCAAAGGCCCTTGGTCTGTCAAGTTGTTCTGACTTTCTCCCCAATAAGACTTGTCCTTCAATAAAAATTCCTTAGTCCATTACAAGTCTCTTAATCAAAGGCTCTAGTGAACTCAGATTTTTTTGGTGGGTGGGTACTGGTGGTAGAACTCGGGTCCTCGTGCTTTTGAGGCAGGCTGCAGCACCACTGAGCTAACCCCCTGGCCCAATATCCACACATCCAGGCATTCATTGGCCAAGAGAATTTAGCTAATTCTTCTCTGGCTGTTCTAGGAAAGACTGAGTAATATTCATGAATATATTCGTGCATCAAAAACCCTATTAAAGCAAATTATACAGTTAATAAAGAATGCATTTGCATGTGACTCAGAACACAATGACCCAGAGGAGAACAAGTGAATATTTCAAGGAAAGTCACTTAGCTCACACCAAACCACTGTGATTTGAATCCAATGGTGACATGTCATAGGTGGCATAGCAGCCTAAATCCACAGTTTCCTGGCCAGGGCTATGTTTTCATCACACTTCCAGCAGACAGTTCTAATAATATGAACTCAGAAATAGGCATGCCACTTTTTAAATGTCTCCTATATTCCTTGACATTCTGAATTAAACACTATTTTCAGGTTGTTTTCTAAGAACAATGCCATCCTTGTAGTGGGACACCTAAAATATGACATGTCCTTATTAACAATTTCTATAGCTTCTTGCATAATACATTCTGCTCTGTAGCTATAATTTTTGGAAACAAAATTCTTTCTAAAATACCACTTTCTAAAAACGGAATGGAGAAGAGCAGAAAAATACACATGCTTTATAAACAATATGAGATTTTTTTATAGCATAAAGATTGTGTTCAAGTCATTGGAGTAAAGAAAGAAATGGTAAAAGAGAAACTATAAAATGTATGCTTGGAAATTTGATTTTTCTAACTCTAAAATCTTAAATCACTTCCAGTTCTAGAGATTTGCACAAAAACAATTAATAGACTAAGATTAAAAGTAATTTTGGCAATCAGCTGGTCCTAGCATAACAGGCAATCTTGAAATGGATTCCACAGTAACCAAAACATTTATCCCCACAAGACCGTCTCCAATACAAACCACTGAAACATTTACCTCCATAGCAGCACGTTTCCAACAAAAGCCACACTTCCTCTTCTACACACACACACACACACACACGCACACACACACACACACACACACACACACACACACTATAATACATTAGGACCACAAAATTAGTAGGCGCAGAAGAAAGTAGATGGGGCTGGGAGAGAAGGAAGAAAGGACTGAGATAGAATGGGAAGAGATTATAAGAAGGCCCATAAATCAAATTTGACTTTGAAATTTTAAAATGAAAGAGACTAAATTAAACCCCTTCAATATAAAATTTAATCAGTATATTATTCAACACTAACAACTAATAAGGATTAGGATCCAAATATTTTTAGTTGGCAGCTAGATATATATATTAGAAAACAAATCATATTTATGTGTCCATCACGCTGAATTATACACACTTCTGGATTTATACATTTTAAATCAACTTTACATTTGAGAACAATATTTTCACTTTTTCTGGAAAAAAATATCTTAGGGAGAGAAAACAATTATCTTTAAAACAACAGGAAAGAACAATCTCTAAAAACGAACAATTTTATACTTAGAAGCTTCGTGTGAAAGTGTAAAGGGACATGTTGGTGAACTTCCCATTGCTAGGACTGAATATCCACACCCACAATTTAAAGTCCAGGTTTAATTTGGCTCCCATTTCACAGGATTTGGTCCCTGGTAACTGGCTCCACAGCAGCAACAGCATGGTGGCAGGTCAAGGAAGAAGAAGCTGCTAAATTCATAGCAGCCAAGAAGCAAAGAGAGAGGAGAGAAGATTCGAGGACAAAAACATATCCTCCCAGGGCACACTTCCAGTGAACCATCTTCCTAACAAGGCCTTCCCTCCTAACTAAAAGCACATTTAGCTATGAACTCGCCTTTGGCTCAATCCACTAGTGAGTATAGTGCCCCCGTGATCCAGTCACCTTCCTAAAGGCCCCCTCCTTGTGCTTGATTCAGTAGCACATATGTAACAGCCCCGTCAATCTACGGAACTCTGGAGGAACATTTCAGATCATAACACAGAACTTCCTTCCGGTCTAATCAGTGAGAAAATGAAATTGTTTTCACTTTTTTTTTTTTTGGCACCGGGGATCGAACTCAAGTCCTTATGCTTCCAAGGGAGGCGCTGGAAACACTGAGCTAAATCCTCAGCCCAGTTTTCACTATTTTTTACACTATGTTTCTCTGGTATTTTTAGCTTGAAAATTAAAATTTGGAGAGAATTAGTCATCGTTAAGGATTACCAGTATATTCAACTGCCACAAAGTAGGGATTCTTGTGACATCAGAAATTCTGACTAATAGCATCAAAAATGAATATCGGGGAAAAGAATAAACACAAGTACAGTGTCACTTGGCAAGGGTCAATAAACATTTGCTAAGAGCCTTGAATGAGAAAAAACAGAGACCATGGGTTTATAAATATAGCATTAGGCTGAAGAGGTTTCTACAGACATCTGTTTGCTGGTTGTTGATGGAATTTAGACATATGCACATGTGCTTGTGAGAAAATATGCACACAATTCATTTAATTTCCCTTGTGTATCTTCCCAAAAGAAAATTTTAGCTTTAGTACATTAATAAAAGTTACTTCCATTTTTCTCAATAAATGCTCATTAGCTTATCCTTGAAATAGTCCTCATGTTAATTTTGTTCTATCTCAAGGAATAGTTCATTGTAACAGACATGCATGCAATGAAAAGTAAAAGATATTTCCCGGTGTGGTGGTGCACAGCTGTAATCCCAGCACTCGGGAGGACAAGGCAGGAAGATCGCTGTGAGTTCTAGACCAGCCTGGGCTACATGAAGAGTTCCAGCTCAGTCTCAACTATGTAGTGAGACCCTGTTTCAAAAAAAAAAAAAAAAAACGTAAAAGATATTAAAAGTAACACTAAATTCTACAAATATATGAAACCTAGTGAATAAAAAGTGAAAATGCAAAAAATTTCCTATAATCAAAATATAAAAGTTAACTTTGTATCCTTATTATCTTATTGGATCTATTCATCATTTTACCCACAAAAGCTACTCTATTAGGACAGAGTTCTCTTACCAGGGAGAGACCAACAACTGGGTCCATGTGAAATTATCATTGATTGAGGCTTTACCAAAACACATCTTCCATATTACAGAACCTCAAACACGAGGAAAGAAAAAAGATGTAGAATTTTGGAAATATTTTCTAAAACTATTTTCACCCACATTTGAAAATCACCATTGAGAATTTCTCACTTACTAAAAGATAAAATGAAAATAAAGTTTTTGTAAATAGGGAAGGGAGAAGGGGTTGAAGGGAGGGGAGGGTAAGGGGAAAAACTGAGAACCAAGACCTGTCATGTAAAGGTGCAAGATCCCAATGATGAATGTAACTGTACTGTCCACCTAGAATGTACCAATAAACTCAATGAGAAAAAAGATAAAGTGTGTTTACTTTAATTCAATACATATTTATAGACCTTTCTGAGGCCTATGACTCTCCTGAAATTCCTAGCTCAAGGAAGCCTTTGATCACACTTTTTCCATGTGACTTTTCTCTCAGTGTCTGACCTAAGGCCTGACCTCTCTTAAAGTCCCTGATGTGCTTCTCAAAAGTAGTCATTACATTATTTAGTATCTAATTATTTGTTTATTTGTTTTGCATATAGATGTCCTACATGCTCAGGACCAAATACAATATCTAGCAAAAGAAGATGCAGACACATTGGTGGGTGAGTGAAATAAAATGTTTGCAAATTTATGCACTACTTTTTGAGTATGAGTTGTGTGACAATCATTATTCTATGTGCTGAAGATATTGTCACATAAGAACAGAAACACATACGAACACAGACCAAGCAAATGAGTGTAGAAGGAGGAAGAATTAAATAAAAACAAATAAGTACAATCTTTCTTCTAAAAGCTTATACAGTTGAGAAGACAATATACCATCTCATTCCCACTGTTAGGAAGCCAACAAATGTTTTAGAGCTTTACTTGCTGTAGGGCACAAGAGACACAAAGTGCAAAGCAAAGCCAGGTACCTACTTTGTTGACCACAGATCTATGGGATAATGGATAAACAAATGGGCACAATGGAATGCAATATGATACTTGAAAGGTTGATAGGTGCCATAAAGAGAACAAAGAGGATGGAGCCTACAGAGCAGGTGACATAGGGACTGCACTTTGCAACACGTGCAATGTAACATTTCAAAGACCCCCAGGGACCACGATGCTTAAATATTTGGATGTTTTCATTTAACTTGTTATATTTGCAAAATGTGGTAACAGAAGTTCATGTGAAAAAATTACAACACGTACATTCTGTCATTCTCTACAGAATCACATTGCAAAATTCATAAATTTTACTGCAACATCTACATCAATTTAGGTGCAAAATCATGCTTCAAGTTGCACTAGACAGACACCAAACGATACAAGACAGACAGACAAGATGAAATATTTCTTTTAGTAGTGACTTTTTCATTTACCCCATGCTAATTCCACCTGCTTTCCAGGTGTTTAGCTCCTCCCAGAGCCCCTTTTTAGATTCCATTATTTTTGTTTTATTTTTAATTTTATTGATACACTGTAGATGTATATAATGTTCACATTGATCCTAGGGAATTTGAACCTACACAAATATATATATATATATATATATATGTACTGGGGATCAAACTCAGGACCCTGTAATAGTGAGGTGGGTGGAGACACCCCTGAAATAAGTCCATGCCCCACATGATATATCTTGATTCCTCTTTATTTCCATTCCCCTTCCCTCCTTTCAACCCGTCCTCTTTGCCTTATTTTTTCTCATTTTTTTCCTTTTCCTTCCTTTCTGCCTCCCCGCTCTCCTGTTCCCCCTTCCTTTTGAACATTTTTTTTTATTACATTACTTTGTCTTTTATACATTTTGGCCCTGATTTGCACTTTCAGTTACTGACACCATCACTTTTTGGCCTTTGTAAGATCAAGTGTCATTTCCTATACCAGAGAGACAATGTGATAGTCCCACATGTGTGACTGATTTATTTCATTTAAGAGTATAACTTCAAACTGCATCCAGTTAGCTATAAATGCCTCAAGTTTACCCTTTTTTAACACACTCATAACTATGCAATATTTGTTAAGTAGCCAATGATAGATACAACTAAAATTGAGTTTGATGGCATTTAGAATATCCTCTTTAATCAACATTACATTTTAGTCTTTTTTCTTTTGTTGCTTTCACTGAATTTATTGGTAATTTTTAGGTATATGTTTCAGTTACATTCATCATTGGGATTCTGTATCTTTACATGATATATTTTGGCTCTTATTTTTTCCCCATAACCCTCACCTACTTTCACCCTCTGCACCCTTCCCTATTTACGAAGACTTTGTTTCCATTTTTTTTCCTTTTCTCATATTTTCCTCTCTTTTTTCCTACCCTTCCCACTTATCTTACTCCTTTAGCCCTTTTCTTTCTATTCCACATTATCAATTATATAATTTGAACCTTATTTGCACTTTTAGTTTTCACACCAAAGAAACTATTTGGTATTTACACATGTATGTTCTATATTTATTTCACTTAAGAGTATGGCCACAATATGTAACCATTTAGCTATAAATGACTCTAGTTTCTCATTCTTTATAGGCTGATTAGTACTCCATTTTATAGTAAAGTCACATCTTCTTTATCTAGTCCCCATTTGATGGGCAATTGGGCTGTTTCCAAGTTTTAGCTATTACAAAGTGTGGCTCTATAAACATGAGTGAGCATATATCACTGTGATATGATTCTTTTAATTCTTTTGGAAAGATACCCAGCAGGGGAATAGCTGCATCAAAAGGGACTTGTAATCCTTGTTGTTTGAGGTATCTCCATATTGATTTCCACAGTGGTTGCACCAGTGTGCACTCCCACCAACAATGGAGAAGGGTTCCTTTCTCCCCACAACCCTGCCAGCATTTGTTATTGGTTGATTTCTTGATAGCAGCCATTCTTTCTTTAGTGAGATAAAATCTCAGTGATAGTTTCATCTGCATCTTTAGAATGACCAGTGATGTTGAACATTTTTTTCATATATTTTCTTGCTGCTTTTACTTATTTGTCTGAGAAATGTCTCTTCATTTCAGATGCCAATTTTGAATCCAGTTTTTATATTTTGGGTTTTGATTTTTTGGAGTTCTTTATATACTCTACATAGTAGACTTGAGAACTCCAACACTCTGAAAAAAGACATTAAATAGGATATAAGAAAGTGAAAATATATCCCTTGCTCCTGGATAGGAAGAATTAACGTAGTGAAAATGACCATACTACCAAAACTACTATTCACATTCAAAGCAATCCCTATTGAAATCTGAATTGTATATTTCACAGAACTAGAGAAAACAATCCAAAAATTTATTTGGAACCAGAAGAGACCTAGAATAGCAAAAACAATTCTAATCAACAAAGACATGGCAGGTGGTATCACAATCCCCAACTTGAAACTACAAAGGAAGTGCTGTAAAAACAGCACACTGCTGGCAAAAGAACAGACCTGAGCATCAGTCTAATAGATTGGAAGATACAGAAACAACTCCAGCTGTATTCAGCTACCTCATCTTTGACAAAGGAGCCAACCATCCTCACTGGAGGAAAGATAGCTTCTTCAATTAATTGTGTTGGAAAAACTGGATTACAACCTGCCAAAGATTAAAATTAGACGCTTGTCTTTCACCTTCCACCAAACTAAAATCCAAGTGAATTAAAGATCTTAATATTAAAACAGAAACACTAAACTTACTGGTAGATAAGTTAGGCAGAACTCTTGAAGACATTGGCATAGGAAAAATCTTTAGCAAAAATAAAAAAAAATCAGTAGCAAGGGAACTAGCACACACAAAAAAAAAATCAACACCTGGGATCTCATCTTATTAAAAAGCTTTCACACTGCAAGAATAACCACCAACAGAGCCAAGAGACAGCCTACCATGTGGAAAAAAGATTTTTACCAGCTATTCCTCAGACAAAGTTTATCCTTCTTTATGTCTGAGTAATACTCAACTGCAGAGAAAAACCACATCTTTTTTTCCATTCAACAGTTGATGGATATCTGATCTGTTTCCAAGATTTAGCTAATACAAATTGTGTGGCTATAAACATGGGTGGGCATATAACACTGTGATATGATGCTTTTAATTCTTTTGGGAAGATACCCAGAAAAGGAATAGCTCTGTCAAATGTCATTTCTAATAATAGTTTTTAAAGGAATCTCCACATTGATTTCCACAGTTGTACCAGTCTGCACTCCCACCAACAGTGGAGAAGGGTTCCTTCTCACTCACAGCCCCACCAATTTTTGTTGGTTGATCTTTTGATATTAGCCATTCTTTCCAAGTGAGTTGGTATCTCAGTGTTGTTTTTAATTTGTGTCTCTTGAAAAACCAGTGATGTTTAATATTTTTCCATATATTTATTTACCATTCATTTTTTAAAGAAATCTAAATTTCATTTTAAACATATAAATAAATTTATATCTAACTATAATTCATAGCCTCAAGTGTAATTTATGTGTGTGTGTGTGTGTGTGTATACTCAAAATATATCCAAATTATAATTTTTCTGCTATGTTTCCACTAATGTAACTGCTGTATTCTACCCTATATTTGTTTTCTGGATCCACATTTGCATTCATACTCTGAATACTAGTATATATTAGCCAAAATCTTTGCACTTTGCTAGAGACTCCCAGTCCTATCATCAATTCACCCGGTTCATCAGACTCTCATGTGATGTCAGTGTGGAAGAAAATAAAATTGAACATTGAGTTGTAGTTATTGTTTGTTTATTCTTACTTTCTCCAGCTGAGTAATGGTCCCATGATGCTCATCTTTCAATGGCTTCATCTATGTCTTTTAAATCAAGTTCCCCAAATTCATATCTAGCCTCTGACTCCTCCTCAAATTGTCTATTGCTTACCAGACCCTGACACTTGATGTTCAGCCAACTCCAGATACTGCAGATTTCAAATGAAGCCATGGTTATGTTTTCACTATAAGGAATTCTTCCTCTGCCTGTCCTAACTCACTTCGTCATTCTTCCAGTCATTCAAGTTCAAAACTGCCTGGAAATCTTTACTTTTCCCTTTTGCTAGGTCATGAGAATATTTCTTTACTCAGTTTATCACAAAATATCATGTTCCTTTTCATTTCCACTATTAAGTCAATGGCATAGTTATGGATCTTTGAAATAAGAAACCTAAATTCATATCTATTCTTCTTTCTTCACTGCTCACTACTACCATGTTAAGCTTCCTAATACACAAATCCAGGTACGGGACTTAACTTCCCTGATTCTACAGAAATATATTAAAATTGCTCTATAGGTATCCAAAGCCTTGCATCCTATAAATCAAATACATTTCTAGTCCTGAGCAACCACACTTATTCTTTGTCATACTCTGCGTTGTTCCCAAAATTGCACATTTCTTAGTGTTTTGCTTTATGTCATAATTCTGTTATAAAAATCCTCTAATCCCATACCCTAAAATAAAACTGCCTATTTCAAAGTTAAAACTGTTCACTAGTATGAAATATGCATCTTATTTTGTTCATGAATGCATTTCTTAATTTATACACTCTCTTATTCATTCATTTACTTTTGTATATAACATTAAGGATTAACCATAAAGGATACAACATTGCTTAGGGACAGAATAATAAGTAAAATAAATAATTACATGTAATAAAATGAGTAAGAGTATTAAAAATCAGAGTTGTTAGAAAAATATATGTAATATGTATGACATTTTATGTAGTATATATTGAGTATTAAAATATAAAAAATATTGAAAGTTTAAATAAGTACTAAAGGTAAAATAGATAATGTGAAATAGTAAGAAAAGGGACAAAGGGGAAGGGAAAGTGGGGAGGGGAGGGAAAAGGAAAGAAGGGAATGAAACTAATATGAGAAAATTAAAACATGGAAACATATTCTTTGTAAATAGGAGGGAGGAGGGGTTGAAGGGAGGGCAGGGGAATGGGGAAAAAATAAGAACCAAGATAGGTTATGTAAAAGTGCAAATTCCCAAAGATAAATGTCATTGCTTATCTAAACAGTACCAATAAAATTCATAATATAAAAAAATGAAATAAAATGTAAAAATATATTTAGTAAATATATTTTATATTAAATATATACTGTTAAGTGGCATACGCTTATTCCTTGTCCATGAGTAAGTTTTTTTCTTTTTATTGAGTTTATTGGTACAATCTAGGCATACAATACAGTTACATTCATTATTGGGATCCTGTACCTTTACATGACAGATCTTGATTCTCATTTTTTCCCCTTGTCCCTGCCCTCCATTCACCCCCTAATCACCTCCCCATTTACAAACACTTTATTTCCATTTTTTCAATTTCTCATATTTTTTCCTCTCCCTTATTACCTTTCCCCCACCGTTCCCACTTTCCCTACACCTTTAGCCCTTTACTTCCTATTTCATGCTATTAATTATCTCATTAGGATCCTGTGTACTATTATAGTGTTTCACACAACAGAAACTATTTGGTATTTCTGTTAAAGAAATCTCTGTATGAACATTAAAAATAGGAAATCCTAAAATAAAAATAAAAAGGAAAGTAAAAGAGAAAAGGCAATGATGTAAGATTAAAATAATCCTTAATTCTGAAGATGAAAATGGTCCCTGAACATATTTAAATTGCTTCTTGCTCTTGTAGTCTTATCTTATTCTTTTTTTTCATTATTTAGAGAATACTTTATTAGTTTCTGTAATCAAACCCACATAGACATGACCTTACATATTTAATACAGTGTGTTACTCCTGTACAAATGGAAAAAAAATAAAATAAAAGTTTAAAAAATTAACATTTCTAGACCAATATGGCTGTGAATTTCTGTACAATGTCAACTCAACAGAGTAAATTGGGATAACTTTTTCCAAAGTTGACAGCACAGTTAAAGTTTCCAAAATTTCAATATATATATATACATTTATATAAAAAGACCAATAATAGCAGTATGTTATGCATCAATAGCAGCAACAGCTTCTCCAGGTTCTGCAGTCATCTGAGAAAAATTAGACATTCAGCACATTCCATTAAAAAAAACAAAAACAAAAAAACAAAGAAAAGAATAATATCCAGATAACAACAAAGTTCTGTTGCTGTTGTGGTACCTGGGACCAATTTTTTTTATTAGCATCTTAATCATCATAGGGAAAGAGAACATTCTAGAGTAATATCTTTAAAAATAGTGCTGATAAAGCACAGTCACTACTACATATCGTAAAGCAGGTACAAGATATTTTACATTCACAGAGGTATGATACTGTACCGCCCTACATCAATAATACTAGAATCAGTTTTGGTTTCAAATTTACTTTGTCTGCAAATAAGATTGCTACCCCTGTTTTTTTCTGGGCTCCTGTCACATGGAGAATTGTTTTCCATCCTTTCAGTTTCAGTCCATGGGCTTCTTTTTGCACTAGGTGTGTTTCTTGCATACAACATATTGTTGGATTTTGCTTCTTATTCCATTTTGCCAGTCTATTTCTCTTGAATGGTGAGTTGAGGCCATTGACATTGATGGTTATAGCTGATATGTACTGACTTATTATTGACATGTTACTGGCCTTTTGCTGACTCTTTTTACTTTTTCACCTTCTCCTTTTAGTTTCTTGCCTTGCCTATTTGATTTGTCCTATTGGGCCTCATGGAGTTGTTGCCTTCATTGTCTTTTTCTAGGATTTTGTTTAGAATTTCTTGTAGTGCTGGTTTGGTATTCATGTAGTTTCTCAGGTGTTCTTTGTCATAGAAGTATCTTATTTCCCCATCCATTTTGAAAGAGAGTTTTGCAAGATACATCAGTCTAGGTTGGAGGTTGTTCTCTTTTAGTTCTTGAAATATGTCACTCCAGGCTCTCCTTGCCCTAAGGGTCTGTGTTGAAAAGTCTGCTGTGATTCTGATGGGCTTTCCTTTGCATGTGATTTGTTTCTTTTCTCTTACTGCTTGTAGTACTTTGTTCTTCTGTTGGGTTCTGGGATCTTGATTATTATATGTCTAGGTGTAAATTTTTTTTGATCATGGCTATTTGGTGTCCTATATGCCTCAGTTATCTGAATGTCAAATTCTTCCCCTCTGTTTGGGAAGTTTTCTGTCATTAATTCTGTGAACAGCTTTTTTAAGTCATTTGTATTTTCTCCTGCTAATTCATGGATGCCTATCAGTCTTATGTTATTCTTCTTTGCATCATCTAGGAGTTGTTGGATCAATTTCTCATGATCCCCTACTGTTTTTAAGAGACCTCTCTTTTCTAGGTCACTGACTGCAATCTTATCTTCTGTATCTGAGAGTCTATCTTCGCATTCTTTTATTCTGTTGTGTACACTTTCAATGGATATCTGTTTGGATCTGTTTTATGGATTCCATTCCTTTCCTATGTTGGGTGTTTATTTTTTTCCATTTCTTTCTTATGCTGGGCCTTCATGGCTTCTATCATGGTCCTGAGCTCATCTATTTTTTTTTTTGTCAGTTTCTGTTCTAGAGTCTCAAATCATGGCTTTCATTTTGTTCACCATCTCTATGGTTATCTGGGAAATTATTTCTGTGTTGAATTTTTCTAGAGCCTGATTGATCTGTTTTGTTACTTCCTGTGCTTTGAGTTCAGGATGTCCTGGTGATTCACTATAGGCCTTTTCATCCTCATTTGCCCTACTGTTTGCCACTGGTGAACTGGAAGTCTGTCTTTGTGTCTTGCTTAAGTGTTTTCTCTTTTTTACTTTTGTTGTTGGGTTGTCCTTGGTTTAATCTCTGGGTTGTCATCCAAATTTTCCTGATGTAGTTGCATCCTAGCTTCTGGGTCTCTAATGACCCAAAGACATTCTCATCTTCACAACATCAGAGAAAACAGCTCATCAAATCAACCACAATCGTTTATCCCAACTGATAAAATCAGCAACACATTATGATCAAGCACAACTTGGAAACTGATCACCTGTGGTAGTCACTACTCTATCACCCTTTAATCATTTGAATTAAATTGAAATCAAGAAGCAGTCCACAACATGTCTGCAGTGAACAAACTTTCCAATATAGTATATTTACCATTTAATGGCTCAGACAGAGCTAGAACTCAAGACCCCTGATCTCAGTTAGCTGATGGCTGAACTCAATGATGCAGACTGACCTCAGGCTACAAGGCCCAGGTTGAGTTCTCAACCTTCTAAACGGTTGAACTCCACACCATTCTACTAAAGGTTTCCCATGCCCTTTCTGTAAAGATGTTCAAAATTGCGAACTCAGTAAAATACCCTTTATGACCACCTCTGCCTCTGCAGAGTGGATCCAAAGACTGGCACAATCAGGAGGTCTGAGAGAGCAAGCGGGTTTGTGTGTGTAAGGGGAGTTATGAGCGTTCAGGAGCACCTGCGTGGCTACCTTCCTGGTGTGGGAGCGATGGCAGCTCCTGGTGGGAGAAGCCCATGAGTAAATTTTTATATGGTTTATCACAATGTCTTATATGTAGAAAGAGGTTAATGAACATTTATTGGTATTTAAATGAACTATTATTTTTTTAGTTAGGAGAAATAATCCAAAAATTTTTCAAGAACAATTTTTTAGCCAATAAACTTTATTTTGATGTAATGATAGTAATGAGTATTTCTAAGAATTGAAATTAATAGAATTATAAACAAATGATATTCCAGCTAGTAGTTGGAGAAGATTAAAAAGAATGGATAAAAAATAAAGTGATGTGGAATGAAATGTGCATTTGTTTTTGAAGCCATGTCCTGCCATACAGCTCCTAAAACCCTTGACATCTCTGAAATGGCAAGCGTCTTTTGTGTGTTAGCCATGGCTAGGGTTTCTAGTTGTGCTCTAGATGAGAGCTGACCACCAGGGGAGTCAACTATGTGCTAAAAGGAAAAGAAATTGGGTAGAAAACCCCCTTTCTCTACAGTAGGGATCAAAAAGTTGAGCTGATCACCAGTGATCAATAATTAAATTAATCTTACTTCCAAAGAAAACCTCAAAAAAAAAAAAAAAAGCCAAAAGAACACATTCACTTGCCATTAGGTTGGTTTACTCCAACTACATTGGAGTAGAGTCTCCTGTATTCCTGTGCTGACTTTTTTATCAAGCTATTCCTTTGTAGCCTTTAGATATGCATTGTAATAAATTGGCAATAGTAACTAAAATGTTTCCTAGGGTTCTCTGAGTTATCTAGAAAATGATTCAACCTGAGAAGAAGGGGTTTGGAAGCACCCTTTCATAGCCACTTAATCAGAAGTAACCAAGATCTGAACTTGTTATTGAATTTGAGAGCTCTGACTCTTAACTCCTGGTAGAGAGATGCAGATTTGAATTAAACTATAGGAAAATCAGCTGGTATTGAATAACAGTGTAGAATAAAGCTCACATACGTGGGGTCACAGAAGCATTCTGTGTTGAGTACTGAGTGTTAGTAATAGAGAATTAAGTAGTAGTTTTTTTTCTAAAAAATTTTAATCAAAGAATGTGCCTATTAATCTTAAGACTTATAATTTACTTATTCAGGAAATGTGTAATATTCAGAACTCTTTCTCCAAAACATATATGCTTTCAGGATTTTTAGAGACAAAGGGTACAGAATGCATTCTTTGAAAATTATAATCACTTAGGAAAGAAAGCAGTTTTAAAAATTGCAGTGTTATTTCCTTAGTCAAAGATTCCAAAAGACTTCATCAAACTTTTCTTTCATTTCAAGAAGTTCTGCTGGGCATGGTGGCACACACCTCTAATCCCAGCACTTGTGGGGGGAATTAGTAAATGTGAGCTCATCTTGGGCAACTCATGGCCTTAACAAAACCTGGTCTCAGAAATAAACAAATGAACAAAAAATAAACAGATGAAGATGTAGATCAGTGTGAAAGTCCTGATATTTTTTTAAAAAGTACCAAAATAAAATCTTTCAACATCTCTGTTTTTTTATAAACCCAGAAATTAAAAATAAAGCATTTAAGTAAAAACAAAAGCAGCTTTTATTCAGGTAAAGCAGATATTTACAAGCTGGGAAGTATAGATTCAGATAGATATGAAAAAATATTCCACTTTGAGGAAAGAATTTAGATTGATGCTGGAGGGCTGCTCATAGATTGTTACATGATTGGCTACCAGGGAGCTGTCTCTTCGAGGTTATCAGTAAGCAATGAGTCTCTCAGAGTATTCAGCAAGTTAAAAGGCTACCAAAATTTCTTCTACTATTGCTAATATTATTTTTCAAAAGCACCATCCTACATTCCAGAGGATATCTGTTCTAAACATTAAATGAAACTATCTGTTCTGAGTATCAAAATTGAGCTTACAAAATTTCAGAACACTTGAGACTAGTTTAATTTTCTCTCAAATTTTTTCCAATCAATATTTTGCTACTTTTGAGAAATCAGGCATCGTGTGCAATTTGGTAATGATGATCATTGTCCCACTCATTTTCTGCCTTGGAAATACAATCTGTAGAATATTCCTATTGGAATTCCAAAAACATCTGGTTACCTAGGTTTTAACTCCTCAATTAGTTTCAAGATTGCTATAGCTGTATTATATGCTCAGCAGATTTATTGAATAAACTAAGTTACTTATTCTAAGTGTGAGATAATTGGTAGAGTAAAGAGAGTAGACTAAAACAGTTGAAGTATAAATTGAAATAAAATCAAGGAAATGGAGTCAATGCGATTGTGATTACTGATAACTCTGGATTTTCTGGAATATTTATTAAAGTTAACTATTTCAATAAAGTGCTTCAAAAATTAATAAGTTAAATTTATAAATGTTTCTTGGTAGCTGAGATACCCATGAGCTAAATCTACCAGATGCCAAAAATCTTACCCTGTCTTGGCAGGGCAGAGAATAAATAATCCCAGGCCTGAGAGCAATAAAAATTGACTCATTTTAATGAAAGAGAGTATTCTTAGAAGTAGAAGAATTACTGGATGGAGTAGAAAAGTGGAATATATCTGTATCTTAAAATACAATAAAGTTTCTCTAGTGTGAGAAACTGTAAGTGTAACTAAGGATCAAAATATATAATAGATAATGTGAAATGGGAAGGAAAGGTCCAAAGGGGAAGGGCAAGGGGGAAGGGGGAGAGGAAAGTAAAGAAGGGAAAGGAATAAATATGAGAAAAGGAAAAAATGAAAACAAAGTTTTTATAAATAGGGAGGAGTGCAGTGGGGGTAAAGGGAGGTTAGTGGAATGGGGAAAAAATAAGAACCAAGATACTTCATGTAAAGGTACAAAATCCCAATGATGAATGTCATCATATATTCCTAAAATGTACCAATAAACTTATTGAATGAAAAATTATTGCAATTTTTATTGTAGCCTATTTTCTTCTAGTGATGATTCCTTAAAAGGAGAATTAATCAGTTTATTTGTGAATAAATTTCTCAGTTGCTTTGTTAGCAAATTGAGTGGACAAAATAGTGTTAGAACAAAAATAAAACAAAGCACTGAAGGTAGTAATTTCTAAGAGTATTCTAGTAAAAATGTTGCACCAAATTAGATAATTTTAGATGTAGCAGGTGGAGTTTTCCAATAACCTAATTATCATCTAATATTATAAGTATATTATAAATAATCTGTATGAATATCCTAAAATGTGGGGCAGATAATATACATTAAATGCATATGATATGCTGGGTGCACAGGAAGCTTAACAATTATGTAAATAAAGAGATAATACCACTGAAATAAGTGGAAATAGAAAGTTCTACAATGACACCTGATTGCAAAGTGAGTGGCAGTTGTCCAAGATTGAAGAGTGGCCATACGCAGAAGGATAATAGGAGACTATTCACAGATGACATGTCCTTTAAACAATGATTTAAAGTAATTAATGATGGCCACCCAGATGATAATGATGAGAAACAGTCATCTGTGTCAGTCTTAAAATGACATGAAAATTATCTACCAAATGTCTCTTTAATACAATTCTACTCGTATTTACCAGCCTAATGATGATGAGTGGTACAGAAAACTAGACGGAAGCAGGAATCATATGATTAAAAAAATAACTATATATGATCCTTTGATATTTTCTTACGTGATTGTTAGCCCAACAGACCTGGAATAGATCATTAAACCCAGCAATACTCAAGGGCTTTTAAATCTAATTCAAGTGCAGCAATCATAAACTCCTTAAATTAATTTTTACATTAAGACTAGTATGCCCCATTCTGATGCTTTCATGAACTTGTGAATGGAAATGATCTCAAGTAAAGGCATTTTCTGTAACCCCATATAATTGTTTTTCTAGGACATATTCACGAAAACTCAGAGAAAAATTACCAGCTTTCTCTTTCCTTAATACTTCTTTCTCTTCAGTCACTGATTAATGGCTGTACTCTTGGAAATTCTCAAACTCTGGAAAAGCAACAAATGAAATAAATATTGAATATATTAGGTAGAAGATTTATGCTCTGCTTCCTTCGCTGTGGCATATTTGGATAAAACATTGAGACACATTAAAGTCTAAGAAAATGGAAATCTTAGTTTAAAATGTGTCCCTATTTTCCTTAGTCTCCAGTTCTGCTTTCTTTCAGCCACTTTCCCACAATCCCATTCAAGAATGTTTTGTGTGTCTATGAATTTGAAAACCATATCATTCACTTATAGATGAACACACACTCACACACACACACACACACACACACACACACACACACTCAATATTTTTCCCACCACACATTTCAATGGATAGAATGCTGGAATCAAACAAGCATGCCAAGGTTCTTGCCTGTCAAGAAGTTCTAGCATAAACTAGACAATGGATTCACTAACATTAGGCAATTAGACATCTGTGAAAATGCTAATTAAAAATGTTAGTAAATATAGATTATGGGGAGAGATAAAATACAAAGTGAACTGATGGATCTATTGGCCATCAGAACTGAAACAGATATTAAGATCAACAAGTTTGGCAGCCTCATTTATAGAAGGTAAAACTGCAAACATGGTGAGCGCAGAGGAAGGAAATCATAATGCAACTTTCCATTTGTGTAGAAAGGCTTTTTGTAAGAGGTCAAATTTCCTTAATACTCTGAACAGAAGGATAGAACATTATGTCCAAATGATTAGAAAAATTATGTACCAATAAACACAAGGTTTATTTAAAAGGTGACATTTTCTCTTAAGTGATGTTACACTTTGGATCAAAAATGTCCTTTGAAAGATCATGCGTTCAGAGGTAGAGATTTTGAAAAGTGATTCAACCATGGGGCTCTAACATCTAGCTGCATATGTTATTAAAAGTTAGAGACTAATTGGTGAAAGTAGGTCATTGGGGTGTACACTAAAGGGCATGCTTTTTCTTGGGCTCTTTCAATCTCTGCTTCCTAAATTTTGTGGTGGAACAGCCTTCTCCTCCATGCCCTTCCATAGTGATGCTTTTTTGCCTTGAAGCCAGATAAGCCCAGAATGAAATCTCTAAAACCACGAGCCAATATAAACCTTTCCTCCTTTGTGTATGTCAGTTCTTTTGTCTCAGCAACATAAAAGTGACTAATAGAAATACAAATAATAAAACTGAACAGATCTCCAAAGTAATGCCCAGGTTCCAAACAGTGTATTAGAGTACACGAGTATAAATTACTTTTCTCAGCATCAATGCATTGTGTAAGTCATTTATTGCCATCTCAACCAAGCCTCTTTGCTTTTGCCAAAGATGTAGAAAACAGCCCCTGGGATGGATATGGTTTTCTACATCAGAATTTCAAAAAATATATTGTTTTTTATAGTATAATGGTTAAAGCTACTCAGCACCTCTGCCTAATTTTTGAATGTTCACTAGCCAGTTCCACACAGTCAAATGAAGGACTATGAAAATCAATTCTACTATGTCCAATTAAATGTTACTGGTTGCTATGAAACCTCAAATAACCCATTGTATTCTAAATCTTATGTTTACCTGAACAAGTAGTATTATAAAATTATTTTTTCATGACACAATGAAAATGCATTATTAAGTTATGTCTTAATTTCCAAATATTGTAATAATAAGAATTTTACAAAGAAAATGTAACAAGAAAAGCCTGAAAAAGAATTGGCTTTATTTTGGAAACTCTTGTCACCAGTGGATTCCAAAAGTAGTCATCAGCATTGATATTGACAATGTTTTCTTAAAATAGCAAACAAAGACTTCTGCAGCACAATGTACTTAATAAAGCTTGCTCATCAATTTACTGACTCATTCATAGATTTGTCATGGCTTTGTGTCATCAATTTAAAACACCTAATCTAAAAATAATTGATGGAAGTCCATGATCCTTGAAGATGAAAAGGCACAGATATTATTCTCAGGCTTCAGCAGCATCCTGTTTCCCCTTTACTCATAAACATGCTAGTGACGAATTAGGCCACCACAATTGTCACAGCTGCATTGCTTTCTCCTTTCATCTTCTCACACCACATAGTCCTTCTTTGCTTTTCTTTATCTTTCCTGTTTGGGCATAAGTAGAAAATTATGCAATTTGAATGCTTAATCCAGAGAAGATTTCATTCCTTCTTGAAAAGTCTTGGTTGATCATATTTTTCCACTAATAGTACCAATCCATTTAATTAAATCATTGGAATTATGGACTAAAGGTTCTGACACAGAAATGAGTAACTTCTATAAAAAGTTGATGATCACATATTATTTTCATTTACTTCTCTGAAAGACAAAAGCTTCAACTTACTGCTTTTTTTCCATTTAGGTAAGACACTAAATATTTTTTATTAATCTAAGTTATATGATTTTCTTACTACAAGAGGTTTGAGGTCTCTTGCAGTACAAGAAATCAAACATTAAATAAGACAATGGCAATGAAACGGAAAAGAAAATTTTAGTAAAGATTTCATGCCATCAAGTATGAGTAAACTACCACATCTGTTCCTGCTTTTCTGACATTTAAAGCAAACTCCTATTTCTACATTTTGTCTTTCCCACACTCTTTTCTAAAACTCCTAGAAAGATACCAGAGTTCTTCAATTGATTTGGAATTATATTCATTTTCTATTCATCTTTCCCATGTTTTTAATTCTATTTTATGAATTCAGCATCTTTGATTTTCAAAATAAATCATTAATTTAATAAATAATTTTTCAATGGATTTTTTTTTTTGTACTGGGGATCCTACTTGGGTCTTTGTGCTTGCCAGGCAGGCAGTGGAACTACTGAGTTAAATCCCTAGCCCTTCAATTGATTTTTATTATACATTTCCAGAAAATATACCTTAATTAGAAAAACTTTTGCTTGATTTTAATAGGTACTTGGTTTTCTGTTAGTTTTCATTACTTCTTTAAAGCACACATATGTACTCACTCTCTTTGAGAATGTAATCAGAATTATTTTTCAAGTTTTCTTTTGTTCACTGAATTACTTGTTTTCCCTGTTTTGCTTCTTTCTCTGCATTTAGGCTATGATTGTCTTGAACTCTCTAATAATATTTAGTTGGCAATTCATAATTAATGACTAAGGAACTTGACTGGTATAATAGGACAGCTGTCATATCTTTTCTGCATGATCTAAATCTATCTCCCCAAAAAGCCCTTCCCTAGAAAGAGCAGGCTGCTTTCTTCTTTATGTAATGTTTAAAGAAAATTACTCAATGATACTTATTAAAGTATTATAAGAAAGATTTTATCAAAGATCATCACAATAGATACAAAGACCTCTGCAAAGGGGTCCTACAATGGGGAAAAGATTGGGCACAATTCTAAATATAAGTTGGCTAACTGGGAATTTATAGCCATAAAAAATTTTGGGAGTCAAAGGAGAAAATTTACTAAGAGGAAATATCAGGGCAGGTTCTAGCAAAACCAACCTAACAGGATTCTTGTTAAAGACAGGTCAGGGTAATTAGATATCATCTGAGAAAGTGGAGAATCAGGAACCTGATCATATATTGAGAATGATCAGATATCTAGAAAGGGGGAAGAGGGGCTCTGGTTAAAATGACTTAACAGAATTCTTTGTCAAAAGTGTGTTTTACAAAGACACAGGTAGATGCAGAAAAAGGTTCAGGAGCCTGACTAAAGTTTCACAAAGCAAAGGATCTTTGTAAATAGGTAAGGTCATACAAATTAGCAGGCATCATTTTAGGATGTGTGGCCAAGGAGAAGGGAGACAGACTGCCCAAGTGTCAAAACAGCAATATTATTCTGGGAATGGAGCATTTCAGCATGGTTTGTCCTGATTTGAGAGGACTTTCCTTTTGAATGTCCTGTGTATGTCTGTAGAGCTTTGATGTACCTGAAAGTCAACTTTGCTTCTGTCTCAAGTGACAAGTGTTATGACCCTCTGCTAGCCCATCCTATGCAACCTATTTAGGATTTTTTATTTTTTAATTCTCTGCCTTAAGCTGGGGAATAAATGTCACTGCTGTCATCCACGCAGTGAGAAGGCTGTAGAGAACCACATTGATCTGTGAGCTGGGAGACAGACCAAATAATTATCCAAATTACTGTTGCACAAACTCCCTTTCCTCATGCTAACTGAATTTGGAACTTTCCCCAACATATCTAAGAAGGTCACTTGAACTAAGTTGGACTCCTCCTGTTTTCTCTTACTCTGAATTATTTGTCAATAAAAATCTTGTTCTCCAGAAATAGCTCAAAATTTCCATTTCGAATGTACTCATTGTATCACTTTCTCTTTTCACTGTAACTATGGATTATTCTTTTTCCCCTCTATGAAACAACTTTCTGTCGTAATAGAATTGGGAGTGGAAAGCAGTACCCCTACTTGGTATGAGCATTAGATTTTCATTTGGAGTGTAGATTTAGCTCTTCGCTTGTACTACATACCTGTAAAACATTTATTATTGATTATAGTTTTAAATATTTATGCAAATGATTTACTATTCTCTAAAGTTTTTCATGTCTGGTGACTAATCTTTACAAAGATTCTACTATTGTTAAGAAAATTACAAATGCCTATCTCATAGAAATTATATTTTGGGCTGTGTGATAGCTTTCAAAAATGTGAAGGTCAGTTAAATTCAGCCTCAAAATTTAATCTGACACCTGAGTCACCAGTGTCATTAGCACCGTGAAGATTAAAGCAATAAAAAAATGCCCACAATACCTATCTTTTAACAATAGCAAAAATTAAGCCTCTTAAATGGTTCTTTAAATCTCATAAGGAGTTTCAAAACTACATCTGAAATCCAAGTAAACTTGAAATTGTTGAGCTTATGTATTATTATAAAGATATAATTAATATAAATTAAATAGAATTATAGTACATGTAATTTTATAACAATATAATATGTGTTGTTTCTATACCAATTTGCTTGAACAAAAAAGCTAAATTATCAATTTTTCCCTGAAGTCCTCCACCTCCTTTGATAAAAATTGTCTTTATAAAACAGAAATCTAACTCATTTTTATCTAAGGTTACCAGCCATATGTTTATCTAATTTCACTGCTGAAAACAATCTTCTATTCCTTTGCAGCCAGTGAGAATGATCAGAAGCTCTGACCTTCTCAGGTTACGCTGACATCACAAAAAGTACACTTTGAAAAGACCAGAGCACTAGCTTCCCTCTCTTATCAGTTATTTAGGTTCAATATTATTAGGAATTCAAGAGATAAAGTACTTTTTGTTTTCTTTTGTGTTCTTTCATTCTGAGTCAGACTAGTGCGTGAGTGTTTTTTCTTTCCTTCCTAATGAAATCTATTTCATTTTTTTTAACATTGGGCAAAGCCATGTGTTATTCAAAATATTCTCAGACTTTTCCTTCTCTGTTCTTAGTACACTTTAAATCTCATTTCATAGGCCTCAAAATATTTTTAGTTTTATATAAGTACAAATGAAATGAAATTTAATACCCGTGATCAATTAATAAAATATCCCAATATGGGTAATCAACTATTTTATTTTTTTGAATGAAAAAGGCAATATAAATATATCAGTTAGCTATATAAATTTCATATTCCACAGGTAAGCTGTCTTGCTAAATAAATAGAGCTACAAGTAAATGCTGTGACTACTACTACAACTGAAAGTGTTTGCTTGTGAAATGCGGAAGTAAGGGTTTAGGGTTGACAAGGGCTGCCGCACTCATGACATCTACACTGAGGAGGAAATACTTTACACATTAGCCCACTTGGTGACTTGATTTTTAAAAAATTTTTATCTGATCAGGCTAGAAATGTTAGTTCACATTCTAATAAATTCACAGGGCTGTAAATATTTTCCCTGACTGCCAAGACATTTTTTTCCTGAAAAAAATATTATTTCCAAATAGATTATAATATCCCTATCAAGTGGCCAGCCTCCTCTCTTCCTAAAGATAAAATGGAAATTAGAATGGTTGCTACATGAATATGGATTCAGATTTAAAGAGTTGATGGATGAATTGATGCTACTTCTCCAAGGCACAAGGAACACTGAGTAAATGGTTGCTGAAATAACAATAAGGTTCTTTGCTTGTTTTGTTTTGTTTTGTTTTGTTTGGATATGCAGTCTGTCCCTAGTCTGGCTAGTCTTGAACTCCCTGCAGAGCCCAGACTTGCCTCACAAGTGCAATTCCTCTACCTCAGCCTCCTGAAGGCTGGGATTACAGGTATGGTTCATCAGGCATGGCTGTTAAAATAGCCAGTTAGGAAGTTGTTAATCAATGATGTCATTACACTGCAATAGCCTAATGCAGTCATTTTAACTGTAATACCGTCCATCCCAAAGAAGTGGACTAAGCATTGTGTTTATTTGTTTATATAATTTATTCTTCTATTAGAGACTTTGTCTCATCTTTTATATCATCAGTGCTCACAAGAATTCTGAAATTATTGAGTATTTTAAAAATTGAACTAAAATAAAATGTTTATATTAGCTAGAGAAAATAACCTCTCAAGAAGCTAAGGAAAATTACTAGCTCTAAGGAAAATGCGCTTTTAAATATGGAATCTATTAGGAAAAAAAGTTTAGAGATGTTAATAAAATCTCCCATTTTTAGACGGATGTATTGAAATATTACCTATTGGATTTGGCCACATTCTTTATAATTATGCAAATTATGTTTTTCTCCTTAAAATTTCTCACTGAGTCCCTTAATTATTCTTGCCATGATGCTAATGGAAATATGACATCAGAGCTCATTTCCCCCCATACTGGGAAAATCTACTTTCTTTTTCTCTTTTGAGATTTTGGGCAGACAGCCTCCTTTCTATTTTAATTACATTTACATTTTGTTTCTACTTTGATACAGTGAGACAACAGTAATTCCATTGTCGTCATTTTTACCGTTAATACTTTAAAAATATGTTCTCAGGAATTCTGTCAGATTTGTACATTAAAATCAATAAAGAAGTTTGCCTTTAACAAGACAACCAGAGCAAGCTTTTAAAGCTTTTAAATCATCATTGTTGTTTGTAATCCACCAGAGAAATAAAAAAGGCAAGAAGCCTTATTTGAATTAAATTCCAACAAATTATAAGCCCTTTATTTTTGAGAAACATACTTAATCATTTCTACTGGAGGAAAAGAAGTCTTCTTCTATTGGAGACTATAAGAAGAAATCAACCAAATCGTTAGTGAATTTCTAATAGTAATGGATTGGCAAACGTGGTATAATTCTAAGAAACTGTAGATGAAGAATATGCCTGCACCTGTCAACAACTCTTTCTTACAGGTCTGCACATATACATAATACACTAAAGGCCAACAGCAGAGCTGAAAGAGGTCTTCTTGAGTAATGGGAAGCATCCCCCAAAATCAAACAACTTCAGAAGGCTGAACATAAGAGGAGCCAAGACATTCCAATCTTCATACAGTAGCTAACCTTCCAGAGCTAAAGGAAGAGGGAGATGGCAGAGAAAGAGCACCTATTATGCCAGAAATCAGTTGTTTTCCAGAGATGTTGCAACAGAATTGTCTACTAGAGATTAAATTTCCTTTATCTGAGAGCTAGTGATTTTGCTGTACAATGCAAAGATATCTCTGGAATCATGTCAATGTGTAAATGTTAGAGTTCCCAGGACATTACGAGGTAATTATGATTTAAAATATGAGAAACTAGTAGAAAAAAAAAAGAACCGCATGTGTGAAGAGATGAAAAATTTTAATTAAAAAAATATAACTCTGACAAACAACTAAAAAGGAGAAATAAATTGGAAAGTATATTATCAGAAATGAGTGGATCATTTTATAGGTTTAGCAACTGGGTATAGAGAAAATCAGTTCATAAGAAGCCAAGATGATACAATATATTCAAGGTATAATGGGGGGGTGAGAGAAAAGAAAATGAATTGAAAGAAAAGGAAAGAACATTTAAAACTTGTAGATCAACAGCAAATAACATTCATGCAATAGTAATTTCAGGATAAAAACAGAAAATGGAAGAAATATTTGACAACAAAAGAAGGTTCAAACTTTCTAAAATGTGAGGAGACAATTATACCACAGATATCAAAGACTGATAAGTCAGAGCAGCATACATATGAAGAAAAATCATATCATGCCTAGGAACAGAACTTAAAATTAGTGTGAGAATGCTGGGTTATACCTCAGTGGCAGAGCTCTTGTTAGCATGGTAGCCTGGGTTCAGTTCCTCGCACTTAAAATAAATAATAAATAATAAAACAAAAAACCAAGATATGTTACACAAATAAGAGCAATACTGATGATGGCTGATTCCTCACCAGAAAAAAATAAAATAAAAAATAAATCCAGAAAAGTAAAAGGAAAATGGACCTTTAACTTACTAAACTGATCATAGTATTTTATATCAAGAAAAATACATTTTTCAGTTTCATTGAATTTATTGGTACTTTTTAGGTATATGGTACAGTTATATTCATTGGGATCTTGTACCTTTACATGATATATCTTGATTCCCCACACCCCTCCCCTCTTTTCACCCCCTCCAGCCTTCCCTATTTACAAAGACTTTATTTCCGTTTTTCCTTTTTTCACATTTTTTCTTCTCCCTTATTTTCTTTCCCCTTCCCTTTCTATTTCCCTTTTAGCCATTTTCTTCCTATTTCACACTGTCAGTTGTACCATTTGAACCTTATTTACACTTTTAATTTTTCACAACAGAGAAACTATCCGGTATTTACACATGTGTGTCCTATTTATTTCACTTAAGAGTATGGCCTCTATATGCATCCATTTAGCTATAAATGTCTCTAGTTTTTCATTCTTTATGGTTCAATAGTATTCTAGAAAAATACATTTAATAACAAAATAACAAGGGGGTCATGAGCATTAGATGAAATGTTATAGTAAAAGGCAAAATTCATTTCTCAAAATACCTATAAATTTATTCTTGTTATGTTTTAAAACCATTCACTGTTTAAAACCAAAAAGTAGCATATTTGGGGCTTTTAACATATATACAAATAAGATGTGTTGAATTTTATTGTTTTTAATCTTTCGAAGAATTGCACTACTATTTGAAGGTAGATTGTGATAAAAAATACATATTACCCTGTATTTTAGAGCAAGCTGTAAGCAAAAAGACACATATACACAAACACACACACAGAGGTAAAAAACAATAGTGGAGATAATGAAATATTAAATTATAAAATAAAAAATACTTGATTTAATTAAAATTAAGGAAGAGAAGAAAAATCAAACAACTGGATAAACAGAAAATATTTCTGTATATTTAAACTAAATCATCAATAATTACAATTAATATAAATAGTCTAAATATTAATTAATAGACTATAAAATGGGAAAAAAACAGGCTAAGTAGATCCTATTTACAAAACATGAATCATAAATACAAAGCCAGTAAATCTTTGAAAGTTAATGGTAGAGAAATTATATATTATATCTATCTATCTATCTAAATAT
>NW_022900926.1:47452053-47456045 GCF_012274545.1 Fukomys damarensis
AAATAATATATATATATAAATATATAAATATATATAGAGAGATATAGATATACATAGAGAGAATAAATACAAGGCTAACATGGCTTTATTATTTTCAAGGAAAAAATAATTCAAGCCGAGTGTGGTGGCACACACCTGTAATCCCAGCACTTGGGAGGCTAAGGCAAGAGGATCACTGTGAGTTTGAGACCAGTCTGGGCTACATAGTGAGTTCCAGGTCAGTCTCAACTACCTAGTGAGACCCTGTCTCAACCCCCGCAAAATAATAATAATAATTCAAGAGAAAAAGATGATAAGTAGACAAAGAAGAATATCCCCAAATGGTGAATGAATAAACCTATCAAAAAGGCACTGGGCTGGGGATTTAGCTCAGTGGTTCTACCGCCTGCCCCACAAGTGCAAGATTCTGAGTTTGATCCCCAGCACCAAAAAATAAAAATGCATAACAATGCTCAATCAACATGTACTTAATAGATTATTTGAACTCTACTTATTTTAACTAATTGACACTGAAGGATTATACTTAATGCATATTTTTTTTCAAATTCACATGCAAAATTAATAATAGAAAATATTCTGTCATAACTAATGTCATATATAAAGCACCTGAAATTATGTAGAATATATTCTCCAGCCATACAAGTATTAGAAATAATCATAAATTAACTAGATTTGAAAGCTCTCTAAAATATTTGAAATTTTAAAATTTAGAGTCAAATAAACACAAGAAAATTAGAAAATTATTTGAACAAAAATTCATAAACTGAAAAAAATAAAAATAAAACACATCAAAATGTATGAAATGCAGCAAAAATCTATTCTAAATACTCCAAATCAAAAAGAAAAAGAAAAAAGTCAAGGAAAGAAACTTCTACTTATGAATCTAAGAAATGAAGAACAAAGTATCCTCAAAAATAAACAGAATATCAGACTAAAATATACAAGACAATTGTGCTTTTAAAGGTCTATTTTAAGACACATTTTAGCCCCATGGATTTTTTAGTCTACTGTTCAACCTGTATCTATGATAATTAACTTCATAAATTTTTATAAGATAAATGATTCTGATGCTGCAAAAATAAAAGGGGGTGGAGGCTGAAGGAAAAAGAAAGGGATTGAAATGTGTTATGTACCTATACCAATCTCCTACAGTGAATGTAATCATGATTTTCTGCAAACATACTAACAAAATAAAAAAAAATTAATAGAAGAAAAGAAATAATAAACAGAAACCAATGAAGAATGTACAAATAGTGAATAAACTCAACTTTATGCTAGTCTCAGAAATGTAAATGAATTATCTACATGGCTTTCTCCTAAAAATAAAATTTATTTACATACAAATATATAAAAATAAAAATAATAGAGAACATCAACACATTTAATTAAAAGGTATAATAACTCAGCTAATTTCTAGAGTTAAGAATAAACACAGATAATACAAACTGTATTATAAAAGCAAAGATTATCACTACAGAGCCTAATACGCTGACATCTTAGACAAGATGTACAAATTCTTTTAAAGATAAAAATTGTTAGCACTATTACACACAAAAGTTTAAATTAAGTAAATCTTTACCTGCCAAAGAAATTAAATTTGTGGTTAAAAGCTTTTCTTTAAAGAACACTTGGCCTAAAACTCTTCACTGAATAATTTTATCACATTTAAGAAAGAAATGAACCCAAACTTGCATACCTTTCAGGAAACAAAAAAGAAGAGGAAGGAATATTTACCAACACATTTTAGGGCATTTGTATTATTCTCACAGAGCAGTCAAAAGTTATCACAAAGAAAAAGCTGTAAAATAGTTCTCATAAACATAGACACAAAATTCATAATGAAATAATACATCAAATACAGCAACAAAAAAAAGTATACTTCATGATCAAGTAAGTTATATTTATGAATTTCTGATATTTAAAAAATCAAACAGTATAACTTTCAGTTTTCCATAACACAAAGGATAAAACAATCTTGCAATTATTTTAATTCATACAGAAAAAGTATATGAGAAAATTTAACTCTCATTTATGATAATACTTTTAGCAAAGTAGGAAGAGAAAGGAAGACTCAATTGATATATTACATATAAAATCTTACTTTATACTCAGTGATGATGTGCTTAATCTTTATCCTTTAGAATTGAAACACGAAAAAGCTTCTCCATTCTTGTCTATGTGTATGAAATACAAGACTATGAGAAAGGAAGAAATTTATTATTGTTCATTTATGAAATGAATACACATGAGAAAAATCCTATGACTTTTATCAAAATACTACTAGAACTAAATGAAATATACTTTTATATGCTAACAATAATTATAAAATGAAATATTTAACATACTATTTATTATAGAATCCAAGAACTCACTTACCTAACAATAAATCTATGCAATAAATCTAACAATAAATCTAACCACATATATGGTTACAATAAAAACATACAAGCCTGAAAGAAATAAAAGAATATCTAAATTAATAAAGAAAAATCGGTCAGTGGAACACATCCTGATTTCAAAGTTAGACCCACATATGCATGGCTAATTCATCTCTAACCAAGGAATCATGTAATTACAAAAAAAGAAAAGAAAAAAATTATTTTTAACCAGTTGTGCTGGAATAACTTAATATCTATTGGAAAGGAAAATAAATATCATTTCCTAGCTCATTCTGCAGTTAAAAACTCAAGATGTATTATACTGGCAGTTGATTTAGAATAAGTAAAATCAGGAAAATCCAACTAGTTAATTAAAACAAAACAAGACTTCTATGCCAGACCAACATGGGACAAGAGGGATTAGATTCAACTAATCAAGCAAAAACCATGAAAGTTATGAAACAACAATTTTGAAGAGGCTGTACATTAGGCAAAGATCAGTGACTACTGAGAGAAGGGAAGCAAAATAAGGCAAGCTCTGAGGTTGGCCCTACTCACTGCCTTGAGCCCAGTCTGAACTTCTTAGATCTCACCAACTCCAAACTGTGGAGACCCCAGAGTGGAGGTTCACAGGATCACAGGAATGTAGACGTAGTAAAAATAAATGTGGTGAAAGATGCAAAATATCTATGACAATTTGAGGTTTTTCTCTCTCTCTGTTTCCTTCATATTATGAACTATATTATGGATTTCTTGTTAGTCTTCCCAGAAATCTTAGTTGCTCAGAAAATTTCTTTGTTGAAAATTATTATGTGAGTAATTTAGTATAAATCGTGTCTAACTGTAGGATGGTTAAGTGAATACATTTGCTAAGGTTATCAGAAATAAATGTGGTAGTGAAGCTTTAAATATGGAGACCCCTTGCATGACTGTCCGGACCCTTTTCCAGGTTCTATCTTCAACCACACAGCCAGCAAATTTGTGGCATAGAAACAGCTGCTTTTTTTCACCCTTGAAATGACCGAATTTTACTAACGAATGAAATCATTTTTTTTTGTTGACAAATAAAAAGAGGGTTTACCCAGCTCTTCACTACTTGGGCTGGAAACTTTAGAAGCAATAAATAAATATCCATCCACCCTTTCAAGGCTACTTTCAAATTTAAAATACCCTGTTTGTGAGTTAAAAGGGATAATCTGTGGCTTACCTTTTATCTTCATGTTTCCTTATAAATAATGCACATGTGACCAGATAATTGAAGTTAAATTGAGTTATTACATAAATTCCAATTTGTCTTTTGATAAATCAAAATATTATTCACAAATATCCCTCTAGACAATATATAGAAAACATTTCCTGCATATGATATGAAAATTTGCTACTTCCTATAAAACTTTAGTAACATCATGACTTTAGCTAATACAGAATGCACTTTATCTAGAGTACCTTTTATGACCTAGTGGAGAATAGAGAACACTGTGTTCAGAGTTTTCAAATATATTGTATTTTGTTATCCTACCATTTGTGAATGCATAGTTCAAGGGATTTGCAGCAAAGACATTGGAAACAATGTAAAAGTAGAAGAGGGAGTGTAACAGCTAATAGAATTTATAT
>NW_022900926.1:47456375-47495388 GCF_012274545.1 Fukomys damarensis
TATAGTGGGGGTCAGAGTGCAACCCCCAGAATGCATAGAGCCAGCAGGCAGAGACTGAGGAAGCTGGAACCCAGACAACTTGCTCAGAGGAGTGATCACTGGGCCGTGTTGGGTGGAAGACACAGAGAAGGTTTCAGTGGAGCTGTCAGGATCCCTGGTGGGAAGGTAGTCTATGGATGTTTCCTGTGTTTCCTGTTTGTTCTAAACTATAAATATTTCTCAGAAGCTTGTACATATCTTCTACTCTTAGAGAGTAGGGCTTGCAAAAGCCTTTTTGTGCTTACATCTAGAATGACTAAGAGGAGCTTTGACTCACAGATTCCTTTTGCATCTTTACAAAATTAATGTGTACCACTTTGCGTCCTTAAAAACTTTAAAACAGTCTCCTCCTTGCTGATACAGTCTTTATCCATATTTTTCCTGAAGAGGCTAGTTTCATCTATACACAGTTTGTTGACTGGATAATCCCTCTGCAATGGTTGGAATGCAGCCCTCAAAAGAAACTCAATCCCCAGTGTAACAGGGTTGGGAAGGACAAACAGGAGACATTTAGTTTGTGAATGAATGCTTTGCCCTCATGAATGCATTAATGCCAAGTATAAAAGGCTTGAAATAGGGATTTGATCTCTCTTTCTCTCTCTCCCCCCTCTCTGTGTTGTCGGTCTCTCTCTCTCTCTCTCTGTGTCACTCTGCCTCTGTCTCTGTTTTTATCTCTCTCTGTCTCTGTCATTTTCTCTGTCTCTTTATCTCTCTTTTCTTACCTCCCACCATGGGATGATGCAGCATCAAGGCCCTTCCCATATGTGAGCCCTTTCAATGTTGGATTCTCAACCTCAGGAATTATGAAATAAATTTACTTTTTTTATAGATTACCAGTCCTTTTAGTACTCTGGGAGATGGAAGCAGTAGAATGGCAAGTTCAAGCCCAACTGGACAACTTAGTGACTTAGTTAGACCCTGTCTCAAAATAAAAAATAATTTAGCTCAGTGTGAAGGCCCTAGGTTCAATCTCCAGTACTGCAAGAAAACAAACAAATTAACAACAACAAAAAACATTGCCCAATCTCTGGTGTTTTCTTAGAACACCACAAAATGGATGAAGACAGTCTCTCCTAAGGAAGATCACAGCCAATCTCTTTCTCAAAGCTACTGTGCACTACACAAATCATGATGATGTAGAATAAGTAAATGGTCTTCAACCTATGAATCACCCTGTTTTCGGAAGACTAAATTCTTGTACAGCTCTTTTATCTCTACCTTCTCAGTCTTATATACTCATCTTAGCATTAAGTAAACAGGCATTTCATATTGATAGGGATCTTTATAACCATAAGTAAGATTTTTTTATCTATAATTACTTCTTATCTTCACATAGATAATATTTATTACATTATGAATGATTTAATTTATATTCCTCTGAATTTTTCCTACAGTAAAATAACATTTAACTTCCAATAAATTCCTTTTCTGTTTCCATCAATGTAACACCTATACTTAAAACTCGCTTTGTTTTTGTATCTGCTGATCATACGGGAATTAATAATGGTTTGTGTCTCAAAGTGAAAGACAAACATAACAAAATTATAGTATAGTGAAGTGTGATGACAGAAAACAAAATGATCATGCTTCAGTGCCTAAGCCAACTATAAGGGCAAGCAAAATTGAATCACTCTTCTTGGGGAACCTAAGTTGAAAGGTTCTGTAAAAAAAGATACAGATTTGTAAGCAGTTAGGTTCTGTCTGTCTCTTCCACTAGACTATAAGTCATATGAAGATAGAATTAATGTTTTATGTCTGGTATATCCCATCAAAATGCTGTCATAAGAATAATTTCTAGGGTATTTTTTAACTCAAAAATTTAAAACTTTCTGATTTAAAAAGAAAACATAATATTCCTTAGAACTACATTTCTACACTTGAAATTGAATAGCAAAACCATCTGGGAAATTTTATTTCAGCCCACATATTCCATCTTCTCCACAATGAATATGTATTATTGGAGAAACTTTCCATAAGATCTTAATATACACGCCTCAGACTTAAAAACACAGCAATTAAAATTGAGCTTGCTTTTTGTTATTTTTATCTGATAAAATCAGAGAATAATGAGTAGTTAATTATACAGATATATGTCCTTATATATGAGCCACATATGTATGCATAATTATATATATATATTTATAAATATTTGTACGTGTTTGATATAGATTTTTAAATAATATATAATTACTAGTGAAACATCTGAGATGACCTCAAATAGAGAAAATACAAGTGAGAAAAAGCAAATTATATAATAATACCAAAAAATTTTGGATATGTTAAAAGATGATATCAGTACCATATGAGCAACAGGCATATTTTTCAAAGCATCACATAAGCTTCTGTGTCAGTTAAGATATTAATATAGAGTTCATACAAAAGGATACACCTTTATGTGTTTTGCTGCAACACTTCAAAATAAACATGTCAAATAAGTCATCATATTTTTCAGAAAAATATTCATGTATAAAGACACATTTCTCTCTTATTAAAATTTTTAATAATTATAGAGTAAGACTGAAGCTCAATTTTCATTATCGGTTTTAATTCCATAGTGATGGCTCTAAGTATGACAAAGGCAAATGAGAAAACAAGGGCCTGCAAAACATATTTCCAAATGATGCAGAAATTATAAGTCATTCTTCTAAAAAGATAAAATTTAATGTGAATAATTTACTTACACTGACAAAATATCAGTCTTTACTAAATAGATTAAAATAGGTAACCATAGTAAGACCCTCAGGATTAAATAAACATAGGTGTTTGATTGCAATACGACACCTTTCATCTACTCCATTTGTTATGAACCTTTGCATAGGAAATTACTTAAAATTTAGCAGCTAAAAATAATAGATGTTTATTGTCTCATATTTTCAACTGAAGACAAATTCAGCCAATACCTGGCTAGTTGGCTCTGCCTCAGGGTTTCCCATGGGGTCTAGTTAAAACCAAACTGAATTGTAACGGGAGGATGGACTTTCAAGCTCATTCACATGCTTGAAGCTGGCTCTGACCCCTTGGACTCTAAACTGTAAGTAACTCAAGAGAAAAATGAGAGACACTAAGCACTCCAAGTTGAAAACCATCATCTTTTTAATCAATCTAAGAAGTAATAACTATTGCTTCTGTTCAGTGTAAGGGAAGAAGTCTCTAAATCATGTGCACAGTAGTGAGCTGGGAATTACAGAACAGAATTATGGGGTATCTTTAGGTGTCATCTAGGTCTATTAATTATATAAACTTTAACAAGAATATTTCAAGTAATCTTTTTATATATAATGCACAACTCTATCAATAGCAGCAATTAAACTTAGCAAAGTTCTAATTTTCAATGTCATAATCAAATTTTTATCAAGTATGCGGCATAATCTCTAGCCACTTCATAAGTTTTGGCATAAAAACAACCCAATTTTCTACCTTCATTGCCTTCAAACATTCTACTGAAAATGAAGATCTTTGCCTCACTCGAGGTATCTTATGCTTATTGAATTCTGGGAGACATCTAGTACACTTCAAGGTTTAGCCAAAAGAAGTACATATTTTGAAAGAATTCTTCTTTGAAGGCAATGAAGGTAGAATCCAGGAGCCACCAGGATTATACCTTGGATCCAAGTCTTGTAATATATTTTCTGTTAGTTTTTATATATACATTTAAATTGTTTCTTATGCTTTGGTGGTGTTCAGTAAACAAGAAAAACTATTTTCATGATTCATACACCATTGTTTTTCTGCAAATATACAGGTAAATCCAAGAATCTTATTTCAGTTCTTTCTTTAAAATGAATTTATTAGTACATTTTAGTATACAACAAAACTACATTTATCATTGGTATCTTGTACTTTACATGACTTAGTTTGGTTCTTATAATGTCTAAAAGTCACTAAAATCTCATAGGTATTCAAACATCAAGCACAGTTTCAAGTATCAAAAAATTAGTAAAATGCTATGTTCTGTTTGTCAGTGAAATAAACAGGTTCCAAATGAGGTAAAAGACCTCTGTAACTTTTAAAAATTATAATTATAGTCTGACTATAGTGTGTGTGTTAAATGTCTTTTTTAAAACTTTGGGGATAATTTGGGATTTGCAAAAGGTTTATAAACATAGTTCAGGGAGTTTCCATATAGGCCTTTCACCTAGTTTCCCCAGATATTAGTATCTTACATAACCATATTGTCAAGACTAAGGATAACATTGGTACATTATTAACTAAATGATTAACTTTATTCAGATTTCACCAGCTTTCCCACTACTGTCCTTTTTCTGTTCCATGATTAAATCCAGGATATCACAATGTATTGAGTCATCTGGCCCTCCTAGTCTCTTTCAATCTTGATGATGTCTCAATCTCATCTTGTTATCCACGACTTTAACAGGTTTGAGAGATAGGCTCATTATTTTGTACAATGTCACTCAATTTGGTTTCTGTGATGTTTTTTCAACTGAGTAAATGAAGAACATAATTTAGGGAAAGAATTCCATAAAGCAAGGTGATGTTCTCATCACTTCACATCAAGAGATACAAGACCTGTCATGTAGAGGTACAAGATCCCAACAATGAATGTAACTGCACTGTATCCCTACAATGTACCAATAAACTCAATTTAAAAAAAAAGAGATACACTATGCAAGCATGAATCATTATTGATGATGTTACATTTATCACCTGGTTAAAGTGGTGTCTGTCAGGCTGAGTCAATCTGAAGTACTCTTCCTCCTGTCTCTTTTGGTTATATGCTAGTCACTGTGTCCAGCCAGGTAGTAGCAGTACACTTTATTATGATCTCTTTACTTGCTGTCAAAATTTGCTTTGGCAACTTCAATATCAATATGCCTTTCTCTAAATGAAAATCTCTATTTTTGTTTATGGAAATTAATTTCCTAATAAATACTTATTCTAAATGCTTCCTCATTGAGTTTCCCTAGAATAGGATAAACTTTTAATCACAAGAGGGAAACAAGAAACATTTAATGATCATTTTTAAGCATAAGAAAAAAAAGATGAAAGACAAAGCCAAAAATAAATTGCACTCTGGGTACTACTAATACACCCTCAAGCCAGTGAGTGCTGTTTCTGATTATGCTACATGTGAGAAAACAAACAAAAACAAACAGAATAGATTTTTACAGAAAATGTCCTATATCTAAAGTTTTATAGCAAGAAAGCACTTTATAATAATTCTCATCTTTATTTTTATTTATTTTTAAATTAATTTTATTGGTACATTTAAGGTATACAATGCAATAACATTCGTTGTTGGAAATTTACATAACCAATCTTTGTTCTTATTTTTTACCCATCCCCCTGCCCTCCCTTCAACCCCTCCCTCCCTATCTAAAAAGACTTTGTTTCCATTATATTTCAATTTCTCATATTAATTCTGTTCCCTTCATTCCTTCCCCCATCCCTCTCATTTCCTCTTCTCCTTTGTCCCTTTTATTCCTATTTCACATTATCTATTATACCTTTTAGTCCTAATTTGCACTCTCAGTTTCTCACACTAGAGAAACTAACTATTCAGTATTTACATGTTTGTCCTATTTTTTTCACTTAATATGAATTTAAAATGTACTCAATGTGTATTTGTTTAGCTATAAATGTCTTTAATTTCTCAAGAAATGCAAATGAAAACAACACTGAGATTCCACCTCACCCCAGAAATAATGGCTGCTATCATGAAATGAACTAAAAACAAATGCTGGTGGGGCTGTAAGGAAAGAGAAAGACTGTTCCACTGCTTGTAGGAGTGTAGACTGGTACAACCACTGTGGAAATCAGTAAAAACTAGGATTGGAAGTCCCATTTGATGCAGCTATCCCTTGCTGGGTATCTTCTTCAAAGAAGTAAAAGAATCATACCAGTGATATATGTGCACCCATGTTCATAGCAGCACAGTTTGTAATAGCTAAAACTTGGAAGCAGCCCAATGGCTCATCAACAGGAGACTGGATAAAGAAAGTGTTTGTTTGTTTGTTTGCTTGTTTTGTAAACTAAGAGTACTACTTGGCCATAAAAAAATGAATTCTTATCTTTAATGATAGATATTTCAGTTGAAGATTCCAAAGTCAAACAAAGCATCAGGGGAAGCCAACTTTGTTCCCCTTTCTGTTTCTCTGAGACAGAAGCTTTCTTCCTCTCAATAAATTTTTTCTACTCTTCATCTCCATTGCTCCTAGAATTCATTATTCAAATTTAGAGAACAGGAATTCATGTTTTGGACATTTAGTAGGTTTGGGAGTTATCATTTTGGAGGTCTTCCACCAAGATTACTGGTTGGAAGTAAGAGTTTTATTTCATAGGTTCTAAATTTGGTCTTTTTGCATCATAGATTATAACTTGTTTCACAGGCTTTCATTTGTTTCATAGATTCTGGGTTTTGTTTCTTAATTTCTCTCCTTTGTTTCAGTTTTTGTTTCAAAAGTGTCAATTTTAAATTGTGTGTTTTAAATGTTTGCAAATTTATTGTTTTACTTATTGTATTTTTTAAATTATGTATCATTCTTTTTTTGTATGTGTTGTATTTGGACTCATTTGCTTCAAAATGCTGTAAAATGTGAGTCTTATAAAATCTCCAAGAAAGACAGTTCAGGCTTTTATCTGTCTCTTATAGAATCATAAACAAATGGTGGTTACTCTGTCAGCCAGTAATTGCCTTTAGGACAGCTGCCACTCCATGTAAAAGACAGATTTCTCCAGTTGCCCTCTGGTGAATCCCCACTCCTATTGATGCCAATGGTGGGTGGAAGGTTGACAAAATAGGCTGTTGGGTTCCTTTCTGAGGCAGATTTCTGATTGTAAGGAATTAGCAGAAACTGAAGTGATAACTGAGGGGTCATGGCCAGGGCTACTCTCTGACAAATACACAAGGTGCTTTCAGAAGAAACTAGATCCCAACAGCCCATCCAGGTAATCAGCAGAAAATCTCCACATTTTGTCCTATCTGAGCTCCTCAGTGAGGTGAAAGGGTAAACTCTGTCAGTAATCATCAGGCATCCTCTGTTTCAGAGTGTTCTGAAATGATACCATCAGAGCCCTTCCTTAAGCCACCATTAAGAGTTGAACTACAGGTTTGGACTGCTTTCTGTACTAATAGTAAGAAAGACCTCTAGACAAATATAAAAACATAAATCTTTTATAGATTAAAAACTACCCAACCTTCTCCCCATTCCTAAGCATGGTCTTTATCATTTATGTATATAGGGGAGAAAAATGACTTTTCTGATAGGTTATGGACTTTGAAACATTGACTGTGGGCTTATAAAATGTGATATGGTGATTTTTTTGGATGTTTAACCAGCTGAGCATTGGACTTTTCTCCCCACTAGTGAGTTAAAAAAAATAGAAACCATAGAATTTTCTCCAACATGTTGAGAGTTCATTTGAGAATCCCTTGTATTCAGACTGCTCCTTCTAGTCAGACTAAGGCAACTCACAACACCTGTTCTATCTTACACTAGGGAAAATAACAATCAGTAACCTGCATTTGTGTTTTTATATGTTAACTAGAATATGGGACTAATATGATCAGCCTTTCTCTTCCTTCATGTGTAAGTGCAAGAAGTTGATAAAAGTGCCTTTACTAATGTGGCTTGTGGTTACTAGGAAGACCTATGAGTTTCAAATGCTTAGTGAATTTAAAATGGACCTTAAAGGAGTAGCCTTGTCTTGCTGCTATTAAAAGTTGCCTAAATGACTGAAAAGGAAACAAAAATTTCTCAGAGCTTTCTCTGCCCTAGGTCACAGCAGAATCTCTGACTTACCATCTCTGGAGGTGATCTTTTCTGCAGGAAAAGCCCTAATTAGACTGTTGACCTATTTTCCTGTCTCTCTTTCAAGAAACTAGAAAGCAGTGGTTTGAATCTCTTGATTTGCTAGCAATACTTCCTTCTCTAAACATGATTGTTATAGGTAAAGTCAAGTGTAACATGTGCTTTGAGAGTACTTACTGGAGTAAGGATATGCATTACCTGAGGAAGATAAAATCACGTGCTGGTAAAGGATACATAGTCCAGTCCACTTTTATTTTCTGGGTCTCTTTACAGATGGTAGCCACCTGTGCTGGCATGGAGTAAACCTTGGGGAATGCCCTGGGGACACCCTAGGGGGCACAGGAATCAAGCAGAGACTTATGGGATGCCATATTTTTTTCTCTTGTTTCAGATCAGGAACTCCATATCTGAACCTTGCACTCCTTTGGAATGTACTAAGGAGCAATTTAGTATTTTTCTACACCACACCTACCTCCTAAAGCAAGTACACAGAGGAAAGTACTATGATGCTCTCTCAGAATTAGAATTAGCATAAAAGAGAGAAAATGGTCAAAATCTTCTTATGTTGAGAGTTTCTTTACATTAAGAAGTAATTCTTGCTTGTGTTCAAGTGTCAATGTAGTAGTGAGAGACACCTCACCCTTAAAACATTTAGTACCTCTCAGCCTGAGGCTACTCTTTGCCCTTTAGAACCTAGGAACAAACCAGACATAATTAAAACCTCCATGAGGCTAAGTTGTTCAGGTCCATCAAAGACAATATCCCTTGCAGGAAGTAAATGACAAATATGGGACTATCTGTGCTCATGTGTCTTTTTCTCAGTGATCTAAGACAGATTAAATGAGACCGAATAAAGTTTTTGGATGACCCTGATCTGTACATTGAGGTCTTTAGAGAACTTACCCAGACCTACGGACTAGAAAGATGTAATGTTACTCTTAAAACAAATATTGGTTTTTAATGAGAGACAAGTAGTACTATATTTAGAGATGAATATTATCTTAATTTTGGAAGCTCAAAAGACAGACAGCCCAGGGAATAACTGGTTTCTACTGGAACACAAGCAGTTCCTCTACAAGACCCCCACTGTCCTGCCAATCAGATAGGAGATTAAAATAGAAGACATTTTCAGGTATGTATTCTCTCTCTCTCTCCCTCTCTCTCTCTCTCTCTCTCTCTCTCTCTCTCTCTCTCTCTCTCTCTCTCTTTGTACCAGGGATTGAACTTAGGCCCTTGTGCTCATGAGGCAGGTGGCAGAACCACTGTGCTAAATTTCCAGCTCAGGCATCTATTCTTGAAGCTCTAAGAAACATGAGAACTAATCACTTCAGTTATTTTAAATTTGCAACTATTTATCAGAAAGAGATGAGGACATCCCTGATTTGATAAAAGGAAATACTATAGTTTTTCCCAAGTCTTTCTTGCAATATGTAGATGGTATAGTGTTATATGCCCCCTCAGAAGAGCTTTCTAGCCAAGATACCTGTGTTCTGCTGCATTTTCTGACAAAGGCTTTAATGTTTTTATGTCTAAGGCACAATTTTTCAGCCTTGAGGTAAAATACTTAGGCCTCATTATATCTAAGGGAACCCAAAGACTGGGGGAAGAAAGAATTAAACCAATTCTTTCCTTTCCACAGCCCAAGACCCTACAACAGGTAAGGAGATTCCTATAAATTACAGGATTTTGTCACTTTTAAATAGCAGGATAGAGTGAGAGTCTGTGACTCCTCTATCGGTTTGTAGAGAAACTCAAAAGACAGCCATATTTTAACCTGGAAACCTTATTCCCAGACCGCATTTCAGAAGCTCAAGAAAGCCTTGTAAGTTTCTGCCAACAGGACAACTTTTTGGTTTGTATGTTAATTAAAAGGTGAGATATGGCTTTGGGAGTGTTTCTATAGGATCAGGAAGATGCTCAATAGCCTGTAGGGTATTTAAATCATACATTGGATATTATAGATTCAGGATAGTTCATTAAAATGGTGAATGCTAAACCATATAGTTAGAATATTTTCATTATCTTTCAAGAGCCAAAAGCATCCACTCAGGTTCTTTGATTATTGGTTTGATTTTCTGCTTGGTAATGTAATTGGAGTCAATCACAGAGATATGTTTTGCTAAGGATTGCAGATCCACCATAAAAAAGCTCCTGATCTTAAATGTCTTTCTATACCTGAGATGGTTAAGATTTAGTTCTTCTACCATACCTAAAGGCACTCTTCTTTCCTTCTCCACTGCCCTGCCCCTGAGAAATAATGCAGTTTTCAACAGTGTTAGGTTCTGTGGCTGCTGAATTTCAAAATAAAGCTTCCAGAATGATGAGTTTCCCTTTCCTAGAGTCCTTCCAGAGGAAAGCTGACCTTCACACAATTCTGGGCGATATAGAAAACTGGTCTTAGGTTTAATCCTGAAACTCTCAAAAAGTAAATGTAAAAGTTTTAGTCCAAATTTATCTGTCTTTCAGCCCTTGGATAAAATTAGGGACTGATAAAAACAGTTCACCTTGCTCCAGCCACTTCCTTGAACCTTTAGTTGGCCCCCACCAGCATTGGATAAGACAGTCCAAGGGACATCTTAGATAGGGCACAGAACAAGAGGGATAGACAGGGATACCTTCTTTCCCTTTGTTTTTCAAGATAGAAAAAACCTCATAGGTAGACATCTGCAGCACAGAAGGTTGGAGCCTTGGCAGAACTCCTTCCTTCACTGCATGCAATTTATACTTGGCTCCAAAGAGTGTCCCCTAGTCTCTTCTACATGCAAACCTGGCCTGAGTGGATCCCCATAGGAGATAGATAAAATTACCTTTCACAGTTTGTTCCTTTAGAGGGAACAATTGCATGTGGTTATCAAACAACTATGCCATAAAAGCAATGAAGAGAAACCTGTGTAGCTGGGTATTCCAGTCAGATAAATTGTCTGCTTTGGGCCCATCTTGAAACTTTTTGCTTTCACAGGTGTAAAAGATTTTTATTCCTTTTGATTCTTATTACAAGAGATCTCTGTTAATTGATCAACAAACTTCTGACTGTAATTATATTTTTTATAATTATAAACCTAAAATTATAAAAGTTATTTTAATTCAACTTGGCCAAATACAACTGAGTGCACTCTAGTTTTTAAACAAGTTGTCTTATGTGTGTCTGTCTGTTCAATTTGTTACAATAAATACGGCTATGTTGTTTGAGCTTTTTTCCTTTGGCATTTTGGATCTTTTAAGATATTTGCCTATAACTCAAGTTGGTTTATAGATAAATTTAATTAAAGACATGCTTCCTCCAGGTTACCGGATGATCCAAATAATGCCAACTGGTTTTACAAATACAGTAATATTGTTGTCTATATACAACAACTCTGTAATCTTTCACTGGTCCATGTAACTGGTACTCATTGTTATTTCATGGTCTTCTAGGATATTTATGGTTATGATCTTTTTGACTGAGATATCTGCCTTTCCCTTGCACTCCAGCTACTTGTGATAAGAGATACATGCCAAGCCAGCTTGAGATAACAATAAATAATAATAATTTTCATAAAAACTTATGTGATGTATGTCATTATTGTCACCACACTTAGGGATGCTCAGTTGCCAAATAGTCAAAACAATATCACACACTAAATCTACAGGTTAGACATTTTAAACACTCAAGGTACATTTATAGGCCAATATGTATGTTCTTTTGAGATGACATCCTACTAAAGGATAACAAATAAGAGTTTTCTTTATGTAATTTAATGTCTTGTGATCAGATGGAGGTGCTTCACTGAAAGACTATTCCATACTAAGATGAACATGCTTGTGTTACCAAAAAAATGCCATAATGATTGTCATGATAAAATATTATGTGTGGCTATTGATTTTAAGTTTCTCTATAATATATAACTGTTGTCTGTTAACATTCTGTAGGGATCCAACTACTACAACAACCAGGGTTGATAAGAAATAACAATCCCTCTAATTGTGCTTTATACTTCAAAGGGCTTCATGTCCAGACAAAATTATAATAGTTAAGCTCACTGCTCCTCCTTACTTCACTGATCTTTTCTTCTGGGTATTCAACAACTAAAGCTAGGAGACCTAAACTAGAAAGATAACCTGGTCTATGAGGACAGCCAATATTTTGGATTGGCCCCCCCAATGCCAACAAAGATCCAGGGCACAAAGGAGTCTTCACCACAGGATCCTACATCTTTGCTAAGTCACTCAACCTCCTGAGCAGGGAGATCACTGGACACCAGAGAACAAATATACTGTATGCTATAAAGGAAGGTCCACAAAAGGGAAAAGTCTTCCATGCTTTCACTAAAAGCAACATGGTCAAGCAAGGCCATGACCCATCCTGATGGCTGATACTAACAGATATGCTGAGAGGCTCTATACATGGTTCCAAAATAATGCCTGAAGAGACTTAAATGATCTTGATAGATAGCAAAAGTTTCATGTTGATTGACACAGTTCTCACTTTAACTTGGCCTTAAACATCCAACAGAAAAGAATAACCAAAATAAGTATAAAAATAATGTCACAGTAATAAAGCTACATATAAAAAGAAGCTCCAGTCACTTACCCCTTCTGGCAGTTTCCAGTTCTACCAGTAATTGACCATTGTTATGGATCATTAGGAATAAAATTATAATAAAATCTATAAGAACTCAACTAGAGCTGTATATTTCTTAGCAAAATTTGTTCTTCCAATTGTCTGTTGTCTTACAGCTAAAACTAGAGAGACTTTTGACAACATATCAGACTGATAGATAACCTCTATCAATGAAAGAATCTAACACCAGCAGGTTATAATTACTATTTCAATTTCTAAGTGTGACTTTCTCCATAATCTGCCCTTTCATTCTAGTGTACTCAATGCATACTCTAATTTCTTAAAAGTTTCACTTATTCTTGCCTAGAGTCTGCCAAACTCCAAGGGGTCATAAAAATGGAATCAATGACAATTGTGCTAGACTTCTTTTACTGGGATCCACCAAAATGACCTTGTAAATAGCTCATAACTGCTAAACTATACAATATGACTTCTGTGTTGGATTCTGAAGTCCCCTGGATTTTCTCCTTATCTTTTGTGGATTATATTCATAGCAATCCTGCTGTACTTATAATTTGGCCCATGCATTAACAACTGTTTCTTTGGCTTTATCTCCCCCTGACTTAAAAGCTATGCAGCTACCAAGATGACAATGCCTGGCACCTACTGAAGGCCTTTAGGTAGACCTTCTGTAGAGTTACTCTAACCGCTGATTACAACTACAACCTTCTTCAGCTTGCCCTCTCACAGCAGTTAGGTGTACTTATTCAGAGGGGTGAATATTGCAGATAGGTACGTTACTTAGATATCTTATAGGCAGTTAGACAGGACCAGCCCAGGAGGAGCCAACATGGAGGACAATGGAGGCACATTCACTGAAGGCCAGAATTGTAAAAGGAGAGAAACTACTACACCTGTGCTTCCCCTAGGGATAAATAGCAGTGATTGAAATTTTAAGTAGGTATCAATTACCTCAGTGGGGGGCCAAAGTCTTAACCCAGCCTTTCTAGGAAATATCCCCCACCCCCACCCTTAGAGAAAATCCTTATATGCTTGCTATGTGGCTTTCTCCCCCACCTAACCCCCATTTAATCAATATTACCTGGGTGACTCTCCTTGTGATCTTATTGGTTGGCCATGGTTTTGTCCCACCTCATGCCCACCTTGTAATTTTCCATTGGGTCTTACAGTTTTGTCCCACTTTATACCCACCTGACTACATGGCTTTGCTGTATAAAACATCTTTGAGAAGTGGGGTGGTGGGCAGCCCACTTTCTGGTCCCCCTTCTGTCTCTCCTAGCAGAAGCTTTCTTTCTCTTGTTAAATTTTTCCTACTCTTAAAAAAAAAGTGTATCAGTACTTGCTTGGATTCTGAAGCTATGATTTTTAGATTTTATACTTCCTACTTAGGCTGTATGAACCCCGACCATAGCTATTAAAGTGATCTCTTAAAAATGCTAAGAGCTGCAGAATAGCTGTTTGTTTGATGGAGCATTCTCTTCCATAGAAGTTAAAACAACATTCTTGTTCATTTCCTTCATTATTTAAAAAGTTTGGTTGTGATTCTCTAGGAAATTATTTGTTCTACAGAATTTAAGACTGATAAAAAATCTCCATGAGAAGAAATTCTATAGCTATGAAATGCTCTGTCTCTGACACAGTTTAAGTCTGGAGGCATTTGGAGTGTAAAGTAAGAGTCTGCGATTTTATTGGCTATGTGGGGTGTTTAGTATCTTGGCAGGCATGTTATGTATGTTGAATATTTCCCATGGATGCTTTCTTTTTGTGTAATCTTTTAGGGCCTCCAGCAAAACAAATTAAATATCCCCTTTTTCATGTTTTGATTATACACCTTTAAGAGGAAAGTGTTTGGGACCTATATTTTACACTTAATAGACTAAATTCTAGGTTTTTATTTTTCCTGTTATAAACCATCAAGTTTATCATTTCCTTTGAGGATAGGGATTATCTAGTGTTTGTTTATTTCCACGGAGCTCTGTACAGTGCTCAGAATGAAGTAGAATTTCAAAATAAAAAGAAGACAAGCTCTTTAGATTTTACTCATCCCTAAAAATGTTATAAAAAGTTTCCAGCAAGTCAGTATTATAAAGCTAAATCAAGGAATTGATTTAAATATCTGCTGACCAAAACATGCTATAATATTTTCAAAACATTCTTTTGTGCAACACTTAAATTAAATGCAAAGCATTCTTATTTAATTATATAGAAGTATCCTGCCTTTTTATTTTTAATAAGCTCCTCATATTAGCTTTTAAGAAAAATCTAAATGTTTCCTTCTTTCTGGCCTTTCAGCTGTTCATTGTGATTTTTAATACCAAGAAACTAGCTAGATAAGAAAAATCATAATTCAGGTAAATTCAAGCAAAATTTTGCCTCATACATATTATTTTATTACATCTCCTTTCTTTTTATCCCATCCCCAGGCTGGGATCTTCATCATCCATGCAGTAACCCTGACTGTACAAATCTTCCTCATCTATTAATTCCATTTTTCAGTTCATGTTTCAAATTCCTACTCCATTCATTCCTGTACATCACATTCTAATCTTCTCTTTCTAAAATAAACTCCATGAATTTTACATCCCATAAAAAAGTCTTAAATATGGCTTCTAATAAATGGTGTTGGAAAAACTGGATCTCAACCTGCCAAAGATTAAAACTAGAACCTTATCTTTCACCATGCACTCAACTAAAATCCAAGTGGATTAAAAATCTTAATATTTAAGAGGAGTCACTAAAATTTCTGGAAGATAAGTTAGGCAGAACTCTTGAAGATATTGGCATAGCAAAAGACTTCATGAACAAATCCTCAGTAGCACAGGAATTACCAGAAAGAATCAACAACTGGGATCTCATCTTATTAAAAAGATTCTGCACTGCAAAAGAAACCATCAACAGAACTAAGAGACAACCTACAATGTGGGAAAAACTTTTTACCAGCTGCTCCTCAGACAAAGGACTACTATCGAGAATATATAAAGAACTCAAAACAATCAGCCCCCCAAATATAAAAATCCAATTCAAAAATGGGCATCTGAAAGGAACAGACATTTCCCAGACAAGTAAAAGCAGCAAGTAAATATATGAAAATATATGAAAAAATGTTCCACATCACTGGTCACTCGAGAGATGCAGATGAAAACAACACTGAGATTCCACCTCACCCCACAAAGAATGGCTGCTATGAAGAAATCAACCAATAACAAATTTTGGTGGGGTTGTGAGGAGAAAGGAACCCTTCTCCATTGTTGGTGAGAGTGCAGACTAACAGTCATTTAAAAAAAATTACAATGTGCTACAAACCATGCATTTATGAATGAGGATGCAAAACAAAAATAGGAAGACTAGTCAGGTAGATAATTTTTTTAAATAAAATACATGTGCCGGTATTTTTCTAAAAATTTTTGAGATTGTATAGCATGTTTGGCAATGAGACATAGCTGTAGGATTTTTAGTAAGCAAGGAATTACAGTGATGTGTTTATTTTAGGGACATCATTCAGACATAAAATAGACTTGTATGCAACAAAAGCAGGAATGGGGCAGAGAAGTTGCAGAGTAGCCTATCTCAGTTGGATTCAGGTGAGAAATAATGGGAATAGAGAGAAGGAGATAGCTGTCAGAAGCGGACTTGAAGGCGCCTGATGACTGATTACAGAAGGAGGATGAGGAAACCAAAGTGCACAAAATAACTTTGCAGCTACTAGTTCAGAGGATGTGTATGGTTCTTTACCAGTAACAAAATTACAATTATCTGTGGAAGAAGAGAATTGGTTGGAGGTGGAGAGAGTGGATGATCAGTGATAGAATGTGGTAGGGAAAGCATGCTGAGTTTCCTTTTGTATTTGTGAGTGGCAGAGGGTCCTAGAGAATAGTCAGAGAAATAGTTAAGTGGAAGTATTTAGACAAGATTCTGTATATTATTTTCAAAACTCCTTTAGCACCCAGCACATTATCTTCAGTTTTCAGTAAGTATTTTCTTAAATTGATGAGAACTATCAACAAAGGGATGAATAAATCTACATCCAGGTCCACAAGTAGCACAGTGATATTCATAATCTCCCATATTCCATCCTCTGGACTGCCTCACGAACACCTTGAGATATATAAGGTCAGGTCAAAGTCTCCTTAGCTACTGCAAATATTGTCAAACGAGGCCACATATCTTTACCTAAGCCATAGGAACTATTAACAAAAATAGCCCAGTGAGGTGGTGCACACCTGTTGGCCCAGCAAGTCAGAGGAGGCTGAGCCAGAAGAGCCTCAAGTTTAAGGCAAATGTGGACAATTTAGTGAGACTCTGCTTCATAAGAGAAGATAAAATAGACTGGGAATGTAGTTTATTGGAAGAGTGCCCCTGGACTAGATACCCAATACAGAAAAAAAAGGACTGTTTACACTGACTGCCCTCTAGTTATCCATCTCCATACAAAATCATAACAGAAGAGACAAGAAAAAAAAATTTTTTGTAAGTTGCCCTCAATCCAACCTCCATGTGCCTTGAGCTCTGCTTTTACATATTTTCTTCTCCACCTACTCTCTTCTTATTCTTTTTAAAAATTTCTTTATTTCCTTTTTTCTTCCCTATTTGTTAGTTTTCTTGACTATCATCTTCCTTATTCATCTGATTTCTCTTATAAATTTTGTGGTCATATTGTAAAAATCCATAGAGAGAGGTTAGTGGAAAGATTCAAAAGCAATTTAATTCCATGGAGATAGAAAAAAAACTGTAAATTCAGCATAGTGTTAGAAGACATTTAAGTAAAATGTGTAGTGATGTAACTATTATGGAATCTAAGTGTTTTGTTAATTTTCAAAATACTTTAGTAATGATGATTTTAATTTTCTTGTGGTGGCAACTAGGAACTTTAGTTTTTAACAAGCGTTCAAAGAGAAATGTAGTACTTTATATTCATGTGCAAGCAAGGAAGAAGAATGCATTAAATGTTTCTAATAGGCTCAATGTTCTGATAACCAGTAATAGATGGAATCACTATATTAAATTTGTGCCTAATAAATATCACCTTTCCAAACAGGTATCCACAACTATAACTGGCAAATATTTGAAGTATTTAGGGGAAAATAAATAACTTGATTTATAACTTTTTTAGTAAAGATTTTTTTGGATTAATAAATTTATCCTTAATTTCAGAGGCTGATAAAGGCTAACTTGGCACTGACTAAATCATCATGCTCTTTTAAGCATGTTCAGAGTCTTCTCTCCTCAAGATCTATTGCAAAGTAGAAAACAATCATAACTTGGAGAAGAAAAGCATTTGATTCAAGTTGTATTTCTGCGCAAACTTATATCAAACTTTTCTTAAACAATAAGAATATACTAATTTCAATTTTTTCTTGATAATAAATGATGTGAAATGTTGCCTTTTCTGTTGCTAACAACACAAAAGTAATTTGTTTTATCCATATTCAGTTCCAGGGCTTCCTGTAGCATACTCCAGCTCGACACCACATGGCTGGATTACTCAGGGGAATTTATGTCAGATAAGCAGATCCTTTATCCGAGGCAGCCCCAGCCTAGCGATGTCTAGAACATAGACAAAAGAAGGTGCCAATTAGAATTACTTTTCTGGGTATGCCTGATGAACTGTGGACAGCTGGAAAGTCCTGGAGCATTGTGGCCAGAATAAGTCACCATTCTCGGTGAGCGACCTATCCAACCGAAGTGTACAATAGGTGTGCTATTTGTGTGAGTGATAGCAAAGGTTGACTCACCACATGTAGCTTAGAGGACTGACCTTGTGACTAGGGATTCAGGAGACAGATGAGACAGATGAAAGCTTCTATTATTTCTTTGGCAACTCTTTTTGTTTGTTTTTGGCCCATCATATCTTCCAAATGGGATAAAAAGACAGAAATAGAGAAAAGGTTCATAGTGAAGCTTAGAAAAGAGAAAGGCCTGAAGTAGGGCAAGAGCCTTCCTCCCTGAGAGTTGTGAATCCGAGGTTCATCCCGTTACAAGCTGACAGAAGAAGAAGCAGGATATATAGCAGCTACTTTCTTTTTACTTCAGAAAGGTATGTATATGGAACATATATAGTATTCATTTTCAAACATTAGCAATATAGCAGTTTTTCAAAATATTTGAACATTTTCTCTCAACTGAAAAATCTAAGACTTTAAATTACTCCCAAGGTTAATAAGACTTGAGATATAATCTTTTTTTCTTTTAACTTGTCTTATTTTTATTTAAAGACCAGATTAGCTGAAAATGAGGAAAAATCTATACAATAAAAATAAAGTTAAGTAATAATGCACCACAGAAATGTACAGATGGAGCAAATTAGTTAAGAAGAAGAGAATAAAAACCTGACTCTACGACAGCAGAAGGGCAGAGCAGCAGGTGAGCTCCAGTGACTAAAATTGCAGGGCTCCTGTATCCCTGACCAAATATATTTCATGCTTTTGATCAGTTCATAAAACTGGAAATACATGACAAGAAGGACTTCTTTCCCAGTTGCTAAAACTGAACACTTTTAGGAGCAACACGGAGATACTCAAGCATTGTGACTATTTAGTTCTCTCTGTTACGCTTTTTCTCTGAGCAGCCTTGTAGTCGTCTGCAACTAAAACAATTTAAAATTGTTTGCTTTCATCGTCATCATTAGAATCTTGTTTCTGAACTCAGTCCAGTATTTTTCTTATCTCTGCATGTGGCACCATAAATGCTGGGTCCAGGAGCCCTTCACTGACTGTTTGGATAGGCTGATTAAGGAGAGAAAGTCTAGTGTAGGTTTCTGGCTTCAACAAAGTGGTGTGTTACGGCTCAGCACACATAAACCATTAAAGAAAGTCTCCCTATGGTTTTAAAAGAAGCTCAATGCTTGTGTTAGATCTTCTCCTGAGGAAAGGAGAGATACCCAAAATACAGTGAAAAAAACAAAGGCTTGCCTGTAAAGGTTGGCCTCAACTTTCTAGGATATAGAATTTTCTTATTGAGTAATAAATCACTGCCATAGCTCCTCTCAAGCTACACACTGCATGAATGTGTTTCCAAAAGATTTCTGAGGATAGAATCCAAGAAGGAGGAAGTTTCTCCTTAAGCAAGGTTACCAGCTCTTATGTTCATCTGGTTTCTAAGATATATCCATCAAATATCCATCTCTAAAGGAAAGGACACTACCCTAAAGAACACTAGAGGAAATAATAAATCAACAGAAAAGATGGAATTTTATAATAATTTTATAATAAATCATAAATACACACAGTAAAGTGATTTTTTTAAATAATGAAGCTAATCATTATATTTTAAGAATTCTATACTTGATAACTTCTACTACAAATTCTGGTTAATTTTTGTTCTGGGCTTTAGTCCCACATGAAAGAGGATTTTTAATAAAGTAAATTCTACCATGTTAAATCCAGAAATAAGCCAGTCAGAAGAAAAGAAGATTACAATAGACTAGATAAAGTTCCATTTTTCCTTTATCCTCTAACTTTTATTGGCTTCTTTAGTAGTTTACAAATGAAAAGTATGTGTTAAAATATAACAATCAAACCCGAAATAAATGTTCAGTCTGTATATAAAGCTGTGACCTAGAAAATAAAAAGCATTAGAGTCCAGAACATTCAGATGCCAGGATGAGGCTCAAACAAAGGATTCCTGTAGATATGACATAACTCCTCCAGGTGACTTCTGAGGAGAAAAAGAAGCAAAATCGGCAGCCTTGAATATTTTCAGTTGTTTATATGGGCAATCATGTCAAAATGTGAAAATTGCAATGACTTAACAAAGATCCATGAACATGTTTCTGCTTGGTCACTTAATAGTGAAAATGTTTAGAAGTGTCTAGGTGTTTGAGATTAAGAAAATCTATTTTGTAATTATGTAAAAATTGCCATTCTATGAGTAGTTGGGAGTTTCTATAGTTTTTTTTTTTTTTTTATGTCTGTCCTGCAGAAATTTTACTCTAATGTCTTGCTAGTTAGGTTTTACTTTTCCAGAGATGAAGGAAATCCAAATAGAAATGGACTCAACTATACAATTTAAAAACTAGATGTATGCTGTTTTCTTTCCTTTTTAAGAATCTTTGTACTTAACAAATTTTGTATTTTTATCTAGAAACAATTAATAAAAATGTAAGACTTAAACATTGGAGACAGTACTGTTTGCAAAAGAATTAAAACTATATTTTACTATTTTTTTCCCCCTTAAACTTTTCGGTAGGAAATTAAATACTTATAATTTGGTTTTCAATTCTTTAACCTTATGAATAACAGAATTGGAACAGTTTGCCAAATTCAGACTGCAAATGACCATGAGCTATTTTTCCAGTTTCCTACCAATATTTGGGGGAAATTATGATCATTAAAATTAAACTTTTGTTGCTGTTGATCATTTTTAATTATACTTTTTAAAATTTTGAGGTCACTAGAATCACTTTCAGTTATAAAACGTGATACAGAGAAGTCTCGTGTAATCTTCACTAGTCCTCTCCAATAGTGACGCCTTGAGAGACTTTAGTGTAAATATCATAGTAAGAATATTGGCACAAATAAATGCATTAATATTAGATTTACTCAGTTCTGCTCGTAACTGTTGGAGTACATATTTAGTTCTATGCAATTTTATCAAGTATGTGGGTTTGTGTGTCCAACACCATAGTGACGGTACAGAAAAGTTCCATCAAGTCAGTATTCTTTGTTGGGTCCTTTATCAGCACACTCTGTAGCATCTCATCACTTTTGATTTCTATAGTTTTGTCATTTCAATGATGTTATAAATGCAATCATATACTACGTATGAGAATACTTTTTCACTCAAAATAACTTCCTTGATACTCATCTAAAATGTTATGGTTACAAATAAAAATTTCACTTGCTAATTCTACAACTAATATAGGAAGATAAATGTAATGATTATCTAATCTGTTTTTAGGATAATTAATTTTTTGTTCCATGAATGATTTAGCTTGGCAAAACAAAACCACACAGCTTGCTGAGCTGGCTCAGTTAGTTTCTGGTTAAGTAGTCTGTAAATGGTCTGAGAATGGATGCATTTATATAAAAAGCTCAGCAACACTGATGCCGATGACCCCACTTTGAACAGTACTATTTAGTATTTATAATTGTGTTCATTTCAATTTTAATTTGAATTATTCTATAAGAATTCATTCTCTCTCCCCCATAGCCACAAGTTTAGGGATCCAGGAAAAAAGTGTAATTCAGTCCTCAGGCTTCTCAAGAACTCCTCCTCTATCCCTGGAAGGAAAAGAGACCTAAATTAGATACCAAATTAGTAAATAGAGAAAAGGTAGTTTACAAAAGAGGAAATAAAAATGGTCTATTTAAGTATATGAAAATATTTCCCTACAGAGATCAGAAAATGCAAATTGACAAAAGAAGAGAAAAATATGTAGCCTTAATAACATTGAAGGGTACAGCTCCTTTGATGGGCAAGTTTTCATAACTGTTTAAAAGGTTAAATGTATTTTTTAAACTAGCTGTTGAAACAGCAGACTTTTGCTCTATAAAAAGCCAACTACAGGCCCAACGAGGCATATTATAAAGGGATTTGTTGTAGCTTTTTGAAAAATTAAACATATCTAAATGCACACCAATAAAAATCCAATTAATTGCATTTAACATATTCTTTAAATGAAGTCATTCTTCATGTACTAAAGTAGAAATATTTAAAATGTATTATGTCAAAAATTTGCCACAAGCCGGGTGTGGTGGTACATGCCTGTAATACCAGCACTCAGGAGGCTAAGAGAGGAGGATCGCTGTGAGTTCAAGACCAGCTGGGCTACAGAGTGAGTTCCAGGTCAGTCTCAACTACATAGTGAGACCCTGTCTCAAAAAACAACAACAAAATAAAACAAACAAAAAAATTTTTGCCACAAAGATATAGTATTTATGATATAAATTGTATCAAATAAGAGTCAATGTATTTACAAATTCGCTGTATGCATTAATTATTCCTTAGAACAGCTGTATCAAACCGGGTGTGGTGGCACATGCCTGTAATCCCAACACTAGGGAGGATAAGGCAGGAGGATTGCTGTGAGTTCGAGACCAGCCTGGGCTACATAGTGAGTTCTAGGTCAGTCTCAACTATATAGTGAGACTCTGTCTCAAAAAAAAAAAAAAGGAACAGCTGTATCAGTTGACTGTGATTAACAATAACTAAACTAACATTTCTGAGTATGTATTATGCATGCTTCAGATTGTTCAAAGATTTTTAATTAAAAAATGATAGCTAATAGTTACTGACAGCTAAGTCCCAGCTAAGTCTTACTACTGTAAGCCACTATACATTCCTATAAGGAAGGTATTATTTTTGTTGTGTCTTTTGAGACAGGATCTCACTATGTAGTTGAGACTGACCTGGAACTCACTATGTAGCCCAGGCTGGTCTCAAACTCATAGCGATCCTCCTGCCTCAGTCTCCTGAGTGCTGGGATTACAGGCATGCACCACCATGCCTGGCAGGAAGGTATTATTTTTAAAAATTTATATATCTCATAGAACCCAAGGAGGTACCTAACAATGGGACTTGGAATGCAAAAGAAGCAAGGTAAATCTGGAAATATTAGAAGAAGTAGATTCAGAGCAGAGCTCCAATAACGTGGAGAGCTTGTTTTTGTGCTATGTCAAATTCCTAGAAAAGAGGTTCTGTTAGCTCAAACTGAGGGAGATACATACCCTGTGGATCAGTCAGCAACGCCAAGTGGGGTAGAATCACAAGAGCCAGTCATTGCTTTTGGAGACACTTTTACATCTACTATCTGATCTCTGGGGTGGGTGAAGCTGAGAAAAAGAAAGGGGCAGCAACAAGGTTGTATGTAGGAGAATTCATCCTGATAAGACAAACTCCCGGTAGAGGAAAGCCATGAGTGGGAGTATGGATTCAACTACCATCTAGAAACATTTGCTAAGCACTTGGTTTATCCCTGGCACTTTAGTGCTTTACACAGTGATGCTGTATATAATTTCTAAAGATGTTTTACATAGAATTTTCTTTTTACCCTCAAAATAAGCAGAAGATATAAGTGAAAAATGCAGTGTTTCTTTTTCCCTTTTTACAGATGGAGAAACTCAAGCTGACAAATGGCTCACCTGATAGGCACTTTGAAAGTGGCAGAAAATGGGGACCCTATCCAAAACTTTAATCTCTACACAATATTGTTTCCCTTAATATATTGATGTGAGTATTCAAATCTGGGAAGACACAGATACTAAAGAGAAGATTATTTCACTGAGGAGGAGGTTTATATCCAAGGAGGTAAGTAATGAGGTCTGGGTAAAATTGTTTAGTATGAAATGAGGATGAGAGCAGAAAGAGACTTTATTCAGAAAGAAAGGGCATGTTTATTAATAATATTTATCTAATAAATGATAGTAGAGGATAAAATAGATATTTATAATCTAATTTAGGAACGAATACCTCTATATGAAATAAACAGAGCCATTTTCCCTGATACTATGAAAATGTCAAATTTATAGCAAGATGATAGTCAGTTTCATCAGGATAGCATTAGTTTGGAGATGAAAATTATTGGTACAATAAAGGACTTGATTTTAACATTCTTAAAGAAGGTATCCATAAAGGGTTGCTAAAGACTTAGCTTCATTGTGCATAGACTCACCTGTACCCATCTGTCACATAGAGATTGAATTATAGTAACAAGTGAATGATGAAATTTCTGGGTCAATGTTCTAGTCTCCGCAGCCAAGTGAGTTTTTCATTAGGAAATATTCCCAGTTCTTTTCTCGTGAGGGTAAGGCACTGAAATAAATAATGAGAAGAAGAAATCAGCTAAGTTTTTTTTTTTGCCATTAACAAACTGATTATTGCACCTTGTTTCCCAGATTTAATTTCCAGGTAATTTTATTATGTTACCTATAAATATGTCTCATATATAACAAAGAGATTATCTTAGCAAAACAGAATATTGTCAGTTCCCTTGTCTCTTGTTGCTTTGAGATGAAGGACAGTATTTTACCATTGCAGTTATCAAATCTAAATATAGAAACTGAAATTCAACACACTAGTCACCAAGTGTATTGTGCCTTCCTGCTGAATTATCGGTGGTGTAGGTCTCTGTGATAAATGTTATGTTGATTTAATATATTAGCTCACTCACTCCTTATTGAAAAATATCTTTTTCTGTTTTTGTGGTTCTAAAGACTCTTTCATACCTTCAGGATCTGGAAAGGGGAAAAAGCAAGTCACAGAACAAGGTCTCATTCACTGGTGCTTGGTTAGTGTCTGCACAGGAGAACACAGAGCTGAACAGCAATCAGTTGAGAATTGTTGCATCTGCCCAGAGGAGGGGAAAATGGGGAGAATGGTAGACTGAGAAGGGGCTATTTTTTTTTCTAAATATGTCTATGTGGTTTGAATCTTTTACAACAATAAAATGTTCATCTACAACTTGTACGATTCATTTGTTTCTTTGTTTGCTTGCTTGTTTGTACAGGGGATTGAACTCAGTACCCTGCGCTTGCAAAGAAGGCATGGTGCCTCTGAGCTAAATCCATGCCCCAACTTGTGTGATTTTATTTTATTTTATGGGTACTGGGGATTGAACTCAGGTCCTTGTGCTTGCAAGGCAGGTCAACGAACTGCTGAGCTAAATCCCCGGCCCATGTGATTTTAAAAAGACAAGAAAATCTTTATTTATTGAGAAATAGAACCTTTTATTCACAATCCTGATTAAAGGTTAATGTTTTTGTAAACTTTGATTAGTAGTCTTAGTATATAAACTAAATTTCTATCATGATATATTACCCAATAGTTCATTTTTCTAGGCTAGTTTAACTGTTTTACATTTATTGACTTTAAAAGGTTAAAAATATGCAAAAATTTGAGATGTACTAGAAATTTTAACTTTTAGCAATATTACACAGTATCTGTCCAAAAGTTAAGACTATACTAGCAAAAATTCAAAGATACACTTTTCCAGCTTTTCTCAGTACTCTTTGCAAAGTAAAGACATCAAAAAATTTACCATGGAAATCAATCACCAAACTATACAAATAGCTTAAATTTAGGGTTTGGGTATCTAAATAATTTCTCTGTTTTCCTTTCCTTGTATAACTTAATAATCAGGATCAGAAGGATTGTGCAAAGAGAAAAGGCACAGAAGGAAGAGAAAAAAGCACAGAAGAAAGAGAGAAAAGGCATAGAAGGAGACTCTCGAGATATTCTTTTTGGTCTTTTTAATGAATTCAGTGTCCCCTATTTTCACCAGTTTGGAAGGTCCTGGTATGAAGTCCCTACTTATTCTCTGTTATTCTAAATCATTTGAGTAGTCTTGATTTTACAAACTCTCAATTATCACACGTAAGCTTAGTATATTCTCATAATTAATATACTTATATCTTCCAGATCTTTCCTGTAAGATCCAGTTCCTTACCTCCAAATGCAATGTGAACATAGAAGATGCCACATACAGTATTTAGATTTTATGAAAGTAAATTCATCTCCCTCTCCTTAAATCTACTCCATTGTCTACTAGTGCAGTGGTTCTCAACCAGGTATAATTTACCCCCAAGGAACATTTGGTAATATCTGGGAGCACCTGAGGCTAGAGGGGTGCTACTGGTAGATACTGTATATATCCTACATTTTATAAGGTACTCCTTTTACACACACACACACACACACACACACACACACACACACAGAATTTATGTTCCAAAACATCAGTAGGGCCAACTGTGCAGAAAGCCTTAGTTTGCAAATAATGGAGAAATTATAGATTTGCTGATAAACGGGTTAATATCTCAGAAAACAAGAATACTAGTCTATTCTTGAAGCCATCCCCATTCTCTCTCTCTCTCTCTCTCTCTCTCTCTCTCTCTCTCTCTCTCTGCTAAATGGTTACCACTTCCATGGATTCTAGAGACAAATCCACCCTCAAATTGCCATTCTCACTGCCATTACTTCAATAATGCTGTCTCCTGGACAACATCACTCCACATGCCTAGGAACTCTAAAGGTCAAGATTTCCAAGCCAAGGAGAGAGGTAAAGATCAGATTCACATTCAGAATTTCAAGGGAACCACCTGTAACAACACCTTGATTTTGTACCTTCAGCTTCTAGAACTGGAAGATAATAAATTTCTATGATCCAGGACATTCAATTTTGGGTGCTGGTTGAGGTAGTTCTTAAGGAACTACTACTTCAGTCCACATAATCAATAGAAGGATTTAAATTATGTTCTGTGGCGAATGAGTCAAGGCACCATCAAAATTCTACCCTGGGAATAATTTGCTTAGAAAGCTGATACCTGTATAGCTAAGTGGAGGCACATTGAGGCCGTATACTTAAGGAAATAAACAGGACACATATAAATACCAAATAGTTTCTCTGGTATAACTGAAAGTGTAAATGAGGATCAAAATGTAAAATAGATAATATGAAATTGGGAGAAAAGGTCCAAAGGGGTAGGGGAAAGGAAAAGATATGAAGGAAAAAAACAGAAACAAAGTATTTGTAAATATGGAGTGGTGGAGGGGTTGAAGGAAAGGCAAGGAAATGGGAAAAAAATATGAAACAAGATATATCATGTAAAGGTAAAAATTTCCAATGATGAATGTCATCATATTGTATACCTAAATGTACTAATAAATTTAATGAATGAAAAACAAAAAACCCCAACAACAACAGGAGAAAAGAAAGCCGACACCTAGTGCACTGCTAGCCCTCTAGGGACACCGCTGGTACGACTGGACTCCACGCTTGACCTTCACTGCTCATCACTGGAGCATTAGCTCAGCCCAGACACCATCCAACACTTTCCTGTGACTTCCTTCCCTCGAGTTGGGTGGCATTGTTCTCTTAGAAACACCTACTATATAATTAGAGAGGCTCAGTGGAATTATGGCATCTCTCATCCTAGAAATATTCATAATTTCAAGACAGCAAAACAGAGTGCTAAACCGAGAATACTACATTTCTACACATGATCCACACACCCGTGATGATGGCCCTGGCTTTTAGCTATGCTCAGTGACACTCAACAGACTTCACAGGAGTTCTGCCCACTCCTTTCTGTCTTTGTAATGGAAAATATGGCCTTCTCTCCCATTTATTCTTGAGTTCTTCTAAAATGAGAAAATGATCAATAGACCGGGGATTTAGTTCAGCGGTACTGACGCCTGCCTCACAACTGCAAGGTCCCGAGTTCAATCCCTAGTACCAAAAAAAAAAAAAAAAAAAAAAAAAAAAAAAATCAAAGTTTTATAATGAAATGATATATGATTTAGCACGAATCTACTTATGTTTCAGAGTACTGTACTGTGATTGACTATTTTTTTCCTTCATGCTAAACTGTGAAACATCAAAGGGCAATTGGACAAGAGGGCTCTTCTTTCCACATGGCCAGCACTTTAAATCAGAGAAGACTCACATAATAATATAAAAATTATCATTTAAAATATGTATAAGAAATAGTGATGCTTTCATTTTATATCTGCAATTTGACATCTGGAACAGTCTTTTGTGCCCAGTGGATTAAAGATGCTATAATTGATTAAAATGTAAACAATTGGGTAGGCTTTTTAAAATGTCAGCTATTTTAAGGAAAATCAATTTCTAAGAATCTTCTTTCTTTCCTACCAACTAATATAGGACCATGTTTTGTGACAGCCCCCAAATGACTTCATGTACTCATCTAGTTTTTGTTCCAGTTAACTAGGCAGTCCAACCTCTGGAAAGATTGGATCTCAAGACAGTAAACTCTCCACATTCTCTTTTGAAAGATAAACATGTACTTCATAAACGTCATTGGCCTAAACAACAGAAACATCTGTTTAGACTCATGTGCAGCTTTTTGGCCGAGTTCAGCAACAGGGAGGCTGAGGAAGTGTGCTCTTCAGCTGTGTTATGAAGCACCCACATATCAGTGCTGGTCCCAGTGATGCACTGTAGATATAACCAAGCATGGGAATAACTAAACTGGATAGCAATCCATAAACAATGTTTGGCAATGCTACTACATTCCCCTCACATCCCACGGTTTTGTCTTCCATGAGAAAAATAATTAACAGTATAAATAAGTATGAAATTTAAAAGGTTGCTAAATGAGTGATAGAATGAGATTATTCGAATGGACCTAACTATAAAGTTATAGAACCGAGCTCCCAAATATTATTTATTCACCAGTGTCTCTAATCAATCTTTACCAGATTAAAAGTAAAACAACATTATTCTCTTCCAGTGACAAGTAACATCTGAAATGTCATCCTTAGAACTCTATTCCTGGGAGTCCAATGACTCAATAGTGAGGGCAGGACTACCAGTAACTACTAAAGGGCAGGTCCTGTGTGAAAATTCAGCAGATGTGTTAGTGCTCCCCAAAGCACTACAACGTAGATGTCATTATGCTCATTTGGTGAAAGAGGGAACCAAAATTCAGAGAGTCAACAAATAAGAATATAAAACTAGAAAATTATATTTCTTGAATTTTTACTTTTCTTGATACTGATATTTACTATGACCTATAAACTTGTCTTTTAAATTTCAAGTATAAGATGTCTTCTATATTTGCTCTGTTTAAATGATATACAATTTGCCAGAAATTAAGTTATCAGATAAATTTTTCATGCTATAGTTCATCAATTTCATTGAAGAGTTTAAACAGGAGTGGCAGTAATTCCTCTCTAAGTGCCTTGTATAATTCAGCAGTGAAGCCACCAGGACCAGGAGTTTTCTTAGTTGGTGAGTCTTTAATGACATTTTAAATTTTATTGATTGATATTGAGTTGTTTAGAAATTTTAGGTCATCTTTGTTCAACTTCGGTAATTCATATATATCTAGGAATCTGTGCATTTCATCTATATTTTCTACCTGATTGGCCCATAGCTTCTCAAAGTAGATACTGATGATCCTCTGGGTTTCTGCTGGGTCCACTGTAATTTCACACTTTCCATTCTTAATTGCATAGATTTAGACCTTTTCTTTCCTTTTTTTAATAAGATTTGCTAAGGGTTTACCAATTTCATTTATTCTTTCAAGGAACCAACTCTTGGCTTCATTGATTTATTGTATTCCTCTCTTAGTCTCCACTGCATTAATTTCTATCCTGATCTTTATAATTTCCTCCCTCGTATGAGCTTTGGGTTTGTCCTGCTCTTTTTTTTTTTTTTTTTTTTTTTTGCTCACTCTGTTTTCCTAATATGATTATTCACTGCTATGAATTTCCCTCATAAGACTGCTTTCATTGTGTCATATAGATTGTTATATGTTGCATTGTCATTGTCATTTAATTGTAGGAACTGTCTGGTTTCTTCTTTTAATTTCCTCTGTGACTCAGTTATTCAGAAGTGTGTTTTCCATTTCCATGTATTTATGAAATTCTTGAGGTTTCTTTGGTATATAGCTCCAATTTAATAACACTATGGTCTGATAATATACAGAGGATAACTTAAATTCCTTTGCACTTACTTAAAATTGTTCTGTGAGTGAGTATGTGGTCTACTTTGGGGAATGATCCATTTGCCACTGAAAAGAATGTGTATTCTGATTCTGTGGGGTAAAAGACTTTGTAAACATCTGTTAAGTTCATATGAGTTTGATTGAGCTCTACTATTTCATTGTTGATTTTTTTTTTTTTTGTCTAGATGATCTATTTGTGACAGTGGGGTATTGAGGTTCCCCCACTACAACTGTATTAGTGCTTATTTGGTTTTTCATGTCCCTTAATATTTGTTTTGTATACATGGGGGCATTAGTGTTTCATATATATATATATTTATGATTGTCATCACTTCTTCTTGGATTTTTCCCTTTACAAGGATGTAGAGGCCTTCTTTGTCTCTCTTAATTAGCTTTGGTTTGAAATGTAGTTTGTCTGCAAATAAGATAGCTACTCCTGCTTTTTTCCAGGTTCCTGTTCCATGGAATCCTTTTCTTTTTAGTCTATGAGTTTCTCTTTAAACTAGGTTAAGTTTCTTATATATAGCATATTGTTGGATTTTACTTCTTAATCCATCTACCAGTCTGTTTCTTTTGATTTGTGAATTGAGGCCATTAACATTGATGGTTATGGGCTGGGGATTTAGTTCAGTGGTTCCAGAGCCTGTCTTGCAAGCACGAGGACATGAGTTGGATCCCAGGTACAAAAAAAAAAAAAAATGGTTATAACTTATATGTATTGACTTATCATCATCATGTTATTTTTCTGTTGTTCATTCTTTTTAATTTTTCCACCTCTCTCTTTAACTTTTTGCCTTGCCTGCTGGGTTTGCTCTGTTGGGCCTCATGTACTTGTAACATGTATTGTGTTTTCTAGGGTACTGTTTAAAATTGTTTGGAGTGCTGGCTTCATATTCATGAAGTTTCTTAGGTGTTCTTTTTCATGGAAGTATCTTATTTCCCCATCAACTTTGAAAGAGAGTTTTGCAGGATATATCAGTCTAGGTTGCAGGTTGTTTTATTTTAGGGCTTGAAATACCTCACTCCAGGCTCTCCTTGACTTAAGGGTTTGGGTTGAAAAGTCTGTTGTGATTCTGATGGTTTTTCTTTGCATCTCATTTGTTTCTTTTCTCTAATTGCTGTGGTACTTTGTTCTTTTGTTGGGTTTCTGGGATCTATATGTCTAGGTGTATTTTTTTTTTAATCATGGCTACTTGGAGTCCTATATCTCTCACTTATCTGTAGGTCAAATTCTTTCCCTCTGTTAGGAAAATTTTGTCATTAATTCTGTGAACAGATTTTTTAAAGTCATTTGTATTTTCTCCTGCTACTCCATGGATTCGTATCATTATTATATTATTCTTCTTTGCATCATCTAGGAGTTGTTGGATTGGTTTTTCTCAATCCTTTACTGTTTAATAGATCTCTCTTTTCATGGTCACTGACTGAAATTCTATCTTCACTTTTGGTCATTCTGCTGTGAATGCTTTTTATAAAGTTTTTAATCTCCTGGATATCTGTTTGAATCTATTTCATGGATTCCATTTCTTTCCTATGCTGGGCATTCATGGCTTCTATCATGGTTCTAAATTCATCTATTTTTTGTCTATTTCTGTTCTAGAGTATGGAATCATGTCTTTCATTATGCTCACCATCTCTGTAGTTATCCGGGAAATGATTTCTGCTTTGAATTTCTAATAACCCTGAGACAATCTCATTTTCATAATATCAGGAAGGACAACTGATTAAACCAATTACAATCCTTTACCCCAATTAATTCTATCAGCAACATAATAGCGTCAAGCACAGCTTTGAAATTGACAATTAGTAGTAGTCATTAATCTATCACATTTAATTATGTGAATTAAATCAAAATTGAATACCAGCCCAGAATACATTTATAGTGAATGAACTCTTCAATATAGTAACATTAGCCTCAGGATGAGGACTTAGAAGGAGTTGGAAAGAGAGGAATAGATAGGTAGAAGAATAGAAGAAGGTTTCAAGTGAAGCCAGAGGACACAGGATGATCTCACAAACTCTAGGAAACTACTGAAGACAAGGGAAAGACAAAGTTCAGGAACAAAGACAAAGAATAGAACAATTTAACAGTAACAGGGAAGCTATAAATTGTACTCACTTTCTTTTGAAACTAATGACAATCAGGCAAAGGACAAAGAGAGAAGAAAATAAAAAGAAAGAAGAAATCTGAATTAGGGCAGGAACAGGAACAAAAGGGGAGATCAAGAATAATGTGAGTACAAGAGACTGAGCTGGAAAAAAGAAGAAAGAGAAAAGGAAGAATTTGAAGAATGGGAAAAATAAAAATTCAAAAATTTATATTAAAAATAAGAAGAAAAGAAAGACAAAATTTGAAGGGCCTGTTCCAGGACATATATCTGCTGTCATGATAGACAGTGTGGGTAGCAATGAGCAGAACTAAGTCAATTCGTCTCAGCTAGCTGATGGCAGACCCCTGAGATACAGGCTGAATTCTGGTCATAAGGGCCAAGTAGATCTCCCAGATCTCCTGCAGGGTTTAGCTTTACAAGGTTCTATGGCAGATTCCAGCTGCCCTTCCCCTGAAGATAGTCCAAGTTCTGATGGAAGGTGGTGATCCCTTCAACTTACCAACTACAGAGGTCTGGTGTTCCTTTATTTCAGTTGTTTGCTTCCGTTCTATCTTCTGGACCTCATTACAATGGCCTTTAGGACTGCCTGTGCCTCTGCAGTGTGGAACCAGGTACCAGAATAACTAAGAAGCCTGAGAGCATGGTGTGTGGGGGGTGCTTCAGATGCTCCCACGTGGCTGAGCATTCAGTCCTCACTGGTCTGTACTGATGAAGGCCTGGGGTGCTGGATGGTGGGGAAGTTGCTTAGCTCCTCACATTGGCTGGGCAGTCCTCACCGGTCTGCTCTGATTGGACACAGATCTTTCAATAAGAGTTTTAAAGATCCAGAGAAGCAGAACTGAACTTCCATGGAAATAAAAATGACCTCTCTATGTATAGTTTTGTTTTTGTAGATAGAAAGAATAGCTCTGTAACCTAACTACCTAAATCTGTAAACAGTGTAGACAAATATAGTAATGGCAAGCAGATCATGACAGCCATTGTGGTTTTATGTGCAATTCATCTACACTGTAGTATAAATAATAAAAAAATAATTTTCCAACTGTGATCAAGGAAGCAGCAGCAGAAAGAAAATTGTTGAAGTAAACTGACTTGTTCCACCTTTGGCTATAGAATCCACCTGACAACTAATGATCCAACTGAATCGCTGGGACTGAGATATCAGTTAACAGATAACCCACAAACAATTCATAAAGCCTTTTATAACAAAACTTTTTACTTCTTCAAAGTGTTACTTCAATTTCACTTTTGTTTAGCAAACATGTCATCTTAAATAATTTTTATAAAGGGGGTTATTTACTGTGATATCTGAAACCTTGTATACTCAAGAATGTCTTTCACAAATATATGTGCTTTGTATAGTTATCTAATCATAATCTTTCCCTGTTGAATTTCCACCAAGGAAGCTTCATTATTTATTAGCATTTTGTTTTGCAAAATTCTGATTTTTATTGTTTTATTGATAAGTAGTTAATAACCCTGATGTGGCAGATATAGTAAGTTGATATTCAAGACCTCCTTCAGCTTTTTGATCCGCTATGAAGACTAGAGATATATGAATACAATTTATATTTCTCGACTCCTTTCAGTTTTAGATTTGGATATATGTTATATTTCATTGGTTAAACATACTTACAAGATATTTAGATGGTGAAAATAAGGAGGAAGACATCTTCCCTATATTTTGGCTATTTCTGTGAGAAAACACATTCAGAAACAGATAAACTCGGGTAACTTAAAGAATTCCCAGGTCCAGCAGCCAGTTGGATGAGTTTTAGCAGCAGTTGTGACAACTTCTGATCCCTGACTTATTGCTACAGAAATGTACTCTTGGAGTTTAGAAGAGTTCATGTAGTGACCAACCGATTCTTCCCCCTCCTGGTTATGACACCTATCCTAGATTCCTTTGCAGATAAGTTCAATGGTGTTGTTCAAGGAGTTTTTAACCTAAAAGGCTAACTTCAAGCCTATTCCTTCAGGTCTTCTGAAAATAATTCCTGTATTAAATTCTTTTTGTTGACTATAGAGACAATATTTTTGGTTTTCTGCAACTGACTCTTGATTTACATACCTTCTAGAATTTCTAGAAGTTTCTTTGTTGTTGTCATTAATAAGTTTGTGTTAGTAATAGTAACCTGTGAATAGTAGACTTTTTAGTTTGTGGTTATTGATGTGGTCCTGTTAAAATATGTCAACTGAACAAGTTAAAAATGTCCATAAATATTAGTTTTTAGTGGTATTTCTGACTCCCAAGTATATCTAGAATTTTTGTTTTTAATGTGGAGCCATGAGTCATCCCTTATGTATGCCTCTGAATTAGATTAACCAATAATTCTCAACTCTAGGACTCATTTGGATCACAAATGTCATATAAGGTTGAAAGTGTTCAGAGTGCTCAAGACAATCTAGTTATCCTTATTTAGATATTGGAAGAAATTTTAAATAAATAAGTGCCTTTGAACTAAAAATTTGCAACCTTAACTTAAAGTACTAGAAATCTGATAAAACATAAGACCATGAATTTGGAACCTTTCTATATACTAATAAAAGTAAGGCTGGAACCCAAATATGCCCCACTTGCAGAAATTCATCCACTAATTTTTATATTAACACTGAGACAGTGTCTCACTGTATAGTTGAGACTTATCTGGAACTCACTATGTAGCCCAGGCTGGTCTCGAACTCACAGCAATCCTCCTGCCTCAGCCTCCCAGGTGCTGGGATTACAAGCGTGTGCCACCATGCCTGGTTTAAGCTGAAAGGTTAGAGAATTCTATAATATGTCTCTAACACCTCTTTTGATAAAAGAGTTCATCCACTAGCTCAGGTTTATTATTAGTAGTGACTTCAAGTAGGAAGCATCTTCCAATATAGAAAAGTATAGACAATCATGAATTCTCCCATTAATACCTCTGGGATACATATTTTTGTCTAATATGCATCTGAGTCAATTTACACAAAAGATTTAATCATCACTTTTTCTTCATAAATCCTGAGAAGTACTTTACCTTCTATGATAATAAATATAGGAAAAAAATAAAGGTAAAAATAAAAGTGGCTTCTGGGTGTGATTACATATGCCTGTAATCCTATCAGTGAGACAGGAGTATAATTGCAAATTCAAGAGCCTAGGATATATTAGTGAGTTCAAGGCCAGTGTGGACTACATAATGAGACCCTGTCTCGAGGGGAAAAAAAAGAATCCACATGGCTAATCTTAATCCATGATAGAAGGTAGATTTTAGGTCTCAACCTTGATCCAATTAGAGCACATTATTTCATTTTTTAATTTTTGAAAACAATGCAACCTTTCTTATGGCACTAGTGTCTTTATAATTGTTTTACTTGGACTACAGTTCAAAAGATTTTTTTTCTGTTTCATGTTTTTCTAATTCATAAATAAAAACTAATTTTAATCTGTTATCCATATTCATTACACTACCTATTATTTGTGTCATTTTTCTCCTGAGAACAGTTTTAAAACCTGTGATCCATCTCATGCTGTTTTACATAGTTTTTCTCTTTACCTTTTCTAGTGTGAACTTTTTTTTCTATGATTAAGTGTTTAATTTCTGAGGACTCCTCAGAAAGATGTGCTGTTTTTTTCCTACTAGGGACTGGATTCAGGGCCTTTGGATTGACCTAAATCTTCAGCTTCCATTAAAAAAATATTTTAAGGCAGGGTCTCACTAGTTCCTCAGTTGCCCAGGCTGATCTTCAACTTGCAATCCCCCTGCCTTCATTTTATCCAGGTCTCTGATCAGCTCATTTTTTTTTCAATTTCTTTAAAACATGAAACTTCCATGTTATAAAACCAAAAGTTTGTCTCATGTTGTTGTAAAGTTTTTTGATCCTAGAGGGGACCTACAAGGTCTGTCCTGGTGCTTCATTCCATCTTGAGAATAAATGGAATTAAATGTTCTAAGAGCATGATATTTTTAAAAAGGTGAGAGTACTAATATGCATTAGATTCTAGAAATTGAATGCAACATATTTTAGTCTTTATGATATCCAACAAAAGTAGAGTAAAAGATGATAAATGTAAGCACAATAAAGCTTTTGTAAATAAGGAGGGGAAGAGGGGTTGAAGAGATATTAAGGGAATGGGATTTTTAAAAAGAATCAAGATATGTACAGGTACAAATTCCTTATGATGAATGTGATCTTTATGTAAATCTAAAATGTATCAATAAATTTAATCAGTTAAAAATGAATTTAAAATGCTAGATCAAACAAAAGAAAGTAGAGAAAAATTAACATAGATCAGATAGATAGTAAAAATAAATGATAATATTTCAAATGTTAAATATAAAGTAATAGCATTAAAAATGAGTGGAGTGCTTACTTTAAAAATTAAATAAGAGTTACATATCACTTACATTAGAAACACTTCAATCTGGGGACACAGAATGGAAAGTACAAAAACATAAATGTATAAGCACCAATTAAAAGATAACTGGTATATCTATATTAAGATAGAGGTGGTAAATTTTAAGGTATGAAGCATTATTAGATAAAGAAAACCATTTATAATGGTAAAAGCTTCCACGCAATAAAATGATATAGTGATAACAAATATGTAAGATGATAATGTAGCCTCAATCCATATTTTGTAGGAAGATATATTAAATTTAATAACTTCATTTTAAAATTTACATAGAGAAAAGGTAAGCCATATAGTTGGAGTATATTATTTAAATGCTTTTGTCTAAGAAAAGAAAAGACACATTTTTATACACACACCAACACACATGCATGAGTGTATGCACATACACACATACAAGCAGAAATGGAAGCATTAAACTACAATTTCTTAATTATGGATTCATCTGCCTTTAGCCCAAAATTGGGTTAAAGATAAAACCAGAAAAATCAGCTTGTTCTGTGAAAGCTGTTTTCCTAGTAAAATATCTTGGGTTAGTATCATTAAGATAGTCTTTAAAATGGCAATTCTTCAGCCTCAGAACACAGATATCACTTGATGATTTTACTGGTGTGTGTTATTCTGTTATTTGTTGTATTTAATTTTTCAAATAAAATAAAATCAATCCTCAAATATATGGAAGCAAAAAACAGCATTTATACAAGTGTGTGAGAGAGGCTTTTCTGTATCCTTCACTTCTGCTATCTTCTGCTTGCTGATTTCCCTCAGAGACTAATATTCTGTCAGTGTAGAATCATTCCATGTACCTTTTAGCTCCAAGAGAGATGAATCTTTTACCTCAATCTAGCTTTTAAAATCCAAAGAATCTAATAGCATATTTTTTTAATATTCCAACCTCTGGGCAACCTGGAGTATTGAGTACTTGGTACCAGTACTGAGGCTTGACACAGACCTTTTGTTAAAAGAGATATATAGTAATGACTGTCACTTGAAGACCTGCTGGTCACTTGAAAAGTAAATACAAGTCTGAGAAGTGACACAGAGATGACCTTGAAATAGTAGCCACTGTGAAAGACAATTTGGCATTTCTTATAAAGCTAAATACAATTTTCCCATATAACCCAACAATCGTGTTCCCAAATGTGCAAATGAGTTGAAAATTTATATAAAAATTCAGCACTTGCTGCTTACAGAAGTTTTATATATAACTGACCCAAATTACAGTAAACCAAGATGTATTTCATAGATAAATGGAAAAACAAGCAATGACATTTCTTTATAATGGAATTATAGTTCTGCAATTTAAAAAATATAAGCTATCTCACCATAAAAGATATGCTGAAAATTTATATCCATATTACTAAGTAAAAGAAGCCAATCTAAAAGGTCACATACTAATTCCAAATATATTGCCTTCTATTAAAAAAAAACTATAGAGATAGTAAACAGACTAGTGGTTGATAAATACATAGGGTGAGAGGAGTAGGGTTAATGATAGAATTCTTACAGTTGTGACATTATATGACACTAAAATGAAGAACCCATAGAACTATAAAACATAGAATGAACCCTAATGCAACTACAGACTTTCATTAATAACGACATGCCAATATTTGCTCCTATATAAAATATACTAATAATGAGAAAAACTCTACATGGGAGTCTATGGAAATTCTTGGTCCTTTCTGCTTAATTTTTTGTAAACCTATATATGATTTGATATGATACATGACTAATGGTGGTTCAGGACAGTTACCCATTTATTTTGTTTTCTACCATTAATATGTGACCAGCACACCACATCTACAGTTTTGTGTGTGTGTGTGTGTGTGTGTGTGTTTAGCTTTAATTGAGTTCATTGGTACATTTTAGGTATACAGTACAGTTACATTATTGTTGGGATCTTGTACTTATACATGACAGGTCTTGGTTCTCATTTTTTCCCTTGTCCCTGCCCTCCCTTCACCCCCTCCTCCCCTCCACATCTATGAGCACTTTATTTCCATCTTTTCTTTATCTCACATTTTTTCTTTTCCCTTATTACCCTTCCCCTATCCATCCCACCTTCCCTACACCTTTAGCCCCTTTCTTCCCATTTCACAATGTCAATAATCTTATTAGGATCTTCTGTATTATTGCAGTTTATTCAGACCAGAGAAACTATTCAGTATTTACACATGTGTGACTTATTCACATCTACAGTTTTAAAAACATTAGTTTTGGTAAAAAAATTTTCCCACATTGTAGATTGTCTCTTAGTTCTTCTGATGGTTTCTTTTGAAGTACAGAAGCTTTTTAGTAAGATGAGATCCCAGTTGTTGATTCTATCTGCTAGTTCCCGTGCTACTGAGGATTTGTTCATAAAGTCTTTTCCTATACCAATGTCTTCCAGAGTTCTGCCTAACTTACCTTCCAGTTTAATTTTTCTGTTTTAATATTTAAATCTTTAATCCATTTGGATTTTAATTTAGTGCATGGCAAAAGATAAGGGTCTAATTTTAATCTGTGGCAAGTTGACACCCAGTTTTTCCAACACCATTTATTAAAGAGGCTATCTTTCCTCCACTGAAGATGGTCAGCTCCTTTGTCAAAGATGAGGTAGCTGAGTACATCTCCATTTCTTTTTGTGTCTTCCAGTCTGTTCCACTGATCCTCGGGCCTATTTCTTTGCCAGTACCATGCTGTTTTTATCACAGTGGCTTTGTAGTATAGTTTCAAATTGGGAATTGTTACACCTGGTG
>NW_022900926.1:47495502-47516271 GCF_012274545.1 Fukomys damarensis
GCATTGCATTGAATGTATATAGCAGTTTTGGTAGTATGGCCATTTTCACTATTTTTACCAGCTGTTCCTCAGACAAAGGACTATTATCAAGGATATATAAAGAACTCAAAACAATCAGTCCCCCCAAATATAAAGACCCGATTCAAAAATGGGCATCCGAAATGAACAGACATTTCTCAGACAAAGAAGTAAAAGCAGCAAGAAAATATTTGAAAAAAATGTTCCACATCACTGGTCGTTCGAGAGATGCAGATGAAAACAACACTGAGATTCCACCTCACACCACAAAGAATGGCTGCTATCAAGAAATCACACAATAACAAATGTTGGCTGGGTTGTGGGAAGAAAGGAACCCTTCTCCATTATTGGTGGGAATGCAGACTGGTGCAACCACTATGTAAATCAATATGGAGATACCTCAAGGAGCTTGGACTGGAGATTCCATTTGACCCAGCCATCCCTCTGCTGGGTATCTTTCCAAGAGAACTAAAAGAATCATATCACAGAGAAGTATGTGCATCCATGTTTATAGCGGCACAGTTTATAATAGATAAATCTTGGAAACATCCCATTTGCCCATCCGCTGGAAACTGGATAAAGAAGATGTGGTTTTTATATAAAATGGAATATTACTCAGCCATAATGAATGAGAAAATAGATTCATTCATAGGAAAATGGATACATATTAAGGATATATACTCCTAAGTGAAATAAATAAGTCACATATGTGTAAATACTGAATAGTTTCCCTGGTATGAATAATCTGCAACAATGCATAAGATTCTAATAAGATTACTGACATTTAGAAATGGGAAGAAAGGAGCTAAAAGTGTAGGGAAGGTGGGATGGGTAGGGGAAGAGTAAAAAGGGAAAAGAAAAAAATGTGAGAGAATGAAAAGATGAAAATAAAGTGTTTGTAGATGGGGAGGGGCGGAGGGGGTGAAGGAAGGGCAGAGGTAAGGGGAAAAAATAAGAATCAAGACTTGTCATGTAGAGGTACAAGATCCCAACAATGAATGTAACTGTACTGTATCCCTAAAATGTACCAATAAACTCAATTAAAGCTGAAAAAAATTTAAAAAAATAAAAACATTAGTTTTTAGGGATGATAAAGAGTACTTTTTAAAGAAAACTAATTTAGGTGGTACATGAGTAAGGCAAACCCATATGAAGATAAAGTGATAAACATAACTTTTAACCAACACAAGAAAGTACATTGAATAATTGACATTTACATTAGTTTTTAGGGATGATAAAGAGTACTTTTTAAAGAAAACTAATTTAGGTGGTACATGAGTAAGGCAAACCCATATGAAGATAAAGTGATAAACATAACTTTTAACCAACACAAGAAAGTACATTGAATAATTGACATTTTGGTTTTCTTTCTTTTTTTTTCTCTTTCATTGAGTTTATTGGTACACTTTAGGGATAGAGTACAGTTACATTCATCATTGGGATCTTGTACCTTTACATGACAGGTCTTGGTTCTCATTTTTTCCCCTTGTCCCTGCCCTTCACCCCCTCCTCCCCTCCCCATTTACAAACACTTTATTTCCATTTTTTCATTTTCTCCTATTTTTTTTCTTTCCCTTATTACCTTTACCCTACCCTTCCCACTTTCCCTGCACCTTTAGCGCTTTTCTTCCTATTTCACATTGTCAATTATCTCATTAGGATCTTATGTACTATTATAGTTTGTTCACACCAGAGAAACTATTTGGTATTTAAACATGTGTGACTTATTTATTTCACTTAGACGTATATCCTCACTATGTATGCATTTTCCTATGAAATCAATCTAATTTCTCATTCTTTATGGCTGAGTAGCATTCCATTTTATAGAAAAACCACATCTTCTTTATCCAGTCTCCAACTGATGGGCAAATGGGCTGTTTCCAAGTTTTAGCTATTACAAACTGTGCTGCTATAAACATAGGTGTGCATATGTCACTGTGATATGATTCCTTTAATTCTTTTGGAAAGATATGCAGCAGAGAGATGGGTGGGTCAAATGGAAGCTCTAATCCTAGTTCTTTGAGATATCTCCATATTGATTTCCACAGTGGTTGCACTAGTCTGCGCTCCCACCAACAATGGAGAAGGGTTCCTTTCTCCCCACAACCCTGCCAAAATTTGTTATTGGTTGATTTCTTTATAGTACCGATTCTTTGTGGGGTGAGGTGGGATCTCAGTGTTGTTTTTATCAGTGTCTCTCCAATGACCATTGATGTGGAACATTTTTGCATATATTTACTTGCTGCTTTTACTTCTTTGTCTGAGAAATGTCTGTTCCTTTCATATGCCCATTTTTAATTGGGTCCTTATATTTGGGGGAACTGATTGTTTTGAGTTCTTTATATATTCTAGATAATAGTCCTTTTTCTGAGGAGCAGCTGGTAAAAATTTTTTCCCACATTGTAGTTTGTCTCTTAGTTCTGTTGATGGTTTCTTTTGCAGTACAGAACCTTTTTAATAAGATGTGATCCCAGTTGTTGATTCTTTCTGCTAGATCCTGTGCTACTGAGGATTTGTTCATAAAGTCTTTTGCTACGCCAATGTCTTCAAGAGTTCTGCCTAACTTATCTTCCCGCAAGTTTAGTGTTTCTGTTTTAATATTTAGATCTTTAATCTAGTCGGATTTTAATTTAGTGCATGGTGAGAGATAAGGGTCTATTTTTAACCTTTGGCAGGTTAAAATCCAGTTTTTTCAACACCATTTATTAAAGATCCTATCTTTCCTCCAGTGAGGATGGTTCCCTCCTTTGACAAAGATGAGGTCATTGAGTACACCTGGAGTTGTTTCTGTATCTTCCAATCTATTGCGCTGGTCCTCAGTCTGTTTCTTTACTAGTACCATGCTGTTTTTATAACAGTGGCTTTATTGTATAGTTTCAAAATGGGAATTGTTATACCCCCTGCCATGTCTCTGTTGCCTAGGCAGTGGAACCACTGAGCTAAATTCCTGGTCCTATACAATTTATTTCTTATTAACCAAGACCCATCATGCAAAGGTACAAGATCCCAATGATGAATGTAACTGTACTGTATACCTAAAATGTACCAATAAACTCAATAACAGGAAAAAAAAAGAAAAGAAAAAAATACAATTTATTTCTTATTAACCAAGACCCATCATGCAAAGGTACAAGATCCCAATGATGAATGTAACTGTACTGTATACCTAAAATGTACCAATAAACTCAATAACAGGAAAAAAAAAGAAAAGAAAAAAATACAATTTATTTCTTAAGATTATCTTGTTTTGTAAAGAATGGCATGATGGGAAATGCATAAAAATGATGTTTGGAGATCCAAAGATGCCTTCTTAGTAGTATTGTTTGCTTTTAGGCAATCACCATAAACTCACTCAAAGTGTTGATGAGAAGAGATATTCAGTGGCTGCATAGTCTATTTCCACAATGCAGATGCATTAGATGTAAATAACCTCAACTTCATAAATAATACTGTAATATGGTAAAATAATAATTAAGAAATGATACATTTCATAATTTATTACCCTTATTTTAATATTTGTTAACTTATGTAAGTTCATATTACAAACGTGCTCATTGGACTCACAAAATTCCTGAGCCCCAGCAGCTCTTAGCTAGCCTTAACAGACAATTTCTAAGATATATGAACATCTGTTTTAAGTTTTTCATGAAGCTTTATTGTATATGTTTGCAAATATTGATCCAAATTTCCAAAATTGATTTTTAGTTCTTTTTCAGAATAAATATCTCCATCCTATGGAATAATCCACACATCCTATCACTGTGTAAGAAAAATATCCAGTTAGAGTTTTTATCAACTTATTCTCTTGCCTCTATCAGATAAATATTTCAAAATCTAGTGTCTGTTTTATCTTAGTAATTTATCTTCAATAAATGAGAGAGTAAGAAAGAAGCTTGAAAGAAAATCAGGTAAACAAGAAATTATTTAGGATGTCTTGAAATACAGTTTATCTATCTCTAGCATAAATAGTGAACTGCCATTAAAGAAACTAAGGTTTTTGAAAACAAACTGACTACACAATAGTGCTCAGATTTTAAGTTAAAGAAATCTTAGAAATGTAACCACGAAATGGTAATTCGGTAAGATTTTGGAGCCATATTTACTAATAACTCCAATTTTCTATTCCTTTCTTTGCCATGCAGTCATGCTACTTTGAGTTTTGCCTGAGCTCCATAACCATAACGTAACTCCACACGACCAACAAGAATCAGCACATTATCCTCTATGAATATTTTGTGTATATCTGTGCTAACTTAGTTGCCGCTAAAGATTGATCATGATTACCGCAGAGATTAGCTTTACCTTCAGAAATTTGTTTCTATTAAATATATGTTCTCCTGATCAAAAGCACAATATATAATCATTAACTGCAGTATGTACTTAGGAGAAATCTAATGAACCGTCCTCTAAAAATCTATTACATGAGGTACTGACTTCATCTGAGAGATTAACCTATAAATCCCTTGGACTAAAAGCTTCCTAATGAATATTAATAATACAGATAATGACCATGATAACACATATTTAGTTTATATAGAGAGTATTAACACTGTGATTAGTTTTATATCTATCTATATCTCTCTATATATATTTATATATATAATATCTTATATAACACATAAATTATAATATATATGAATTTTAATTAAAAACAATCTATGAGGTAGGTGGTATTATTATTCTTTATGGATGAGGAAACTGGAGCATAAAAAGTGAAATTAACTTGCCAAAGCTACATAGCTCAACCAAGAATTTTTAGCTGAGATCTGAGAACAAGTGGGGTGCTCACCAGACTACAATAAGTAAAGGGAAAAAGTTTCACCACAGGAAACAGTTGGAGAAGCACAGTGTGGAAGAACAAACGAGTGTGGCCTCTGTTCACAATCTCATTAGCATAAAGACGAAGGCATCCCAAGCCCACAGAGGATTCTAAGCAACATTAAATCTTTGAGTTTTAAAAAAGAAAAAGAAAGGGTAAAGTATTTGATTGATATGACCGATTTATAGTTTTTAAACATTTCTTTGATGGCATGATGGAAAATGAACTGGAGAAATCAAAGTGTTTTGAAAACAATTGCTTAATGCTGGAGAGTTTTGCTTCTGGAACAGAAAATTACTTATAATTCCTCGTCTAGTCTGAATCTAGCTTTCTGATAAGAATCATGTGGCTTGCATCTGAGGGGTGATATAACTGAAATTCACCCTTGCTGCATTTTGTAAATATATACTCCTATGGATAAAGGAGTTTTTTTTTTTAATAAAATGGAGTACTAGTCAGCCATAAAGCATGAGAAACTAAAGACATTTATAGTTAAATGGATGCATATGGAGGCCATACTGCTAAGTGAAATAAATAGGACACATGTAAATATCAAAATGTCTCTCTGGTGTGAGAAACTGAAAGTGTAAAAAGGATCAAAATGTATAATAGATAATGTGAAATAGAGAGAAAAGGTCCAAAGGGGCAAGGGAAAGGAAAGAAGGGAAAATAATCAACATGAGAAATAAAAAAACAGAAACAGTCTTTGTAAAAAGGGAAGGGTGGAAGGGTTGAAGGGAAGGCAGGGGTATGGAGAAAAAATAAGAACCAAGATATTTTATATAAAGGTAAACATTCCCAATGATGAACATCAACATATTTTATACCAAAACTGTACCACTAAATGTAATAAATAAAAAAGATATAAAAATATACTCCTATGACACATCTGCCAATTTTTTTGGTAAATTATCCATATGATAATTTTCTACCAAAATCTAAGACATGGAAAGCCTTAGTCATATATGATTAATGTGTACCTACACCTATTGTGTAAAAATGTAAAATATATCATCTGTACTTTTCTAGAGCTGTTTTTGGAGTATTAACTCCCCAAATACATGAACTTCTAGAAGTAGCGACCATACTTTTTATAATACTGTTTAACAGAATGGTAGGATGCACAAATGTATGATATACACTTATAAATTGAAAAAAAAGTCAAACATGAAAGCCAATCTAGAATTATAAAATAAATGAACTTGGCCATTTGAACGGAGATAAAAAACAAATAGTCATCCTAGAAAAGAAAGATCACTTTATGTTCCTCATGCTATTAATCCCAGTCTCTAGAGACTGAGAATTCATCTTTTGGCAGCACAAGCAGGCTCAACAAACTGTAAAGAATAGAACCACATATCTTATTAATTAATTACAGTTGCATAAGCTCTTACTGATCCAGTCACCTCCTGCTTGGGTTTCCAGGATGGTTTTGCAGTACTGAAAAATGATGTGTGATTCTTTACCTAAGAAAAATCTTTTCTTTGAGCTTTTTCTCATCTTATAAGTAAGAGGCCTGGATAAATCAAGTGTTCTCAGAGTCCCCAACCAGTTAAGAAGAGAAACAGGGATTTGGTTTAAGGTTTTTTGCTCCAAAGCTGGTGTTCTTCCCACTGCAATTTTCTCTTTGTAATGTAAGATTTAAAATAAGGCATGAGGAAAACTGACCCACACAATTGCTATAATTTACTAAGCACAAAGCATTAATGGTTGTATGAAACCGCAGGGGAAGAAAATAATTGCTCCTTTGCTATATGCTTCTGAGGAATTTAAAGTACTCACATAGAAGCATTTGTAGTTGCTCTCCAGAAGCCTAGGAAAAAACATAGGAAAAGACACTTTATTGTCTTAGTCTGAATCTCTTTTCCAGAAACTAAACAAGGCAGAAAAGTGCTTGATGAGAGCTCAAGACACATCAAGTGAAGGGGAAACTCAAATCAAGGGAAAGTCCAAAGAATCAAATTCAAGGAAAAAGGCGGGAGAACAAGTAGCAGATTAAAAGAAAGGACTTCTACACCTCAGTGTCCTTGTCTATAAAATGGAGATGATAAGAGATTTAGCAATTAAAGGAAAGCATATATGTAAAACACTTAATATCATGACTTGATCAAAAATTCCTAGCTCTTACATTGACAAAGAATAGGCAACATTGAAGAAATAAAATTCAGAAGTCAAGGCTGGAAAGGTCCTCAGAAGTAGGACTTGTATAAAGACACAAGCTTACAGGGACAAAAGTCAGGGATGATACAGAATAATTAAAAGGGAGTTTACCTCATAACATCAGTGCAAGATAAGTACAATCTTTCCTCCTTGCCATTCTTTGTCTTATCCTCATGTGTGTTCTAGCAAGTGTCAGAATGCAAGATATCCCCCCCCAAAAGTTGCCAATCTATATTCAGTACTGTTATCGGAAAGAGGAGTTACATAAAACTTTACTATCAGTAGCTATCATTGGGAACCTCCAAGCAGAAATTTTCAGAGCCACCTTGTGACATACCAGGTTCTGATCACCTGCTCTGTTGACAACTTGCAGTGCGTGGCAGTGGAGCCTCCATAGGCCCAGGTCTTGAGCAACCATGATGATCATGATCTGCAGACCGCTTTGCTTATGTCACATATTCAAGAAATATATCAGTATATTCTAGCTTAGTTCAGTGGTGTAGCTAGAGTTTGTGCCAACCAGGACAGTCCTTCAGTTTGCCCCCTTCCAACATATCTCAAAGGAGTAAATTGCTGCACTATAATTTTCCTTTTTGCCAATAATGCTTCCCCAAAATGTGATATGTCACCTGGAGGGATTACCCCCTCCTCCTCACCCCTAGCTATGCCACTGCCTCAGAGGATCTCAAATGAGTTCCTGGACTGGCAGCATTAGCATCTTTGAAAAACTTATTAGAGATGCAACAATGGAACACAATAGAAGATGAAGAAACAATCCCAGGAACACTAAGCCATCTGATCTTTGACAAAGGGACCAAAAGTATAAAATGTAGGAAAGATAGTCTCTTTATCAAATGCTGCTGGGGAAACTATCTACACAGATTGAGTCTAGGCCTTTATCTATCACTTTGCACTAAAATAAATAGAAAATGGATCAAAGATATAGATATTAAAACAGAAGCATTTGATTTGCTGGAAGACAAAATAGGTAAAACTCTTGAAGGTGTAGACACAGGCAAGGACTATTTACACAGAATCCAAATTACACAAGCAATAACATCAAGAATCAACAAATGTGATTATATCAAATTAAAAAGCTTTTGCACAGCAAAGGAAATTATCGATAGAGTGAAGACACAAACTACAAAATATGAAAAAAATAATTTTGCTAGTCACTCCTGTGACAGCATACGAATATCTTAGAATTTACAAAGAGCTCAAAAAAATCAGACTGCCTAAAACAAAGACACAATAAAAAAATGGACAACTGAAATGAATATACATTCTTCAAAAAAATAGTACAAAAGGCAAAAAAATAAATGAAAAAATTCTCAATATCTCTGGCCATTAGAAAAATGAATATTAAAACAAAATTGAATTATCTTATCTACAAAGTTAGCTATCATAAAAAAATAATAAATTCTGGCCAAGGGTGTGAGGGAGAAGGGCATTGTTGGTGGGAATGTAAACTGGTATGCAAAACCATACAATCATGTAAACCATGATGCAAAACAGTGTAGAAATTCCTCCAAATTTCCTCTAAAATTAGAAATTCCATACTGATACAGCTATTCCCCTTCTAGGTATCTTCTCCAAAGAGTTAAAGACATCCTATCACAATGACACATTCAAACTCATGTTTATAGTGAAATAACTTATGAGAGCTAAATCTTGGAACTGACCGATATGTCCATCAATAGATGAATGGATAAATATGATGTGGCATGTATACCTAATGAGTAATACTCTACCATAAATAATAAGCCTGAATCATCTGTAGGAAAATGGATGTGCTTTGAGACCATAAATTTAACTGAAATAACTCACACACAAGCTAAATGTTATCTATCTTCTCTTATATGTGAAAGCCAAACAATAAGTAATGTCAAAAAAAAAAAAGAGAGACAAGAGGAAACAGGGAGATTGATAATTTGCAAATGAAGATGGGGTATACAGATGGTGGGTGTAAAAAGAATTAAGAGGGCTGGGGATTTAGCTCATTGGTTCTGCCAGTTGCCTCACAAATGCAAGGTCTCAAGTTCGATCCCCCACCGTACCAAAAAAAAAAAAAAAAAAAAAAAAAAAGATAATAATAAGTGACGTTAAATAGTTAAGTACATCAACTTACCTCAGATGAATGTAAACATACATACAGCAAATATGTACGAATAAAAGACACTTTAAGAAAAGAAATATAGCTTCTTGAATCTTACTTTAGATCTAATGAATCATAAATCTCAGAGATAACACCTTTTTTGAACACTTTCAGTTGATTCCTATGCACATTAAAGTTTAAGAATGCTAGTCTACCTTCATGGTTACAACATCCATAAAAGGAATAGCCAATTATTATTTCCAGCCTGACTAAAATCATAATGAATAAGTGGAAAAATAAAAATTTGAATGTAGCAATCTGGATTCAAATATGAGGCTCTTAACCATTGTGCACCACTGTACTACTATTATTGTTATAAAATATCCTGATTTCATGAAACTACTAAATTATATTATCAAAAATTTCAGCAACTATGTATTTAATAACTATTTAAGAATATTTAAAACCTCTCCTAATAAAAAAATGATGACAAAATGAAGCCCTTTTATATCTACTTTAAGAAATAAATCACTATGGTTCATAGAAACAGCATGTTGGGGGATTGGGACAAGTACCCAAGCAATGGTGCCCTCCACTGAGGATCAGGCTCATGTCTGGCTGAGTTAGGGGCCCCACACCCATCTCTCGTGAGAAAACTCTGAGGCCTATTAGGGCTGGAATAATCCCCCCCCTCGGGTGTGTAGAGATCTGACCTTAGACAGATAAACTGTTCCTCTCAAAACCCTCTAAAGCCCTGACTCCATTCGACTCAGCCCCTAAAACATACAATCCAAAATTAACATGTGGCCAATAAGGATGTGCCAAATATCCCGACTCCACCCTGGCTCCACCCCGGCCTTACCCTATATAAATCTGTACACTTCCTCAATAAAACAGAAGCTTACCAGAAACCTCCCTGGTCTGCATGGTGATTCCGGGCCTTGCCCTCCCAGTCCGGGTTCCTGAACCTTGTTCCACGAGCCGGCTCCTGGCCTAAAACAACACTGCATCCTCCCTGTGGGGTAGCAGCAATTTCTCCCATTTTTTCCCTGAGCTCAAAAGGTAAGAACAGTCCCTAGGGTTGCCAAGCATTTGCCTATAGCCGTCCCCTCTGGCATCTTGGGGACCACTTGTCAGCACAGCATCCAGGTCACCTGATACTGTCTCCTTATGCCAGTAGGCACCTCACACTCGGACATAGGCCCCAGCTCACCCCTCGCTGACCTAGTCCTCCATCTAAGGGTGGGTTCTAGGCCCCCAAAGTTTGTTCACGCTACCTGCTGGCCAGGACTGGGCCTGCAAAGTAGGCCGCAGTGTTACTGGGCATTTAGGACCACCATACAAAGCTGTAACCTCAACCCTGTAAGCCCATCCCTCAGCACTGGCACTGGCCTTGTGGGATGTCTTATGGGGAGAGGACCTGGGATTGGGCCTGCCGAAGAAGAGCTTCTCCTTAGATTCCTCGGGCCCACAGATGAGGCCATGTCAGAGGCACCGCCCATGCTCTCAGCCTCCGCTCTGCTGGAGGCTGGCAGAGAAGCCAGGGCCTGCAAGGAGTGACCTCTCTGTGTCTGCCTGGTTTAGATAAACACACTTCCCACAGCACAAAGGACCTGACTACGGTCCTTTCTCTGACTTAATAGAGTCAAGCAAAAAAAAAAAAAATCAAATGAATTAAAAAGCTTTTTACTAAGATTAGTTATTGCCCTGATAGTTCTTGCCTCGAATTTTTAAAGTGATCTAGAAGCTGTCATTCTTTAGAACTATTTTTCTATGTTCATTTATAGTCAGATTAAACTTTAAGCCTTAGGGTAAATCAGAATCCGTTTAATGCAAAAAGATCAGTGGGCCTAGAGAGATGGGAGGGAGGGCAGAGTTGCAGATGAGGTCAGAGATATAACAGGAGTCAGATTATATAGGACAGTACAGTCAATAATGACAGTTCAACTTTTATTCTGGCAGAGTAAAAATAGGTGTTCTCTTTAAAAATGAGCCTGTGATTGGAAAACCATGGTTTAAATGAAGACAAATTAGTTTCCTCTAGAACTTTTCATAATCTTTACTTTGATAATAAAAATGTGTTTATCCAAATAGTGAAAAAATACATGGCTTGAGCTACTGAGAGGAAGATGACACTGAACTATTAAGAATATATTGTGTAAGCAGATAAGAAATAAATTGATTTGATTTGTTCACCTTGAAGTCTTGTAGAGAAAACCTAGGGGAGTTACCTTGATGAAAGTTAAGAAATAAGGGTTTAGATTTCCACATATTTAACAGAGATAAATTTACAAATTTACAAATAAAATCTAGATAATAGTTCTTTACACAAGAAAAAGAATGAAAAATCATCTATCCCAGAACAAAGATCAGGGTTCAAATTTCCTGCTCACTGATGTTTAGACTCTTTGAAGAATCACTTAGTTCTCAGTTCACTTTGTGTTATATTCATGCACTCGAACCCGAGTCATTTCTCAACGTTTTATTTTCTATTCAATAGTCTAATATTTGGGCTTATTCATGTTCACCAACAAATGCATAAAGGTAAAAAAGAAAAACATATTCATTTAACTTCCTTCTATGAAGATTACTGTGTTTCTGTTTTGTCATCAGTTTTTCTCTAAACAAAATGATGTTACCAAAAACAATATACCCAAGAAATGACTCACATTTCCAAAATATTGAGAGATATTTGACTGACATCTCAAGAATCATCTGCATTTTTCCTATCATCATAAAACTAGATACTTTGACAACTGAGTAACTGAATCTTTGCTTAGTTTAATTTAAGCTCAAGTATCAAATTAGCAAAATGAGTCATAGTGAATATTCTCTGGCTAGGTTTATTAAATTTCTACTCTGTAGTCACCTAAAATCTCTTTCACGGGAAATGCATCCATCCTCCCTCCAAAGATGATATGCCGTGCTCTTAGCAGTACTATAGTTCTAATGAGGAATGATTTACTCATTGAATGTGATCAACAGATTAAACCATGTCCAACACTAGGATACTGATTATGAATGTGAATACTTGAACTTGATTCAGAACTATCAGCCATATTTAGAACTTCAGTTGGTTAATCCTGCTGGAATTTAGTCTCTAAAGACCAAATCATGGAAGTACGTTTTGGCTTTTGTATGCAGATATTTTTCCATTGCAATTGTCTCTTCTTTTAAAATGATTAAGATCCTAGAGATTTACTAGTCAGTATCTCCTTGACTAATATTTTAATTCAGTTAATCATAAAACCATTCCTTTAGGTGAAGAAAAGAGAAAGCCAGCTTACAGCTTGAGCTATTCCAGTCATAATAATATTTTTGCATTTAACATTTCATCAAACTTATTCTGAATGGTAACCAATGTTTATTTAGTGATATCATCATGAATAACATTTCATCACATTACTCTGTGATCTCGACAAAGCCTAAAGTAGAAACATTTGTCAGCAGAAGCTAACCAGGTTTCTTTTTAAGCCAAAAAGCTAATTTTTAGAAATAATTAATTTTCTTCTCATTATAGAAGTTATGTAATACTACAAATCCTAAGAGATTTGCCTTCCTCGAGAAATTTATTAATGGAGATAAATAATGATAAATATAATTTTTGAGAGCTTAACTGTATACTCAGAATTATCTAATAATAATTCATGATATAGTCATTTCTTAAACCTTCACTTTTATTCCCTACTACAAGTTAGAACATTAAAAAACAGCAAGATGAATTAATTTGCCAATGGTTATGTGTAGTAGAGTTAAAATTTGAACCAAAGCATTCAGAAGCTAATCTTGTACTTTTAATATCTACATTACATTGTCACTCAAATAGATAGACACAAAAGAAAAAAATGGAAGAGAAGCGGCTCCATATTTTTTTATCTCAGTAAGTTTTTTGGTGCATCTTAGGTACACAGTATGATGACAGTCATCTTTGGGAATTTGTACCTTTACATGATATATCTTGGTTCTTATTTTTGTCCCACTCTTTTCCCCTCCTTTCAACTCCTCCACTTCTCCCTATTTACAAAGACTTTGTTTTCATTTTTTCATCTCTCATATTTTTTCCTTTTCCTTATTTCCTTTCCCCTACCCTCCCATTTCCCCTTCCTCTTCCCCTTTGGACCTTTTCATCCTATTTCACATTAGTATACATCTTGGTCCTCATTTGCACTTTCATTTTCTCACACCAGAGGAACTATTTAGTATTTACGCATGTGTGTCCCGTTTATTTCACTAAACGATATGACCTCAATTTATCTATAAATAGCTCCAGTCTATCTTTCTTTATGGATGAGTGGTATTTCATTTTATTAAACACACACACACACACACACACACACACACACACACACACACACACACACACACACACACACACACACACACACACACACACCTTCTTTATCCAGTCTCCAGTTGATGGGCATTAGGGCTGTTGAAGCTGCTCTGTATTGAATGAGCTATATAGAATATGTTTAAAACAATAGGCAAAAGGATGAGGAAAATAAATTTAGAATTTGTAAGAGATGTGTTATTAAACAATTCTAAAATGACACCTAAATTCAGAACATGGGGCACTCATTTTTCTTTATTAAAATAGGTTTAGAATAATCTGTGACCTTGCCTTAGGTTAAAATTTGGAGGCATCCATTGCATTTATAAATTACACATCACCATATATAATCAAATTAATATGAGCATAACTTTATATCTTGTATCTTGGAAGTGTTTTATAACAAAAAGTGACCAAAAGTCTAGTTTGCCATGAGCAAAGTACCGGTAATATGCTACTATAATTTCACTCTAATTCTCAGTTTTTCTCTCTCATTACTAATCTGCCCATATGGGATGATAAATTGTATGGCTGCTTAGATATATTCATTCCCTTAATTCCTTCAGAAAAGATGAAACACATTTACCAAAGGCAAAATTCATTTTCCAAGTTTTTCCTCATATTAAACTGATGGCTCCCATTAATTGGTTTGGTATTCAATGTGGTCATATAATAGCTAACATCTAAATCACAGTTGATCAATAAGTATAATCTTTTAAATATTAAATGTGAACTTCCTAGAAAACATAAGCACTGAGGAATTAAACAAAATCTATCTCTTCTGGCTAAATTTAAAGGGAATTCATATGTTCAAAGATAGCAACAATAAAAGCAAGAAGACGCAGTTTGTGTGACATATCCAAAATTCAGGAAAAAATGAAATGAGGTTGACTCAATAATCATTTTAGGTCCTACATAAAACAAAATTGTTTCAAGAAATAGCTTTTTTTTTTTGGTACTGGAGAGCAAACTTGGGACCTTGGGCTTATGAGGCAGGAGGCAGCACCACTAAGCTAAATCTCTAGCCCTAAGAAATCAATAGCTTTTAAAATGCACTCAGCAAAATAAATAAATAAATGAATAAATAAATAAATAAAAGCAAAATGCACTAAGTAGATGATATGCTTCCTCAATCTTTGATGCAAAATTTTATAAATGGATGAATTAACTTGTTTGTGTGTGTTATGTATTTAATGACCATGTTATATAATTAGTTATATTTATACATACATCATTTTAAACCCCAACTGGACCAAGGAAGTAGGTGAGTATAATCTAAAGATAGTGAATTTTTCCTTTATTGCTATGTAACAAATTATCACAGGGCTAAGGAGATAATATACATGCTCATAGTCACTACAATTCTAAAATTCTATTTCACAATTTCTGTGGTTCTTCCAGGCTCAACCGAACTGTGAGTTTTTTGCCCCCTTGGGGGCCTCATAAAAGTACATTAAGATGTCAGCCAGGCTGATTTCCCTTCTGGAATTTGGCTGTCTTCTTCTAAGCTTATGTGATGGTTGGCAGAATTCAATTCCTTGCAGTTGCAGAACTGTAGTCACTCTTTTCTTGCGCTACTCCTGGCTCCCTGGAGCTACGCACAGTTCCTGGTCATGCAGCCTTTTTACAGCACTTTTATGACATGACAACTCACTTGTGTAAACCCACTGATGGAAATTCTCACAAAAGGGCCAAGTTTGTCTTTTAAGAGCTTTCATCTTATCATGTCAAGCCCATCAAGTTCAAGATGCCTTGCAATTAATACAAAATCAATTGTACTTTATGTCTGCAAAACCTCTTCACATATGCTATATTTGTAATCTAGTGGAGGGACTGTTGTCCAACCCCTTAGCCAAATTCCAGTGATTAAAAGCAAGTAAACCACTAAATGTACCCATGGGGAAGGAGTTCATAGAGTTTGCATAAAAATATGGCTCATTGAAAATGCAGCCACCTTAGTATGTGTCCACGACAGATAGTGAAAATGTTACCTTTAAAACGTCCTGAAATACTTGAAAAGCAAAAAGGTAGCTAGTAATATTTATTACTTGAAAATTTTTAAAAGGAAGTGTTGGTCTTGAGAAAAACTTGCATCAGGAGGTGTGGGTCTGATATGATCTCCAAATTTTGAGACTAATGTGGAACTTCAGCAAGAGTTTCAATTTTTTAATCAGAAAAAAATTATAAATGATCTTCTACATAAATTGTACAAATGGCAAAATCCTGAGATAGGAGTGGGGACAAGGAGAGAATGCATATGTTCATGGGGATCATTTCAGCAGATGTTTACTTACTAAGTCTCAACCAATCATTAGAAGACATAATATGTCCCTATTTATTGTAATAGAACATTTAGCTTCCTACTTAGGCAAGTGAAATACTCTCCTGGAGGCATATACAGTATTCTTCTAACACTTAATATAGACATGAGAACAAACTAATATTTGGAGTTGTTCAGAAAGATACTAAAAAGATATGTTTGCCTAGGCACATAGTTTCATGTTTTTACAATTTAGAAGATAGGTAGTTGTGTCTAAACATATGTAAATCTAGAAAAGGTATAATAAAGTATGTTTATAATACTAATATTTATAATATAGCATTATATGCACACCCATGTTTATAGTGTCACAGTTTTTAACAGCTAAAACTTGGAAACAGCCCAAGTGCCCATCAACTGGAGACTGGATAAAGATTTTTTTTTTTTTTTATAAAATTGAGTGCTACTCAGCCATAGGAATGAGAAACTAGAGATGTTTATAGCTAAATGGATGCACATTGAGAGCACACTTTTTTTTTTTGTACTGGGGATTGAACTCAGGTCCTTGTGCTAGCAAGGCAGGCAGCAGCACCACTGAGCTAAATCTCTGTCAAGAACATACTCTTAAGTGAAATAAATAGGACATACATGTGTAAATACCATATAGCTTCTCTGGCTTGAAAAACTAAAAGTATAAATAAGGATCAAAATGTATAATTGACAATATGAAATAGAAAGAAAAGATCTAAAGGAGTAGAGGAAGGGGAAGGGGGAGGGGAAAGGAAAAAGGAAAAAATATATGAAAAGGAAAACATGGAAACAAAGTCTTTGTAAATAAGGAAGGGTGGAGGGGATGAATGGAGGACGGAGGAATGCAGAAAATACAAGAACCAAGATACATCATTTAAAGGTACAGGTTCCCAATGATGAATGTAACTGTGTTGTATACCTAAAATATACCAAGAAACTTAATGAGAGAAAGAAAAAAAAAGAATGCTATCTCTACAGAGTTTTTATAAGATCTTCAGAGGAAGAAAGATAAAGTTGTTTATTTGTCAAGATTTGGAGGTCTTTTACAATGGATCTTTCAATAAGATAGCTTGGTTTATATGCTTCGCACAATACAGTTCACTGTTGTATATTGAACATTTTTTCAACATATATTTATTATTTTTGTGTATTAATAAATAGAAAAGATAATCAAAAGTGCACATACATTTTGATTTTACATGGATACATAGGTTGCTACTATTTTTCTACACATCAAAATGCTAGTTTATTTTCTTAATAGTACTATTAGTTGGAGAAAAAAGAATGTTCTTTAATTTATTTACCTAAGGACATAAAGGCCCATCTATAATAAATAGGACATTCTACAACTGGCTTTGGCATAATGACTACTATCTCCTCACTGGACACATTACTCATTTACATCATCTCTATTTCTCACTTAATTCTTGGAAACCTTATATAATCTGTGAAACACAATTTTCTTTAAAACAGATAGAAGAAACGGTTCAGTTTAATAGGTTTTTTTGTAGGTGCTCCTGCTTTTGTTGTGCTTTTTCCGGGGGTATAAAGTTGGGGTTGAAATATTTGTTCAAATTCTATCACTGTCTTCTTAATCTTACCTTTGGTTTAAAATAATGCAAATAACCAGACATGGTGGCACAGACCCATGATCCCAGCACACAAGGAGGGTGAGGCAGGAAGATCCTAAGTTTGAGCCAAGTCTGGCCTACTTAGTAACTTGGTAAAACCTTGTCTCAAAACATAATAACAATAAATCAATTAATTAAAAATCCTGGGACTTCAGTTCAATGCAAAGCCCCTGGCCTCAATCCCCAGAACTGTGAAAAATAAATAAAGCAAGTACAGTAAAATGGAACACAAGTAATCAGTAACAAATTAGAAAATAGTTCACAAGAAATTTATCAAATCATTAGATGTGTTTATCAATCTCTGCAAAATAAGGAATTTGGGTGAAAATTATCATGCATAAAGAAAGCTAATTATTTCTTGGAAAAATGCTTTTGAAGAAACAAGTGTTTGTCATCTCTAAGGCATCCAGACAGCCTGAATGCATTTATTGAAACCCTGAATTCTGGCTCATCAAGCTATCTTTCCTCCCTTATTACAACTATCTTGAACACTTTTCTTTCTAAAAAAGAGAAAATACTGAAAGTATGTTTTTAAATGTCACCACATAAAAGAAAGTTGATATTTCAGTATACATTTATTACATTATTCAAACCATGGAGTTAACATGTTATTAAAAATAGATTCATATCTAAAATAATTCTTGTGAACTACTTTGTGTATATTTCCAAAAGATACATTTAACCACTTACAGATAAATATGGATAATCTATTATTTTCTTTTAGAAAAATTATTTTTGAGTAGCTTCTATATTCAGATGATTAAAAATTTAAAAGATACAAACAAGCAGAGTCAATTCATCTTTTTCTTAAGGTATATTTCTTTGTGACAATCATTGTACCTGCTTTTGTGCATACTTTCAGAAATATTTTATGAGTGTAAAAACAAATCTGTATACATGCATATCTTGCTTCATCTTTTAAGTACCTGAATATTACATTTCCCAATATTTTTCTTATAAAAATCTGATTTTCATGGTTTGTGGTCAAGTTTCTAGATATTTTGTGTTGCGGTTATTAATTATCACCTCATATTCTAAAGACTTTGAAAAAAAAAGAGATGTGAATATATAGCAAACCCTGGCATACACTGTCCTTTTAATATGTTGCGTAACACACAATATGAGCCACTATGTGAAGTGCTATGTAGAGAATAATTTGTATTGGAAAGAGATTAAAAAGAAGGCTAGAACCTCAGAATCTAAGGGGTTAACTTTACAACAATCCCTTTTGTAATATCAGACTTAAGCTTTCATATTTTTCTCAGTAAAATTCTGTCTTTGAGAATATGACTAATTTTTCATTTTGTTGCCAATATATTCCTAATTGGAAATTCAGTCAGTAATAGTGTCATTAACGGGTGCCAAGGTGAGGTATATTTTCAAAAATTTTTAGTAGACACACGATTTTTGTACATGTTTATGGAATGCAGTATAATTTGATACATGTATACAATGCATAATGATCAAATCAAGGAAATCAGCATTTCCATCGGCAAACTGTTTTTTCATTTCTATGTATTGGAAAATTTCAGACTTTTCTCTAGTTATTTTGAAATAGACCATAAATTGCAAACTACAGTTATCTTACTGTGTGATGGAACACTAAAACTAATTCCTTCTAATTTATTGGGAAAGAAAAATAGAAAGAGGATAGTTAAAAGGTAAATGTGAAGTTTTCTTCCTACTATGATTTCCTACATAGTTTCCTACTATTATCTGCCTTTGAAAGGTACTCAGGTGTACAGATTATGGCATTTACACTTCCCGATGTTCCAGATTAATTTGACTCTTTGTAGCATATAAGCAAAAATAAAAGGGTGTTCTTGGTCTTTAATGAACTGGGAAAATGCTTATGGCACCTTTAAGACTGGAAAAGTTGCATTAAGGACTCAGGGGCAAGAGGAAATGAAGGATGGGACAAGATCAGTGAAGGCAGGCTTTATCTCCGAGGCAATGACTATGAGTAAAGCCTGCTCACCACAGCTGGGTGATTTGTAAAGCACAAGGAAATACAAACAGTGGAAAGTCAACAGTCACAGAATGAGGTTGAAGATCTCCTGGGTGGAATTAGGAGGAATAATAAAAAACATTTATGTACAAAGAGAAGATTTGTAAATTATTTTGGCATTGATCATGGGATTTCAATAAGTTTAAATGTTTTGTAACACAGATTGTACATAAATGGAAAAAATAAACACAGTGACTCTGACCAGTTGTGCTATTAGCATCGTACATGCTAAATTTGCAAATAATGCTGTCCATGCAAAATTTTCTACTTTGTGTTTTTTCACTTCAACAATATGTAGCTCAAGATTACCATATACCTTTTTAAAAAAAATTTAAATTGAATTTATTGGTACATTCTAGGTAAACAGTACAGTTACATTCATTACTGGGATCTTGTACCTTGACATGCCAGGTCTTGGTTCTCATTTTTTCCCCTTGTCCCCAAACTCCCTTCACCATATACCTTTTTATTGTGTATTAAAAGATATTGCATAATCTTCTGGAATTTCTGAAATCACTTCATTATATAACAAATAACACAATAAATTATATAGAACTTAAGTTCAAATATTACATTGACTTCATTTCAAATTAAAGGCATTGCATAGCTTAAATTAAGAGCAGAAAAGGAAGAAGACATTAATATCTATACAGGTTCTGTCACATGTATTAGAGAAATACAGTTCAGCATCTCAGTTAAATTTTCAGCCAAAATTTAGATTCTGCCCACCAGGACATCAAAAATTCAATGTGACTAAATAACCGATGCCTTATAAAGATACTTTTTCAAGATCTACATGTTCTGTTGATTTTTTTAACTGTAGGGTCATCATACTTATATGGCTAAAAATAACTTTTCTGAATAAAAATTTATTGAAAAACTTCACATAGATGAACTCTACAATTTACTTCATTCTGTACATCTATTTTCTACTTTTTTATTATGTATAGTCTCTATGGTAGTGTTGACTAAGCACTGGAAAGATATAGTATTCTACTCACTATAAAATGAACTTTCCAAGTTTTAGCTATTACAAACTGTGCTGCTATAAACATAGGTGGGCATATATCACTGTGAATTCCTTTCTCCACATCCATGCCAACATTTGTTATTGTGTGATTTCTTGATAGCGGCCAGTCTTTGTGGGGTGAGGTGGAATCTCAGTGTTGTTTTCATCTGCATCTCTCAAATGACCAGTGATGTGAAACATTTTTTCATATATTTATTTGCTGCTTTTACTTTGTCTGAGAAATGTGTGTTCATTTTGGATGCCCATTTTTGAATCAGGTCTTTATATTTGGGGGGGGATTGTTTTGAATTCATTATATATTCTAAATAAGAATCCTCTTTCTGAAGAGCAGCTGGTAAATCTTTTTCCCCACATTGTAGGTTGTCTTTTAGTTCTGTTCTTTTGCAGT
>NW_022900926.1:47517647-47556338 GCF_012274545.1 Fukomys damarensis
TTGTAATAGCTAAAACTTGGAAACAGCCCATTTGCCCATCAGTTGGAAACTGGATAAAGATGTGGTTTTTCTAGAAAAGGCAATACTACTCAGCCCTAAAGAATGAGAAGTTAGACTCATTCATAGAAAAATAGATACATATCGAGGATATACTCCTAAGTGAAATAAATATGTCACACATGTGGGAATACCGAATAGTTTGGTGTGAAAAACTATAATAGTACACAAGATCCTAATGATATAATTTACAACGTGAAATAGGAAGAAAAGGGCCAAAGGTATAGGGAAAGTGGGAAGGGTAGGGGAAAGGTAATAAGGGAAAAGAAAAAAATGTGAGAAAATGGAAATAAAGTGTTTGTAAATGGGGAGGGGAGGAGGGGGTGAAGGGAGGACAGGGACAAGGGGAAAAAATGAGAACCAAGACCTGTCATGTAAAGGTACAATATCCCAATAATGAATGTAACTGTTCTGTATACCTAAAATGTACCACTAAACTCAATGAAGGAAAAAAATAGCATATATTAAACAACCACAGGAATTATTATAAAAAAAAATGAACTTTCCACATTAAACATCAGGTAAAAATGAGCATCTCTGTTTCTATTTTCTTCAGGTCATCTCCTCTGGCTTTGGCGACTACTATTCAATATTTAAGGAATTTGTTGCATGTACGTCAATAGTAAGTCACTCTAAAATTCCTAGCAAAAATTCATTAGGGGAATTCTTAAATAATTATTACTAAAATGTCAATAGGCTTAAAGTTCCCTGAACCTGAGTTTTGCTCTTTGTCATCATTCCAAGTTTAATTTGACTTTTGCTTTAACAAGATCCTTTCCTCTCAGGCACAATCCTGCATTCATTTCCTTTTCGCAGGACTCTATCAATAAGTTACTCTTGGCCATAGTGTAACCAGTAAAGTCAGTTTCTATTTCATCAATGAATGAATTCATTTATTCATTTCACAAAAATGATTTATATATGAGAACTTTAAGTACACAGCATGGAAAAAAATAAGAGAATAACAGTTCAGACTATGAATGCAGGTGCTGTTTAAAATTCTCCAGTGCTTTGTACATAAAGAAAAACTCTACATGCTGTAAGAGATTTCACATCGTTTGCTAAATGGGTTTAGATTATCCCTGGAAGAACACTGTTCCTCAGGTTCAAGTTCCCAATAAATATCTATTTTCATTTGAGGGAATAAAAAGAATTCAGAAAATTCTTCATTTTGTAGCACAAATGATGTTTAAAGCATCTGTAGCTATCAAGTTGAAATTAAAACAAGAACTGCGTTTGCATGTGACAAGCTTAAATCAACTCCAAATGATGTCCAAATTGGACAGAGCCTGGGTTTTGTCACCATAGTCCTAACATTTCAGTTTAGATTAAGAACAGACTCATGTTCTACAGTTCCTCTGGACAGAGTCACTTCTTTTCTTCCAGCTGCAAAGAAACAAATCCTGATTTATATTAATGATTGCCACACCATTTCACAGCAGAGAGCTACCCTAAGCACAGAAATAAATTCCCTCAATTTTAAAAAGATGAATCATATAATTTTTGTTTTAGAAACTGAAGTCAGCAAATATGAGCTACAATAATACAGTGTATTATATAGTTCACATTAAAATTGTTTACATTATACTGAATAGAGCTTAAAGACCTGGGAAATCTCTCAGTTAGAAAGCTGCTTTTTCTTTTCTTTTCTTTTCTTTTTCTTTTTCTTTTTCTTTCTTTTTTTTTTTTTTTTTTTTTTTTTTTTATTTTTTTTTTTTTTTTTTTTTGCATGCAACAATATTTCTGCTATTACTTACAGGAAATTCCTTGCATCTTAAATTATCACTATATATCTGCCAGCAAATGTTATTGCAGGTTTCTTTAGATAAAAAAGCCACATAAAAGAGGAAAGTAATTTTGATTACTATTCAAGAATAAAAAATATAGATGACACATTCCAAAATTATTTTTAGAAGATGGTGGAAGTGAAGCTTTTTCAATTAATAAGGAAATAAATGATTAGTCTGAACCCTGAGAAAATAACCTCAAAATAGTCTAAAAGTCTTCAAAATCATTGCTCAACAATGTTATAACCATAAGTAATTCAACTATCTGCCTATTCTTTCATGGAGGCAAGTGCACAGTAACCTGATTTACGTGTGTTTTCCTCTATGCACTAACGTTTGGAGAAGAAAAATAAGTTCTCATATTTTCAGACATCCTGGGATATTGGAAAGTGAAGATTTTGTAGATTTTATACTTGCTCCTGTCTCACTTTTTCACTTCAGGAGGTTAGGACATTTGAAGCAGCATATAAAATTTTAACAAATACTCAGAACTCAAAAAATGTTTACCTTGCCTCTTTCAGTTCCCAAGGTTTATTTATGAATTCTCTCATTCCTCAATGATTGGATAATATATTGTTCAGAAGAATTATATGCTTGTTGTTATATATTGTATGTTGTTATATATTATCTTGTATGATAATATAATTGGTTGTATTTTCTATAATGAAATGCTTCAATAAAAATAGATTTAAACTGTCCAATATCTTTGAACAGTAGCATTTTATTTTTGCTTATGCTATAGTCATATTCATTCAAAATGAGAGAGAACTCCACTGTTCTGTCTTCCAGGATCCAGGCTACCACAGCTATCCCTTCTTCAAACATGGCTATTAAGATTTCTTGACTCCCGATATCCCAGTTGACTGAGAAGGGAGAATAGTAACAGAGAAACACATGGGAAATATTTATAGACCAGCTCTGGAACTCAGCCTGTATTTGTTAGAACTTGGTCACATGGCCAAAGCTAATGCTGGGGGGCTGGAAAATATAGTCTCTGTGTGTCCAGAAAAGCATATATCAGATTTGAGTCTCTGCCACATAAGTTTAGAGAAAAGAAAAACCTATAAATCTGTTTTGAACTAAAATTTCAAATCTTGCATTACTTCTTTGTAAGAAAGAAACCCAGATTTTTGCAGACAATAATAATTATTGTCATTACTATGATGGGCAAACATAAATGTATGAGCATTGGATGTGCGAGAGGCCTGTACCCAGGAAGCTGTGAGAGAGTGCTGCACAGGAGATAGCACTGCAGCCTCCATCAAAGTGCATGGGGTCTCCCAGTCCTTATTCTATGGCTTTGCATAAGTTACCCAACATCTTCTAGTATCAGTTTCCTTCCTGTGTAAAACAGGGTTGATAATATCACCCATTTTATCAAGATGTTGTGTGGATTAAATGAGTAATATATAAAGCAATTAGAACAAGTCCTAATGCATAGTGTTTGACAAGCTCACAATGTTATTATAATAAACACAAAGATGGCATTGTTCCTGAACCCTATATTTTAATTCCCTGCTATAACCATTTTCATATCTTGTAAGCTCGAGAAATGTAAATGAAGTTCAATGAGGTTTCAATTTTAATTCAGTTGGCCCTGTGTCTTCAGTGATTTTTTTCAAGTGCCTCTTCATTTATAAGCTAGAACAAGAACTTTGAGTATAAATGAAGATTAATAGAGGCAATAAGTATGATTTTCAACTTAATGTCCATCCTCAAAATTAGGAAGGAAATGTGAGACTTCACAAAGAATGGATAGAGGAAATTGAGTAAGTAAAGATGTGATGGTACTTGTAGAGATGTAAGCAAATGGTTGTTTAATGTATTGCATGGTATGAAGGTGCGAGGAAAGTCAATGTAAGTATAAGTCAGCATGCTGATGATGTGTGAAAGTCTGTGATTATCACTTGATAGGATGTAAAATAGATCCAGACACAGAAGCTCATAAACACTAAGGACCGGGACTTACACATTCTCTGGCATTACCTGCGCTATTTATCATTTGCTTGTCTGTCTGTCTGTCTGTCAGCCTGTTTTGAGATTGATCGCACTCTACAACCCAAGCAGACTGTGAACCCATGGCCTCCTGCCTCAGGCCCTCTACTCACTGGGACTGGAGGCTCGGGCCACTGCCTACTTCAAAGCAATTTTTGTTAATAGCCAGATATATAAGTCAATCACTGGCAATCAGAAAAAAATTAGTCTTGATTCTCTTCCCCTCCTTTTGCATGTTGTTCTTCTACAGAGCTTGATTGAGGCATAATTCACATACTATTAAGTGGACTTCACCTTTTCTTAAACATATAATACAGTGTTTTTAATTTGTTAGTGAAACCAGGTATGGTGGCCCATGTCTATAATCCCAGCACTTGAGTAAACTGAAGTATGAGGATCACAAGTTCCAGTCCCACTTGGGCAATTGAAAACTTAGCAAGAGCTTGTCTCAAAATACAAAATATAAAAATGACTGAATGTAGTTCAGTACAAAAGCCATGGGTTTGCATTCCAATATCACAAAATATATTTTTTCCACAAAATTATTATGCAATCATCATTGATTCCACAAAGTTTCAACTCCTGAAAAGTAACACCACAACTATTAGTAGTCACTTTTCACAGTCCCTATCATCAACCAATCTTCTCCTTGTCTCTGTGGTTTTATTTATCCTTCATTTTCACTAACTCAATAATATTTATGTGGACGTTCATGACTGGCTTCTTTCATTAGTATAATATCTTTAAATCTGTTCATGATATAAAGCATGTCAGTAGTACTTCATAACTTTTTATAACTGAATAATATTCTATTATATGGATATAACACTCATTTATCTATTTATCAGTTGGTGAGTATTTGGGTTGTTTGTTCCTATTAGCCTTTACAAAAATGATTAAATAAATATCTATGTATGAATTTTTGTATGGACATATGTTTGTATCTCTTTTACATATATGCCTGGGATTGGTATACATACTTTATATTCATAATAAGAATATATTAATATCAGTTAGGTTTCCTAATGCTGGTACAAAATATCTAACAATCACTACCTAAGAAAAAGTGAGGGTTAATTTAATTCACAGTTGGGGGGATTTAGTCCATGGTCTGCTAGCTCCAAGACACAAGCTGGGAAGGCTGGGTAGCAGAGCAGGGGAACTATGCAACAGAAATTTGCCTTACCAATCTGCTAGGTATTTCTTAATGCAGTCAAGTTGAGAATCATTATTAAGGATCAAACAATTTCTCTACATCTTCACAAATGTTACCTATCTTTTCAATGATAACTATCCTAGTAGGTGCAATGTGGCCTCTAATTGTGACAATTCTGTTGAATATTTTTGTGTGCTTTTTGGCCATTTGCATGTTTTCTATGAGAATTTGTATTTTTAAATATTTTTCTTATTTTTAATTTGGTTTCTATTTTCAATTTAAAAATATTTTTCCAAATTCTAGATACAAGTCTTTGATCATATCGTATTAATCACTTTTCCTGTTTCTAGGACCAAACACATAACACACACAACTTAAAGGTTTTGTTTGACTCATAGTTTCAGAGGGTTCAGTCTGTGACAAGCTAGTTACAAGGCAGAAACATTATGATGGAGGGACTTAGCATAAGAAAGCTGATCAGCTCATGATGACCTTGAAATAAAGCAGGGGAACAGCATCAAAGAAAGGGCCAGGAACCAGATATATTACACAAGGTTACACCTCCTTGGCCTACCCATACACACACAGAAGCGTGGGTAACTAATCTCCTGTGTGGCTACTACACCAATCTATTTCTTCTTTTAAAGAATCTTTTTGGTATATGTCTTGTATAACTGCTTTGAAGATAATATACACAGCGTAGTAACTATTGCAATTCTCATTATTTTATTATGAAATTTTGTTTCATTTTTTCATAAGCTGTCACACTATAGCTTTGTCAACATGACACCCAAGTGCTTCTCCTTAAATCCTAATTAATCTCTAAGTAAACAAATTAACAATAATCGTGCTTAACATGATACAATAAGTCTGAAAAAAAAACTGAAAACATAATAATCCTTTCACCAAAGTCTTAACATTTCCAATATTTCTCAAAAGTTCAAATCAAAGTCTCTTCTAGGACTCGATAGACTCTTAGATGTGAATCTGTAAAATTCAAAAAAGCAAGTTACATAGTCCCAAGGTGCAATGATATAGGGCTAACAGTCACATTGCAAAAAGAAGAAATAGGGTGATGGAAAGGAATAGAACTGAAGCAAAACTGAAACTCGACAGGAAAAATATTAAGTACTTTAGCTCCATATTCAGCATCAGTGGCACATCGTATTGAGATATTAGTTACAGAAGGCTTAGAAAGGCAACCCCTATCCCACACAACCATCTTGGCCTTAAAGATTGTAGCCCACATCACCTCTCTCTAGGGCTGACACCACTTGATGTTTCTCTTCAGCAACCAGTTCTTGGCATCTCTGATGTCCTGAGGTGTTCAGTGCCCCTTCAACTTTAGTCTCACTGCTTCATATAACCACCTACTAGGTGCACACTGCCTGTACTTCTAAGTCTTCCTCTCAAGGCTAGGTGGAAGTCTGGATGACACCAAAACTCTCATGTGCTGCTTACAAGAGGAACCAGCATAATGTAGACAACACGAAGTTCTGATGCCAGTCAAAACAGTAGTCAGGCCTTCTTGGAGCATGGTTGCAGTGGGCTTTGAGTGTCTGGGTGGCTGGGCACAGTGAAATGAATCCCAGGGAACTGATTTCTTAAGAAGTCTTTATTAAGCAGGGGTCACAGGGACTCTGCTGAAATGAAATTTTACACTTTTTTTTAAGCTTCAGCTTGAAATGAGTGGAGTCTTGTTAACGTCTTGGCCCCATTCAAAGTAATTTACTTATTTTAATGGCACTGATTTTTCTAGCAACCATCCCTCCTTAAACCCAACTTTACACTTGGTTCCATTTGGGCTAAAATTTGTTTTTCAAATTTTTGTGCTCTGCTTTTGCTTCCTAATTCTTACTATACATCTGTCTAAAACAGGCAGCAGAACTCATGCCAAAGTATGAATTTTGGGTTGCCTTAAAATTTCCTCTTTCAGATTAATTAATCCTCTTCCCCTAATATCAGTCTCCCCTAAAGTCTCAAGATATGAAGAAAATGCAGAACTTGTGTTATTTTCAGAGTGCACATGGCCTCTAACCCATTTACCAGTGCTGTTAGTGTTCCCATTTGAAATCTCTTGAGCCTGGATTTTATTGTCTGCATGCTTATCAGTAATCTGGTCTTCTGATCTCAAATTTTAATTGCACATCCAGCTCTGCTTATAACATTCTAGGGATTCTCTAGAATGCATCTCAAAATCATTCTAAACTTCTCCTGCAAACACTTTCCAAATACTTCTGACATGGTCAGGTATAGTCACAAGGTCCCACGTCTGGTACCAATGTTTTGAATCAGTCAGCTTTCATTTGTCGGACCAAATATGCAACACCCAAAACTTAAAGGACATGGTTTACTTGGTTTATTTTTTTAGTGGGTTCAGTCCATGGTTTCCTGGATCCAAGATGGAAACATCATGGCAAAGGGGGTGGTGGAGCTAAAATGCTCAGTTCACAATGGCTGGAAAGTGAAGCAGAGGAAAAAAACTAGAAGGAAGGGTCCGTGGACAAGGTGTAGTCCCTATGGCTTTCCTCCACAATCTATTCAGGAACACCTACAAGTGTGTTTTACTAATCCCCTAATCAGCTCCCAAGTCAGTCAAGTTTACAATGAAAATTAAATGCTCTACAGAAATGTGATTTATAAATATTCTTCTCATTCTGTAACTGGGCTTTTCCTTTATAGTTTCTTTTGACTATAGATTGCACTAATTTTAAAAGGGTTCAAATTTTTAAATTTCTTACTTTTACTTATACTTTTGGTTTTATATCTAAAATACCATTATGTAATCTAAGATCATGAAGGGTTTGCTCTTAATGTTTTCCCTCTAAGAGTGTTGCAGTTTTAACCTTTATATTCAAGTTTCTAAACTGTATTACATTAGATTTTGTACATGGTGTGAAGTAAGCATCTAACTTCTTTCTATTGCATGTGGACATCTAGCCGTTCCTGGGATACTTGATGAAAGGACTGTTTGTCCTTATTGAATTGTCTTAGCTCTTTTTCTTCAAAAATCAATTAATGAAAAATATAAATATTTATTAATGAATTTTCCCCATCTAATTGTTTCAAGATAAACTTGAAAGGCTACAGGGGAAGAAATTGAATTCAGGTATCAGAAAAAAATGCCAGCTTGGCTTTTGCATTCCCCAAAGTGCTTGGTAGACTCTGAAATGACAGAAAAATGGAAATGGGCACTTTATTGTCACAAATCATTTCCTCTAGGTCAAATTAAATTGCCTTTTTCTCAATATTTTCCTGTGGTGGTTGACATGCTATCTACTACTCTAGAAATTTGGCTTTGTTCTCTTTTTAACCTCTCTCACTGTTCTTCAATCAATTTCATTAGTCTATGTTTTTCTCTACCTATCCTCAATTTAAAAGTTGGTGCTCTAGAGTTGAGAATGTGCTTTTTTACCATGTGTGAAGCCCTGGGTTTAAAACTAAGCACTAAAAAGCAGACTTGGTGCCCCACAAAGATCCATATTCAGCTCTCTTTTTTAAAGCTTCCGATTGCCAGGCAATATCCATTTTTATAATTTTTGCTAATAACAGAGCTACGGCTTTCAAAACTAAATACTGACATGTCCTTTATCCCCTTCCTCTTCATAGTCATGTTACAAATTCTGTCCAATAATATGGAAGAAAAAGTGTGTGAATCTTGGAAATTCCTTGAAGGTTAGGCTGTTTTGGTCTTACTCTTGCAGGGTATCTTAGAATAAAATGGGGAAGGCTAGTGATCCAGTTGCTATCTTAGATCTTAAAGATGAAAGTGACACCAAATGAATAACTAAAATTAGTGACAGAACCGTAACAAATTTAAAGGAACTCAGAAATGCAGACTTTTCTCATAGAGGAAAATGCCTATCTAGAAATCAGTATTCTAAGTTTCTAACAAAGAAAGAATAGATATTGGAACAATTATAGAACTGTCATGAAAGTAAACTCAACTTTCAAGAGAAAAGGAATGATATTCTATTAACTTGTTTCTGGAAGAGTCTCAACATATATTGTATGTCATCCTACAGCTTTGAGAACCAGCTGTCCTCACAAATCTTATAGTGTTTGCTGAACCACATAACATGCTCCTGAAAGTCACATGATGTGTGACATCCAACTGGGTCTTTCACATCCATCAGAGAAAGTCATACAGCTTATATCCAACAAAATGGTCATACAGATTGGCAAAGCTGTTGTGAACTTGAACTAAAAACTGGGAAACATGATAAATCATGTTAAAATTCTCCTCTTAACAGAGCTTCCCACTATCTTTTACAACATAGAAAGAAATGCTAAGTATCAAAACTTTTTCTTTGGTTTAATATCATACCCTCTTAAAGTATTTAAAGGAATGAGTATAAACACATTTAAATAAAAAAATAAAATTAAGATTCCTAATATGTTTATAGTTTCATAATATGGACTGAAAAGGGTATTTGAAAAACTGTGCTATGAAATTGAGAATGGTTAGCAGAAATTGTTTTAATTAGCTCTACAGATACATTTCATGAAGCTAAACCCAATTTGCATTTAAGATTGGAGAAATTTCATAAGTCAAATAATCTATTCTAGTGAATCATACAGATTGAAATGGATCACTTTTCTGGCAGGAGATAGATTCAAATCTGTAATCCTGGTCCTGGCCTGTGGTCTCCCCAGTAGGTTTACCTGGCTAAAAATCATGTCCTATAAGCAGAATTCCTTTGCCTCTAATCCCTTTCTAGCTGGATATTCAAACCAGTTTAAAGGTAACAGTTACAGGAGATGAAACCGGTTCTACAACTGCAGACAAGCCTTGTAAAGATAAATGAAAGTGAACTTTGCTCCTTTTTCTTGTCACTGTAATACAAAAAGACAAATGAGCCCACAGGTTTGTGCTCAGAAGTATTCTACATTACTACCAAGAGAATTAGTACTGTAAGCTTAGTAAAGGAGAAGCAGCAGTACCCAAAGAAACTTTTTTAAGAAGGAAAAGAGGAAGAGGAGAAGCAGAAGAAAGAGCAAGAATGAGAGAGGAAAAGGATAAGGAGGGAAAAGCTTCAGAAAAAGATGGTCACAATTATGTATATTGAAAGTAGACAAAATCTGAAAATTGTAGAGTCTAATTTGAGATAAATGTAACTCAATTACAACTGTGAAAACAAATTTCCAATGTGTGTACTACATTGGTGTTGGGCTGAAAAATTTCAGAGTCAATAATAGACTTTGTGAGCCAGGCATGTGACATATACCTGTAATCCCAGCAGTCTGAGAGCCTGAGACAGGAGGATTGCAAGTTCAACATTACCTTGGACAACTTAGTGACCTAGTGAGGTGTGTCTCAAAAACAGACTTTGTGGAAATGAGAAGGGGATCTAAAGTTGTAGGAAGAGGGCACAGGAAATTAAAGTAAGAGATCAACATGTGATACATGTATGAACTAATACCCCACAATTAATTATTTTCATTACCTATTACAAACATATATTAATAAAGTTATTTAAATATATCCTTTTTTATTTCTATAATTACATTAAGTAATTTTAATTTAATTTTAAATTTAAAATTAAATGTCATCTCAGGTGAATCAATAAACATTCAAGAAATAGCTTATACTATCTGGAGGCCATACAGCTGTTTACAATCAAATAAATTTTACTGTTATATTTTTATATTTTTAAAAAGGTCTCTGAACATAAAGTTAAATAAAAAAGAAGTCTAATTTTACACCACTAGTCTTTAATGTCACTCTACCTTAACTTTATCATTTAAATATGTTGAAAAACCTTTTGACAGGATTTAGTTGCAATCATATTCTTCAACAGGGTGCCAAGTATATTAGACTTACAAATTCTCTGTAGAAACATTTGAAAATAAACAACATACAATCTTGTAAACTGTAAACCAAAATAAATATATCTGCATATTTAAAATAATGCTTCAGGAAACATTTTCAAATCTCCTTCAATTGAATTGTATCTAATTCATGACCAAAAAGGAAAGGTAACAATTTAGCCTTACTTTCTCAACTTGTCCTAATAAAATGAAAGAGTCCGAAGTGTTCTGCCGACATTAAATTCATCAAGATGATGAATGCATGGCCAACTTCGGACTGGGTCCATGGCAGTAATCCGGGAGCGATCTGACATGTCCGGTAAAAACAATCCATATCTAGATGCATCTTGTGTCAAAGCCTCCCAAAGTGCCTCCTGCCTATTGGGACACCTTAATGTCAGTCTGTGTTAACATGTTCTCCTTTCCTGTAGTGAAGAACTTTTGAAAATTATAAAATTATAAAAGTATAAAAAGGGGGAAATTATGACACCCTGAACATAGATTTATATTACCGCAAATGTTTACAAATGTTAAACTGGAAAAATATTTGCAGTATGGTTTATAGAGAAAGGTCAATACATCTAAGTAAATTGTCCCATAAAATATTAAGAAATTATAAATCCAGTAATAAATGGGCTAAAATATAAATACACCCATCAGAGAAGAATTTCAAATCAACTCTTAAGTCATGTTGATTCTCTGTTCTCCCCACTCTGAGTAGTCATACTCTTTCAAAAAAATCTCAAGGACAACAGCAACCTTACCAAGAAAAATTATATATATCAACAGGAGAGTTACATTATTTTTTCCAGTATATAGATCAGTTTAAGTATCAAAGTCTGTAAATAAAATTTGCCTACTATACAGTTGCTGTCACACAGACTGCCTTGACCAGTTTACCAGCAAAACCAAATGACCAACATTGAGAAATTTTCTGTGAAGACAGCAGATTAAATTTAATGCTTTCATAGAATTCAGATTATATTTTTCCCACTTATATGAGGTAAAATCTCATTAATCTTTCTCAAGATCTTAGCTCAAATATAAAAGAGTTGATAAACCATGGATGGCACAAGGTCACTTTGGCCTCAGTGCTCTTGAAAAAGCGAGTAGTTCTAGACATCCGTGAATGTGACACATGATGGCCTACAATACTGTCAGCCATTGATTCTATTTCATTTCATAATTGTCAGGTTTTTCCATTCTCCGTGTCTTCTTGACTTAATGTTGACAAGTTTTCTCTTTCTAGAAAGTAGATGTATTATCTGTTTTCAAAATTGCTGTGGCATGTATTGTAATGTATGCAGTATACCTTTCTTTTCCCTATTTTTACTTCCAAGTACTGTTTGTTGTTTTGTCTCTAAGCACACTAGCCAAAGGTGTACATAGCTGGTGCAATTGGTCTTTTCAATCAACTACTGTTTTGTTTTGTTGATACTTTTTATGTAACTTTTCTTATAGCTCATAACTTTTCTTCTACTTCATTTGACTTTATTTTCATTCTATTTTTTTCAAATTCTTTCACTATTTCACTATTTTAATGTTTTCATTTTATAATGTGAGTTTTTAAGGCTATAAGCTACTCATTAACTACCAGTTCAACTCTATCCCACCAGATTTTATATGTAATGATTTCATTAAAATATACTTCTTAATATTCTGTAGTTTTTACTATGAAGCTTTTTAAATCTTTTAATTATTTTGAATCCTAAATATTATGTGACTTCACGTCTATAAAATACTGATACAGTTATACTTGGTCTTTGATATTTAAACTTACCAGTCTTGTATATGGCCAATTTTTATAACTCTTGTTTATCACAAGAAGAAATTATTTTTGAATTGATAATACAGGATTCAATAAAAACTTTAAAAAATAAGCTTTTATTATTCATATATTTTGTGTCATGTTATTTTTGGTCTTCATGATCTATCAGCTACTTAGTGAGTTTGTTAACATCTATCTTCATTATTAAAAATTTTTTAAAAACTTTCATAAGAAATTAATAAGATTATATTCAATCCTGGTTGCTATATCTTTGCAGTAAACTAAAACATTTAAAACTTTTGTAACCTTAATAATAAATTTTCTTCAATGACTATTTTACTTAATATTAAAGCAGTTATATCAATGATTTGTTTGAGTGCTAGTTTTTTTTCTATTCTTTGCAGCCATTATTTTTACAACCTATATCTTACTTGTGACCCTGAAAAATAATAAGCAGGAGAAGTCTACCTATATCTAATCTGAAACATCTCTGTACTTATTCAGTAAATTTGATTTATTTACAATTATTGAGAACCTTGGTATTCTTGAGTTGATTTTATTTTTATAAATATATACTTGTATTTTATATTATCCTTCTTGATTTATGTTTCTTTGTTATTATCTGTCTTGCCCTGGAATTTTCTCTAATAAACTGGAAGAGATACACTCTTACAGTCTTCTATTCCTGCTTTAATGTAGGACTGTTTTAGAATAACTCCCTTCCTTGTGAAGTAAATCTTCTTGAATTATAGTTGAGCTTGACATATCAACAACATTTATTTCTTCTCAATGCTTTTATTGAAAAATATTATAAACTTTACAATATTATTTGACAGTGGTATTTAATATCTTTAGTGTTTAATGTTGATGACTTTTGATATGATGCCAATTATCTTTCCCTTAAAACAAATCTTATTTGAGGTCTTCTATTTGTATTTACTGTTTAGCATTTTCTCTGCAATGTTTCTATCTTCTTGAATCTGAAGATACATGTCTTACATTGATTTTGAATAACTAGGTTTCCCAACACTCAATCTTTTTTCTTTCTGGGTTTATAATTAGACTTATGGTTTGTTTTTTTAGATTGCTCTCCATTTTCTTACCTTGATTCTTGATTTCATGGTACCTCTGTGCTAGAATCTGTGAAATATTTTTAGACTCCTCTTTTAGGTCACTCTCTTCACTTGTATCTAATATTGAATTTAGTTTTTAATCTTAAAGATACATGTTTCTACAAGTTCCACCTAGTTTTGTTTTATTTTGTTTTTCCCAGATCAGTATAGCCATTTGGCAAATCTTCCACATTTATGTTTTTAATTGTCTTTTTAAATTATTTGAGCATTGTAAGCACATATTTTGTAACTAATAATATCAATATTTGAGGTTCTAAAGGGTTAATATCTGTGGTTTGTTTTCTTTTTCTTTCTTTCTTTTCCTATCTTTGGCTAGTCTAATTTGTTTCCATAGATGATTTGTAATATTGGATTATGTGTTCATATCTGAATATACTGTGTTTTTGGATATCCTGCAAGACCAAGATTTTGTGTACATCAGTGTATTATTTGCATTACTGTTGTTAAGGTATCCAAGATACTCAAAATATAAGGGATAGCCTAAAGTTTGTTTTGAAGTCTGAGTTTCTTAAACATTAGGGAGAACAAATTCAGTCCCTGGTTTTTATAAGGGCAGGACACTACTGAAAATTGTGGAATATTTTTTCACTGTCAGGCTTAAATTTTTATGTTCATTTTTTTCCAGTAGACATTTTTGTTTCCTATCCTCCTCTCCTTTCCTTGAGAATTTGTTTCAGTTCCATAGGCTACTTATCACATGAGCTCATACCCTTGTCTTTGGCCCTTATGTGACCTTTAAAGTGACAATTTATGAAAGAGGAAGTACCCTAGTATTAGATACAAATTTAACATCAGCTACCATCTTCATACAGACTCAATATACACCAAAGGCAAATAATATAGTTATGCCCATAGTGCATAGTATCTGGAAAGCTCTTCTGTGGGCTGTTTTTTGTACTAACAGAGTCAGTCTAGTCTAATAGTAGGGGCAATAAATAGTGAAGTTTTGAATCTACTTGTGTATCATGTAGATTAATTTGGTCTTTTGAAAAAGAGCACAAATCAAGTACAAAAAAAAAATACAGAGTAAATAGAGAGAAGAGGTGATGACACAGGGTCCTGGCAATGTGAAGTTCACGCTTCTACATATTCTTGAATGTAGACCAGTTGTGCCTCTGCCAATTCAACAATTCATAAGCTCTTTGCTTTAATTACTGAGAATTTTTGGTATAAACTAGTGCAAATTATATCTCTAAGCTTTGCAAACAAGGAGTCCTGACTAAGGCATAATTATTTTATTGTACACAAGTATTTTTCCATAGCCTACAAAACTTACGTTTTACGTGACAAAATACAATTGTTGATTTAAATTGACTTGAATAAAATGGGTATAGTAATTCTATCAAAACCTGAAAATTCACATTTAGGTTTGTAGGTTAGTCGTAGACTACTTTCAGTCAAAATCTTTATTTTTTAAATTAATTTTATGGATACAATTAATGTATATAATATAATGACATTCACTGTTGGAAATTTGTACCTTTACATAATCAATCTCAGTTATTATTTTTTCCCATTCCCTCCCCTCCCTTCAACCCCTCCCTCTCTATCTACAAAGATTTTGTTTCCATTATTTTTTCATTTTCTCATATTAATGCCTTTAATATGTTCCAGCCATCAGGATTAGAAAAAAATAAAGCAGCCTTAGAACTGACTCAGAATACTTTCAGTCCCCAAGATCGATGCGAAATAATGCTTTCTTCTACCACAAAGCTCCTGCACTTCCCTAAAGACCCCTGAGAATTAATCCAGATATAAATGTTCAATTACTAATCTGAACTGTCTGACTATGAAACATTTTTCTTAAGTTTTCTGGAGGGGAAATATTTCATAGTCAAGGCTCTAAAACTTGGAAAAGATAGTTTATTTTAAACTCAATCATTACATTTAAATAAGCTTAGAGGAGAGTAAGTCTGAGGCAATTGATCAATTAATATATGTCAAAATTTCTATTGTATAAAAATATATTTATGCTTCAAACTAGCTATGTTTCTTATCATTAACAATTAAATCGTTGCTGTTGCTCTTTACCTCTTGCTACACAGAATCAGTGTGATAGGTCATTGGTTAAAATAGAGCTAGAAAAGAGAAATTAAATCTTCATGCTATCTTGAAAGTTGGCTTAATCTACAGAATGAGTAATGGTATAGGCCTTATTCTTACTACTTTTCTCCATGCTTAAAGTCTAATATAGAAAATACATCATTGCCCAGTTTCCCTGTATAGTACAGTTTTACTCTCAGTGCAGCCACTAAGAACGATAAAGACTATAGCCTTTATAAATAAATTTATATGAGCTCAATAGAATTATAATCTCCACTAAACTACAATAAAATAAAAGGAAAAAAGCAATCAATAGGAAAGTCAGGATGGATGCATCATTTGGAATTATCATTTTAAGATTATTGCATACCATCATTTTTAACAAAACATGGATTATTTATTTCAGGATTAAGTGTCCCCATTCCTAATCTATTATCCTCCCATTTCCTTTCTTAAACTTAAGAATTTATCTATTTGTTCTTTTGGAAACTACAAATCTTCTGGGAGTTCTGTTCATTGGCTGTTTCAGTTCTTTGTCTTTGAGAAACAGACTATTTCTCAGTGAAGCTTCAAAAGTGATTTTTCCAAAGGAACCCCACCACTGTGAAGGCAGTTACTCTAAGAAAACTCTCCCTATGAGTTGGCAAGAGAGGAAGAAATTGGGTAATTTTCTTTGAAACCATAAAGAGGAGGAGAGTAAGTGACTTGGGACTAAGGAAAGTTTAGGTGCCAAAATGAATTTCCACATACAGGGAAAGGAATGGTCCGGGACCAAAGCAGAAGACAAAGAAAATGTCTCAGCTTGCCACCTCCATGGTGCCTGCTCTGGATCAGGAGCTTTGTTTTGTTTTCTCTGCGATTCTCCTTGGAATTTGAGACTTGTTTATCATGTTCAAGTAAGATGTTAAAGATAAAGAATAAATAAATGTCCTTCCAGAAGATGCTAGGTCAAAGCATTATCATTTCAGCATATGTGATATTTGTGATCCCTGAAAATAATATGCCATTGTAACCAATAAAGTCCTCTTTTATAGTAAATACAATTATTGGCTTAGTCAGCCAATATTCTACCACCATGCTCAGAAATATTTTCCGTAAATAAATACCTTGGGGCCTGGGGATTTAGCTCAGTTGGTTCCGCCGCCTTCCTTGCAAGCCCAAAGTCCTGTGTTCTATCCCCACTTGCAAAATAAATAAATAAATACCTTGGTATGAGGACCTCTTAAATTAAGAAAATAGTTTTAATTTCTATATAGAATTATAATTGTAAATTACGAATATTATTAGTACTGAGAGACACTACAAGATTCCTTCTCACTTTATAAATAAGCAAACAAATTTAAAAGGGTGTTTATGTTCACTTAGCTGGTTAGTGGCAAGATCACAAGGAGAACCTATGTGTCCATGATTCCTACTGTTGGTCCACTATTCTGACTGCTGCTCATAACCCAGTATTCTCCAAAGTTGTACATAAATATAATAATTTCTCATGTAGATACAATTTTTAAAATATTTCTATAAGAAATCTAGGTTGAAATTCATTAATCGTAATTTTCATCATCCTTTAACATTGGTAAATGCTGATAAATTTAGTTTGCCATAGCAGATTTTGCCAATTCAGTGCCCTCACTATAAAATACAATAATATATGAAATATGTAGTTTCATGTTAGATAGTATGTATAATACTATGTAGTCTAATACATAGTATTGAGTATATTTTATAATATTTATTATTAATATATATTAATCATATGTATTACTGGGATTCAGTGTGATATTTTAACACATATACATGAGGTACACTGATCAAATCTGGTTTCCCTTCACTCACCCTTCTCATAGTCAAACCCTTCCCAGTCCTCAGGCGACACTATTCTAAATCCAGATTGACTTGTTTTTTTTAGCTTCCACATATGAGAGAGAACATACTTGTTGTTCTGTGTCTGATTTGTGTCACTCAACCTAATATCTTCCAGATCCACCCATTCTGTAGCAAAGAGCATGATTCTTCCTTCTTTATGGCTGAACAACATTCCACTGCATATTAGCACTACACTTTCTTTATCCATTTCCACCAGTGAAAGATACTAAGGTTGTTTCTATTTCCTAGCTATTATGAATAGTGTCATAATAAACTGGTATGCTGATTTCTTTTTAAATTTTTTCTAAACAAACACTAAAGTAAAACCTCTGGCTATAACATATGCAGAAAGAAACTGATTCAAGTTTTACACTGAACACATCAACAGGAATATCAGAGCCTTCCTACTTGCTGTGAAAACTAGAGCATATAATGTCTCAATATTGATCTTAATAAATTAATATTGATAAAATATATTGATGACAGAGCATAAAATCATGTGTTGTGGTCTTAAATTGTATATTTGGGCACAAATACTTGACTTCTACAGTACTGTTTTTCTGTAAATTAATATCCCTTTGAAGTCTAAGCAAAGAAATTTCAGGTTAGCTTCAATATAAAATATATTTCTACAGAACTTTCTGGAAGGTAAGTTAGGCAGAACTCTGGAAACATTGGCATAGGAAAAGACTTTATGAACAAATCCTAAGTAGCACGGGAAATAGCAGAAAGAATCAACAATTGAGATTTCATCTTATTAAAAAGCTTCTGTACTGCAAAAGAAACCATCAGCAGAACTAAGAGACAACCTACAATGTGGGAAAAAGTTTTTACCAGCTGCTCCTCAGAAAAAGGACTATTATCTAGAATATATAAAGAACATATATAAAGAACTCAAAACAATCAGCCCCCCAAAACATAAAGACCCGATTCAAAAATGGGCATCTGAAATGAACAGATATTTCTCAGATAAAGAAGTAAAAGCAGCAAGTAAATATATGAAAAAATGTTCCACATCACTGGTCATTCAAGAGATGCAGATGAAAACAACACTGAGATTCCACCTCACCCTGCAAAGAAGGGCTGCTATCAAGAAATCACACAATAACAAATGTTGGCGGAGTTGTGGGGAGAAAGGAACCCTTCTCCATTTTTGGTGGGAGTGCAGACTGGTGCAACCACTGTGGGAATCAATATGGAGATACCTCAAAGACCTGGGCCTAGAGGTTCCATTTGACCCAGCCATCCCTCTGCTGGGTATCTTTCCAAAAGAATTAAAGGAATCATACCACAGTCATATATGCACACCCATGTTTATAGCAGCACAGTTTGTAATAGCTAAAACTTGGAAACAGCCCATCTGCCCATCAGTTGGAAATTGGATAAAGAAGATGTGGTTTTTCTATAAAATGGAATATTACTCAGCCATAATGAATGAGAAAATAGATTCATTCATAGGAAAATGGATACATATTGAAGATATACTCCTAAGTGAAATAAATAAATCACACATGTGTAAATACCTAATAGTTTCTCTGGTGTGAATAAACTGTAATAATACATATGATCCTAATAAGATTACTGACATTGTGAAATGGGAAGAAAGGGGCTAAAGTTGTAAGCAAGGTGGGATGGGTAGGGGAAAGGTAATAAGGGAAAACAAGTCTGAGATAATGAAAAGATGGAAATAAAGAGTTTGTAGGTGGAGAGGGGAGGAGGGTGTAAAGGGAGGGCAGGGACAAGGGGAAAAAATGAGAACGAAGACCTGTCATGTAGAGGTACAAGATCCCAATGATGAATGTAACTGTACTGTATACCTAAAATGTACCAATAAATTCAATTAAAGCTGAAAAAAAAATGTCTAAATTTTATGACTGAAATAAATACTGCTGATGTTATCTAAATGAGGTAAAATACCAAGAAAATCAGAATTGATTAAAAATGGCATATTTGAGTGTTGTTCATAGTTACTAATGGAAAACATACTGTATTTGTGTAAACAATATGCTCAGAAGAATGGCCTTAAACTTTAGACATGTAGCAAATGAGAAATTTCCCTGGAAATGATAAATGTTTGAATAACAGCTCAGAGTTGCTGAGGATGGAGCTGGAAACTGAAAGTGAAGCGGGCAATGAGGAGATCTGAAGGCGAAGCACGAGGGACACCAAAATCGCATCTACAGTTTCTGCATTCAAGTTGTTTCAAGTCTAGTTGGCAGGCAGAAATGTAAATGTAACCCACATGTTGGCTGGGTCATGTTGTCCTTTGAGATGTCCTATAAAACAGGACGGATTTCCAGGGGACTTGCCTTCAGAGGCTCATTTCGTGTTCTGATATCCTGCTGTTCCTGAACTCCCTTTCTCATGGCCACCCTTCTGCCTGAACTAACCAGGTTCTGAACAGAGTCCTTCGTCCTTTATTTCAGCTGAAACATCTCTCGCACAAGGCATCTGGATGTGCAGACATTATCAAAGGGTTGTGGTAGTGGCGATGGTAAAAGAGAGGTTGTATCATAGAGCCAAACAGCAAATAACTCGATCAGAAAAAAAGAGAGATCTCTGTGCCTAAATTTATTTACCTACAATATTCTGGCCAGTTTTGTGGAGTTTTCCACCTTCCCATTATATTCTGCTTCTTTTACCTCTCTATTTTCTCTTGCTTATCCCTGAATATCAATTTCTCCTTAACCTCTTCAAATTGTTTTTTTTTATTTTACTGTTTTCTTACAAAGTAGACTTTCAGAAGCTCATCTTCTTCCTCTTAAGCAATCAGTGGGATAAATTCCTAGAAACAGCTGCTGCCCTTAAGAGGAGCTCTTGAATCAGCTGTGAAAATAATAAATTTCTCCCTAGCAGCGTACATAATGTAGTAACATAATTCTTACAAAGCTAAGTCAATACTAGCAACAGCAGTAGTGGAGAGTTCAGCTTTAATATCACTATTATTAAAAAGTATCTCTCTTTTCAGAGAGCTGTTATGAGGATTGCCTAGTTATGAAAGGGGAATTCTATATGGTAGTGCAATGTACACTACTTAATAATGAGTAATGTCTGACCTATAGCACACATTCACTTAATCCGACAGTGATTCTTCTAAGCTTATCACACAGCAACAAGGAAACAATGCAAACTCTGAACAAAGTAAGAAGGCATCATAGATTCATCATTTGAAATGATGTAGGGTTTTTCTATTATAGTCCAAGCTGGCCTTGAACTTACTGTGTAGGTCACCCTGACTTCACATTTGTGATCCTCCTGCCTGAGCCTCCTGATTGTTGAGGTTAGAACGTGGACCACCATGCCTGACTTGAATTTTTTTTTTGTACTGGGGATCAAATTCGGGCCCTTGCACTTGTGAGGCAGGCACTGCAACCACTGAGCTAAATCCCTGGCAAAAACATTTATTTTTAAAACAGATTCTGAGGACATTCTAGAAGAGGAAACAAAATGGCAGTGAAGATAGCAAAGAAAATAGACAAATTCATTTGAAGGACAGATATAGATAAATACAAGCAGCTTGGGCAGGTTCCTTGAAGGTAGGATAATGATTTTAAATTCAATACTATAAATTCAAAGCAAAGCACTGCTGTCATATGTGATGTGACTGACAAATGAATTTTTTGCTATACAATAGCATCACATCATCCTCACCATGGATGTTAAAGTCTGTACTCCCTCCCTGATCAAGCAGTACTCATGGAGTTGTGTTCAGTCCAGGAATCCACACTGAGAAATTTCAATTCTATCTCGCTGGAAAGAGAAGAATCATAGAATAATACAGGAGTCTGAAACTGTGACACGTGGAAAGCAACAAAGGGGAAAAGGGTGTTTACCTCCCAGAGTATCAATTTTAAAGGTTTGATATTATAGACTGACATTCTTGAGAACAGGTTTTGATTCTTTTGACCTCTGAGTCCTCAATGCCTACATATGGACATTGCCCAATAAAAATATGTTAAATGAGAGCAAATGAATAATTGAATGCCCAGTTGTCATACAGAATAGCAATTAAATGTGTCCTTTGTATCCCCAAAGAGCAGAGGGTGGTGGAAACAGTAGACAGAGAGATGGTAGCTTGACACAAGGAAGATTAACCAGTGAATGGAGCTTCTGCAGTGAGGATCAAATCTCTAGGCTCATGCAAGTATGAGCAAGATTTTTTCCGGAAAAGGAAAACTCAAATGCACTTATGCTCTGCTGCTATCCAGCCTCATTAAAATGTTTGAATTTCTAGCATGATCTAGATTACGTATAATGATTTGTGAGCATTTTGTTATATTATTTATGCCTGCATAGCAAATTTCTCTGCAAAATTCTCTACTTAAGCTTAATCTTTTTGTTGCTCTCTGCTATATCTCATGAGTCAGTATCACTTGAGGAGAGATGACACATATATGCACACAGTCAATCTCCACCACCTAGAATACATACACATTCCAGGCAGTTTCCAAACTATTCATCCACAGATGTGAAGTCTATTCAGAAATCAGATGGTCCCTACGGAAATTACTCAAAAAGCTAAAAATAGGACTAGTATATGATCCAGCTATTCCACTCCTTGGTGTACACACAAAAGAGTTAAAGTTAGCATATTATAGAGATACCTGCTTACCCATGTTTACTGAATCATTATTCACAATAGCCAATGCATGAAATTTACAATAGCAAAGATATAGACTCAAAATAGGTGTCCATCGATGGATAAACAGATAAGAAAAACAAGCTCAATATATTCAATGGAGTATAATACCACTGTAAAGAAGTCGTAAACACAACACGAAAATGAAAAAACAGTTATTAGAGAAGACAAAGGGGATACAGAGGAAAAGAGAAAGAAGATGAGGAAGGAGAGTAGATATGATCTAAGTATGATATATCCGTATATGAAAATGACACCGTGAGACACATTGGTCTGTTAAAGAAAAACAATAGAAAGACATAAAAGCAGTCAAGTGGTCTCACTGGCAAAAGTGGATTAGCAAATCTCAACACACTTTCCCTTGTCACTATTGTTCCTGAAAAGAGCATACAATATTTATATCTTCTATAAGGATGTTGCATATCTTGGTCTTTCGTATTTTCACTTATACGCTCATCCTGGAAGAATGTTTCTGTTAATAATTATATTATTTTATTTTCTCCAATCTCATTTTTTAACTTTAACTTAACTCATTTGGGGGGGGGTTCTTTCAGTGTAATTTATTGTAGGATGAAAAAAATCAGCATTTACCTGCTTAGTGTACAAAAAGACCCTGGGTCTCTTAAGAAAATATTAGCAAACTGCAGATGTGGACGCCTTCTGATTGTAACATTTGGGAAAAGTGAAAAATTCCTTGTAAATACCAAGTCCATGGCTCAAAGTAGTTTCTCCACAGTACAACATTCAAAGGGAAATAAAACAGCATCAATAATTTAGGCCATATTTAATCAGCGAGTGAGCATCGCCTGCCCCAGGGCAGAGCCCTTCCTTCCTTCCTTAATTCAGCATCCGAAAGTCATAACTTCAACTTGGAGAGAAAAGATCACTACTACCTAGGTGTAGTTCAATGCAGCCTCTGACTCAGTTTTCTACCATTCCTAAGACTTATTAAGTTGCAGTTATAAGAGAAACTTAACTCACATGATTTTCCAAAGAAATTAAATCATCTTCATTAAATGCAATTAAATACAATGTTGTCAAGTAATTTTTAAATCGATCATTCTCTTCTATAGTTCTTGGGAATTATCCAAAAACAATTCTTACCATCTATATTACAAGACCAACTAAAGAAACTTGAAAAAAAAAGTAGGTAAAGAAAGGATGCTAACAAGGAAGGAAAGGGTTTTACCTTTCACATCAAAAACCTCAAAAGCCTATTTTACACCTTGAGGGTTTGACAAAACACTCTGACTAACCAAATTTAGTCAGCTTTTCAAAACTTCTTTGAGGCATACCTGTGCACCTTCTTGTAAAATCCACATTTATCAATGAACCCTGATACATGAGTTTAGCAAGAACACTAGCCCTTGATATCTGATCAGTTTTCTCACCCTCATAATTCTGCAGGTGATATCTATGTTAGTTTATCCAGAATTAGTTCTCAGGGTTCTTCTTAGTAATTTCTAACCCACTGATTCCAATCATGCTCCTTGGCTATAAGTTCCACTTGATATGCTATGTTCAGAATTAAGCCCAATCTCCAACTCCAAATGCAAAATCTGATCACGATTGTTCCAATAATTATCACAGTAGTCTTGCATAAAATCTTCCTTATCATGATATAAAAAGTTGTTGAACAATATTTTTCTTTAACAAATGCTACAAATGTACTGAATCTGCCCAGTGAAAACCATCCTTCCAAAAATTATCAGAACCATTTTTAAAAGATAAACAGCATGCTAATTTCAATGACTACTTCTCAAAAAAATTAATCAAGAAGAACCCACACCCAGTTCCAAAAACATTAAGAAACTGGAGCATAAGAGTTCTTACTAAGGAGACTTAGCCAGTAGATTTATGTGTCAGATGTAGTTTTAAAACTTACTCTTTTTATGACATGAAGTTCATTCATTTATTGAATATTTATTGCATGTTTATGAATGGTCATGATTTTTCTGTATTCGAATAAAAATAGAACATTTATCCCTGTCCTAGAACTATCAAAATTACTATTTTATCATTCTCTTTCATCTTAATCTAGCAAGTCCTGATTGCAGACATGATTAGATCACATATGATATTGAACAATTTTTTTAAAAAATTAAAATCCTATAATAAGAATAAAATGTTAGTATTTTGTACATCATTATTTTCACACTTGATACAACTTAATATTATAATAAAATTAAATCCAAATATTTCATTGAGGATATTACTCTATACTAAAATCTGTTGTGTCTCTCAAAGATTCCTCCTACAATTATTCTACACAGGTAAATATTATTCTCTCTCCCCCTCAGCTGATTTTTGTAACGAGTAGCAAAATGATCCGTGACAAGAGAGGAAATCCAGCACACCAGTTAAGAAGACAGTGTTGTCTGGAAGGCAAAATTTTTCCAAACTTTCATTTGATATTAAGCAGCATCAACATAATTCTAGTATAGCAAGTCAAAATATTTGGCCCAAAGAACATTTGCCCTTCAAAATGTAAGAAGCTGTCAAGCACAAATATCAAACAAGAAAATTAGTCATCGAAGGATGATTTTTCACAGAAATGTGCAAATTAATGAAATACTATTTAACAGAACACTGACTTTCTAGTAAAAGTTACATATATTTTTCCAAGAGGAGCATGCAATTTTTTAAATTTGTAAAACAGGCTTAACTATGGAAACATTTTCTTAACAGAATACCTTGCCAAACTTTTCAAAAAGCAGAATGACAGGTATTAGGGGGCGTTAAGGAAATGACATCTGTGAGCCCACACCACAGTACTTGAACCAGAGAAGGTGTTCACTAAAAAGCACTGGGATTTGTAGACACAGTAATGAAAGTGATGCTTTTAGCATTGATGACCGGCCCACAAGGAAACACGTGTGTGTGTGTTTGTGTGTGTGTGTGTGTGTGTGTGTGTAATGATTCTGAAAATTGAAGATGAGACAAAAAGAGATTTTCAGTGCCATAGCATGCTAAGCATGCAAATTAATTATCTTTTAATTATCACACCTGTTGTATAAGATAGATTTATGTTAATTCTTTGGGATGATGGAATGGAGGCTCTAAGTATGTGACAGCTTCCAGCAGCTAATGACTGGTCTATCTGAACTTGGAATTAACTCTCCTTTGTGAAACTACATTAATTTGTTGAATAAACTCTTGATTTCACACTATCAAGGGTTTTTGTTTTCTGTTTGCCTTATTTTATGAGAAATTCACCTCTGCTATGTTGAATGAAGTAGAGCTCTGGGTGAATTTAGTTTCTGCCATTTACTTTCTCTGGGTTTATTCTTATTGTAAGATTAGATCCTTTGGTCCTTCCTTCTTTCGTTTGTTCATTCCTTCCTTCCTTCCTGCTTTCCTTCCTCCCACATAAAATCAGTGATATTTTAATAAAATGAGAAAATGGTACAATGTAAAGAGAGAAGTTTTGGGGACTAAACAAGGTAAACAAGGACATTCTAGGCTATGGGAAGAAGACTGAATTTTAACAGTAGTAAAAGGAAGCCAATTTACAGTTTGAAACAAGGGAAAGGCTTTGTCAAATTATTATTGAGCAGATCTAACTTGCTACTAATCAAAGAATGGATGGTAGTAGCTGTGGTCAGTATTGTGAGTGACCAGAGAGAAGTTGACAAGTTTCTTAAGGGAATAGAAGATGACCTGCACTAATAGGGTAGCAATAGACATGAGGTGAGGAGGGAATGCTATATATTATTTCCAACTAAGTATCAATAAGGCTTGCTCATATATGTGCTGTCTCGTTTATCATAAAGCAAGGACTCCTGGATTTTGTCTTCATCAATTTGATAAAACACTGATTCTAATCATGGAAGGAGAACAAAAGTTTTAAAGGTAGACATGGGTGGTAAAAAACCAGAATGAAATTCTGGGTCTGTTCAGTCAGAGAACCTGAGCTACATCCAAGGAGAGATGACAGATAGACATCTGGACATGAAAGCGAGAAGCTCATAAGAAATGTGGATAATTCCAGTGGAAATGTGCTAGTCATCAACAAGGGTGAGCTCACAACCATGAACTGATGAGATCACTCAAGAACAAAAGTTAGAGCTGGAAAAAATGACCACTAGGGGCTCAACTTGGAGTTACTAAATGAGGAGTTCAAAGAGGTCAGTGAAGGGAAAAAAAAAGAATGAACAAAAGAAGGAAGAAAAGCTGAGAGGCTGAAATTGAGTAACAGACACAGGAGATTAAAAGAAATGAGTATCTGACTGTGTTTAATAGAATATAATTTTGAAATATAAGCTCTTTTCTGCTATTGTAGGATACAGAGGAGAGATGATGCTGTAGCCTGTGAAAAGAGTGGGACATTTTTCTCCATGCCAGATAGATAGATAGATACATAGATAGATAGATAGATAGATAGATAGATAGATAGATAGATAGATATAGATAGACAGATAGATGCAAGGATGGGTTTGATTAAAGATGACAAGAAAGAGTTTATGTTTGATGGTAGCAATTTTCTGAGTGAAGGATGAGGGCCTTAAGTCAAATCAGATTTCAGATATATGGAAGTATGTAAATAGAGAAAAAATGTTTCATTATGCTTGAATTTCTGTCTCAAGGTATTGTGCAAAATGAGGACTCCCTGCATAGACATACATAAGAATATACAGGCAAAAAGATGGTAAATTTTCAAAATATGACATGGTATGAGAAAGAATGAGCTTTCTGAAAAAGTTTAATGTACCAAGTACTTTAGTAAACAAAGAATGGACTGCTATTTGTGTTTTAGAGGGCAGACTTTCTGAAGGGGGACAGTGACTCAAAGGAAAAAAGAAGATTAACAAAGAATAAATTAGTTTTTATTCCACATTCCTTTTACTTTGTACTGTAACTTTTACTTAACAGAAGATTCTTATCATACTTACAGTCAAAAGACTGTGTGTCCCAGGTTAATAGAAATAGAGAACAGCAAATAGTTCTTTAAACCAACTACATCTGATGAGTGAGATGGGATAGCAATAGCTCAGCTGAGATGCATGTAGGAGCAACCCACCTCCAAAACATGAAGCAAGACATGGCTTGAGAGCCAAGAAAACAAGGATCACTGGTTGTGCAAATATAAAACTGAAGAACTTATAGATGCTCTGAAATCCAGTTCCAAATTAATAAGCACACAAAGTCTTACAAACTAAAATCACACATTAATTTAATAAGCTAAGGGAATGAGGATATTTTTGAAATTATTTTGATTTTCCTTAGTTTGCTCACAACTTGCGATTTAATTCCCTTTTAATATTTAGTGATTCTAAACTGAGTTTTAGGAACAACCCATCACATCTAAGGACAACTAGACAGAAGTGGCTCATTGATTTTCCTCCTGCACTGCCATCACCTCTCTCTTGAGCCTTGTTTAAAACTAGTACAGAAATTCAGTGCACCTCTTCCAAAGTGAAGAGGCATTTCTCAAATTGATTTGGGAAAAAATAAGGTTGAAATCCAATTTGCTAACAACACTAAATGCTGGTGAGGATGTGAAGCAATAGAAACAATGGATTCATTACTGCTGGGCATTGCAAATGCCCAGACCATTTGGAAGTTTCTTATGAAACTAAGCACAGATTTTCCTTTAGATCATATCGTCTCATTCTTGGGTAATTATTCAAATAATCTGGGAACTTGTATACTGACAATAACTTGCACATGGATGTTTACAGAATATTTACCTTTTACTGACAAAATTTTGTCCTTCAGAATTTGAATGGATAAACTGCACTACATCAAAATAATTGTATAATAAATAGTGGTAATAAAGAAGGCCAGGGATTTAGCCTGCCTCACAAATACAAGGTTCTGAGTTCAATCCCTGGTATCAAAAAAAAAGGAAAATGAGCTATCAAGCTTGAAAAAATATGGAGAAAACTTAAATGAGTATTACTAAGTGAAAGACAATACAAAATGTTTACATATTATGATTCCAGCTATTTGACATTCTTAAAGAGGGAAAACTATAGAGATGGGAAAAAAATCAGTGGTTTCCAAAGCTAAAAAGGAGGGAAGGATGAATAGGCAGAACACAGAGGATGTTTTGGCAATGAAAATACTCTGTATGATACTATAATAATGAATTTATGACATTACAACATCAATTTTCCTAATGGAAACCATGGGCATTGTATAGAATCATTGATTGTTATAAATGTACCAATGTGACACAGGGTATTGGTAGTAGGGAAAGCTGTGGGTTTGCAGAAGTTGCAGTTATATGGAAATCTGTGAACTTTCTGTTCAATATTTCTGTGTACCTAAAACTGCTCGAAAAAGTGTATTCTATTTTAAAAACTAAATGAAAAGCTATCATTTCTATAAATATTATATTAGCTGAAAACTCCTGGGTCTCTTTCACAAATAAGGCTCTCTTTGGCCACTCTAAAACATTCTTGTTTGATTTTCTGTTTAGCTGAGTAACAGAACCTTAAAAATTTGTTTTTAAGTCATCCTAATTCCCTTGGAGCCTCTATGCCTCTTTCTTCACATATAGTGCTAGTTCAAATAGGTTGTAATATATCTTTACATATCTCTAGAATAATCCATGTTCTGGAAAGCAGAATGGTTATATTAATTTTACATTTTTGTAATATCTGAAGTTTAAATCACAAAGGAAAAGAAAACTTCTATACTACCCTAGCTTAGAGTGATTTTTGAAAATTCATTATTTAAGTCTACCTTTATTTTGAGAAAGTGACTTCAACAGGTCATGGCGGGCCTGAATTCAGACAGAACAAGTCCAAATTCCATCCTTCGATGCCATGCTAAACAGGAAGAAACACATAAAACTGTCAGGCCATTTCACTGAAAGGCCTGTATTAGAGCTGAAAAAAAGGAACATTTCCAGTAGTAGTCTGGGAGGTTTTATTTCATTTGTTTGCCTTATAAAGTCGTGCTTGGTCATCTTATTAAAAGACAACCTTGCTATAGAAAATACAAGAAGGCTCCTTGAAATTATGCATCAACAAATATTGATTTGCACCAGACTGGACCTTTATTGCAGGAAAGCAAAGCTATGACCCAAATAGTCCATTGATTCAGGACAGAAGAACTGTGTCTTCTGTCTGTTTTGACTCTCCAGGATTTTCTTAACTTTTCCCTCATCAAAAATATATCATTCTGCAGATTGAGGTGTTGAATGAATGTGCCAGTAGGTGTGAGGGGCTGGGTAGGAGTGGAGAGCTCGCTTCACTTCCCTGTTGAGTCCTGTCCACACTGGCAAACCTGCCTTGCCTCTCCTCTTAGCCACTGCTCTGGCTTCATGATAATGGTATTCCTTAACTAAGCCTTCAAGCAAAGGTCATTTCACTCAGTGCCAGAGTAAAAAAAGAACCACTCTTTTATCCTCAACAATATGGTAGAATGCATACAAAAGTGGCAAAATAGGAGAAGGTCACAGAGGTTGTGTTGAATTTAATCTCCTATAATCCATTATCTTCATTTTTTCCTTTAAAGAAAGGAAAAGGGCAGTTACACAGTGGTGAGTTAGTGCTATGAGAAGAGAATGCCCCCAAAGTACTGTAGAATACATTTACTAAAAAATTCTTAAGGAACAAAGAAGGGTGAACGGCGACGGTGCTTGTGAGAAGTGGTGACTAAACTGAGACTGGAAGTGTGGGAGAGATCTAAGTGAAGGAAAGGATAAGCCTGTGCCATAGCTTCAATGTTCCCTTGCAAAACTCGTGGTGAAATTTCAAAGCTACAGTGGAAGCATTGAAAGGTGGAGTCTTTAAGGAAGGGTTAGGTCATGGAGGTCAGCTTCCTCGGTTTCTGCTTGCTCCCACATGCTCACTTGCCCTTCCACCAGCTCAAGGTACAGCAATTGGGCCCTCATCAAATACAGCCCCCTGACCCTGGATTTTCCAGCCTCTAGAACTGTAAGCTGAATAAACTTGTATTTTCAAGAATTTATCTAATCTGCGATATTCTCTTATAGAAGCAGAAAATGGACAAAGAAAGACCAGAAGTTACCTGCTGTTCCCATTCAACCTATCAGGAAACATCACAAAATGAAGTAATTGTCTCGGGATCAGAGAGTTGTTATTTCGGAGAACTGAGGTATCACAGTGTCTTCAGAGGAGACTGAAAGGTGTAAGTTCAAATCTTCATGCAAGTTATTTTACTTCCATAAGTTTCAATTACTTCATTTTTAAAGTTGTGACAAGTGAAATGGCCAATGCACTAACTATATAGTAAGAATATTATAAATTCTCTATCACTGGATTGTGAACTCTGAGTATGCAGGTAGAATACCCATCTTAAAGTGATTTTTTATTATTTATAATAAATTTGCATCTCCTTGATTGGTGATATTTTAACTCTTTCCTAAGCACAGACTTTAGCTTTACAGTAATTATCTGATGGTGTTGAGAGAACAGAACCTCTTAGAAAGCTTTGCAACTCCTCTAGAGTCTAATGTAGAGCATCAGGTAAGAGACTGTGGGTAGAGTAAATGCATTTGTCACAGAGAGTCTATTGAAAAAGTCACAATCACCAACTTAGGACGTAATTCTGACAACTTTTATAGTGAAGAACTGGTTGACAGGCTAGGACTTGCTAAATTTTGCAACTAACTCTTGCATCAATCCCCATGATTGCAACTAAAAGTTTGCCTTTACCCTAAGTGATAATGTTTCCATCAGCCTCAGAAAAGGATGCCAGAGAGTTGAATAAGAAGGGACTCAAGTGACACTTTCACTTATCTTTTAAAAATAAGAAAAAACATTCAGGGGAGCTTAAAAGTGGTACAACAAACAAATTTACTTATGTAGATAAAATTTCAAAAAATAATTAGCACTCTAGAGGACTCCCATTATCTGATTTAAATATAATTTACCAAGTGCTGATTGCATTGCCAATCTATACTAATGATGAGCTCATCATATTGTCAGATCTCTTCCATTTAATTTCTGTATGCTCAGGCTCACTACAAGCCAGAGTTCTAATATAAGTACAAAATCCCTCATAATTTTTGTTTTGTAAAAATATGCACATGGAAGGTCAATGGATATGTGAAAAATAGTCAACACTACTAAGCAGTGATAAATGTAAATCAAAACCATAATGAGGTATATTATTCCATACCTGTTAGAATGAGTGCTATCAAAAATAAAAGAAAAGTGTTAGTGAGCATTTGGAGAAAAAGGAACACTTGTACCATTGGTAGAAATGTAAATTAGTATAGTCATTATGGGAAACTGTATGGTATTTCCACAAAAAATTTAAAAGAGCACTACCTTGTATTCCAGCAATCCTGTTACCAGGAATATAATCCAAGGGAACTGAAATCAATCTGTTGAAAGACTATCAGGACTGCAGCATTCATTGTAGCATTATCCACAATAATAAAACCACATGTCCACAAAGGGTGAATGCATAAGAAAATTTTGTGTATATATGCACTGCACAGTCCTATTGAGCATTAAAAGATAAGGAAATTTTGTAACAAGTAACACCATTCATGAATCTGTAGGACATCATATAAAGTTAACTAAGGCACAGAAAGACATATACCGTATGATCTTATTTACATGTGAAATCTAAAACAAACAAACATTAAACTCATAGAAGCAGAGAATTGAGACATGACCCTTTGGATTTTAATTCACTAAGGTGTAATAACACAGTGACCAAATCACTAATGGCCGTTGATATAAAGCAGAAGTAGATGACAAGAAATGAAATCAGAGGAGATGGCAAGGTAGGAATCAAAGGAAGGTAACTCTCAAGTAGTTAAAGACACTTATCTCTGTAAGAAAAACTAGGGAGACTACAAAAGACAAAGTTAAAGCTTCAAGGGCAAATGAGCAAGGGAAATAAGAAAGAATAAAGTTATATTGCTGTGTTTCTTTCCAGGAGTGTAGGTGGGTGGATTTGATGTTAATCACATAATGAGATGTGAATCCATATGGCTAGGTGTATTCTAATTTAACCTATGATATAGGCAAAATATTCAAAACCCCAATTTCACCATTTTCTTACCTATGGTAGTTCCAGAACTTATCTATAAAAAGACTCAGGGGTAGAAATCTGCTTCGAAGTGAAGACCAAACGATTTATCATGTAATTATATTTTCATATAAGTGGTATTTTCTTTATATATGTTACAGGAAAAAGCATTTCTAAAGAGATTTCTATTCATGTTTTATTTTTATTCTTATAGGTAACATTAAAATATTTTATTATATGGAATGGCATTTGGAGATTCTTTTGGCTTCAAGTTACAGAACATTTTGCTAAACGTTAAGAAAGGTTTTACATACTTTAAAGTCTAAGAAATCAAGAGACAATCGGTTCCATGTCTGACATAGCATCTCAAATGTAAAATCCACTGTACTGCCCTCAGAATCCTTAGCATTCTTTTGCCCTTTTAGATATGCTACTTCATAATCTCAAGACATCTATCAAAGCTCCAAGCATAACAATAATACACAGGAGCATGCAAGTCCGGAAGGAAGAAAATCATTCTTTGAACTCTGTTCCCCCTTTTTCTAATTTAGAAGAAAATCTATCCCTAGAATGCTACTGACCAGAGCTGCATCTTTTCCAACTTTAGACCAATCAGAAGTAAAGTAGGACATAGTGGACAGCATCATATAAAATTATCATGAAATAGGATCTGGAGGTGACTAGGACACCTATCTTCCCCAAAACAAGGAATCACCTAAACACAGCTCTGCTTCCATGAGGAGGGAAGAAAAAAGGGCTCCTGCACAAAATGAAGGGTTTATGGGGACATCAAGAATTAAAATGCCCACCCTGGCCCCTGGGTACCATCACTCTTCATTGTTTCAGTTACAGATTCTTGCCCTGTGCATGGGTCTGGTTACTGAGAGAATGAAAAGAGTAAAAAAAAATCTGTACCCTAGGATTTTAAAATGTCAGTACTTTTTATAGACTATCAGGTCACAGCTTAGGATCATGAATAAGGAACTGATAAGTAATCACAAATTATACCTGATGTTACGTGTAGGTCTTTAATCATAAACTCTTAAACTTTTGTTTAGGACAATGATTGCTTCTTTTTTATGAGTTGTATCCTTTTTCATCTCAGAAATATTAATATATAAATGGCATAGTTCATATCAATAAAGAAGCAGTTACATTACTGGAAGAATTAAATTTCATTGGACTTTCTTTATCTTAATTCAAACTTCGCCACAGGATGGCCTGTGTACTGTTTATGCTCAACAAGAGATTGTATGTTCAACTGGAAGCAACAATGGACTAATTGCTGATGAAATTTTAAAAAATATCTTACTATACCCTTTTGGCCAAAGTCAAATGATATTAACCTCCAAAACATTTCTTTGTGCATTCCAATTAAATGATTGTCAGAATGCTATTGATCAGAAGGTTGTTCAGAAAACAGCCTGTAGTTAGTCTTGAATATTTGCTTTGTTTAAAAAACAAGTTGAATTATGTGATAATCGTTATCAAATAATAATTAAAACTACAGATTTGGTTCACTGAACAAATGAAATACAGACATTTTTAGAGATATAATGTTGAACCAAACTCAAAATGCAGAAAATGACATGATATAATACCACTTATATGAACTTAAAATGTACTCTCCAATGGTAGTATTTAGAATCCACATATGTAGTAATAGTATAAAAACATAAATTATTCGGGGAACTATGCAATTGATTTTTAAATTAAGCACATTGGCACAATTTAGATGTACATAATGATCATATTCATAATGTGAAATTTGTACCTGTACATGATATATCTTAATTCTTATTTTTCCCAGTCCCCTCACCTCCCTTAAACCCTTCTCCTTTCTGTGTTTACAAAAGCTTTGTTTCCATTTTATCTTTTTGTTTGTTTGTTTTTCCCTTTTTCCTTTTTTCACTTTCCCCCATGACATTTCCCATTTGAACTACTTTAAATAACAACCAGAAAATAATATGAAAATGATAAGCCAATACATGTCAGTTATAACCATTAATGTAAGTGGTCTCAATTCACTAGTCAAAAGCAACAGACTGGAAGAATGAATCAAGAAACATGATCCAACAATTACCTGCATACAGGAAACACATTAGACTAAAAAAGAAATTGTAGACTGAAAGTCAAAGGATGAAAAACAATACTTCATGCAACAGGAACCCAGAAAGAAAAGGGGGGTAGCTATTCTATTTGAAGAGAAAGTGAACTTCAAACCAAGACCGATCAGAAGAGACAAGCATCACTACAAACTTGTAAAGACATCAAGAAAAGATAACAATTATAAGTACATATGCACAAAATACGGGTGCACCCAACTGTATAAAACAAATATTAATGAACATGAAAAATCAACTAAGCACTAATTGTAATGAGAACCTCAATACTTCAATGTCACTAATAAGATCAACTAGACAAAAAAAAAACAGTAATATCACAGCTGAACCAAACCTGTGAATAAATGGACTTAGCAGATGCCTACAAAATGCTCCACCCCACATCAGAATACACATACTTCTCTTGATTATGTAAAGGTACAAATTTCCAACAATGAATTTCATTATATTTTATACCTTATATTGTATACATTAAATGTACCAATAAAATTAATTTTTAAAAATACACATACTTCACAACTGCACATGGGACATTCTCCAAAATAGACCACATGGTAGCTCATAGAACATATTTAAGTAAATGGAAAGGAACTGAAAAATATCTCGTTCATATTATCAGACCATAGGGCAATGAAATTTGAAATCAATGACAAAAGAAACCATAAAAACTTTATAAACATGTGGAAATTAAATAGCATTCTTCTATACCAATGAGTCACAGATGAAATTAAAGAAGAAAATAGTTTCTAGAATTAAGCACCAATGACAATGCGACATATCAGAATTTATGGCACACAATGAAAGCAGTCCTATGACATTTTTAACAATGAATTCCAATATCATAAAAACAGAGTGAGCTCAAATAAACAACTAATGTTGAATCTAAAATTCTAGAAGAAGAATAAGTCGAGTCCAAAGCTGGTGAGGGAGGAAGTTATAAAGATTAGAGCAGAAATTAATGCAATTGAGACTAAGAAAACAATACAAAGAATCAATCAATCAGAGTTGGTTCTTTGAAAGAACAAATAAAATTGATAAACCCATAGCCAACCTTATCAAAAAAGAAAAAGACTCAAATTCATGTAATTAGGAATGAAAAATGTGAAATCATAATGGATCTTGAAGAAATATCCAAAAGACCATAGATACCTACTTTGAGAACTTTTATTCTGTTAAGACAGAAAACACAGAAGAAATGGACAGATTCCTAGGTACATATGAATTACCACAGCTGAATCAAGAAGGCATAAGAGAAAACACAGAGGGTATAAAATCTGTTTACAGATTTACAAATAGTAGCAGAAATCTTCCTAAATATGTTTTAAAAGAATAAGCTTACAAACAAGTGAGGCATACAGAACCCCAAGAACCCCAAATCAAAAGATAACCTTTCAAATCACATTATAGTCAAAATACCAGAAGACCAACTCAGGGACAGAATCTTAAAATTCACATAGCAGACAAATAGCTGACTAGCAATCCCAGCACAATCAGCCACCATATTGCCGAGTTCTTGAGACTGATCATCTGAATCTGGAACTCAGAACAGCTGAGTTAAGAGATAACATGATAAAATCTTATCATTCTCTTGGAAGGGACCACCCTATCGTTAATGTCATAGAAGTAATATGGGTGCTGGCATACAGCGAAAAACAATTAATATCAATAGTTATGTGACCCTGGTGATATATACCAAATCAACAATTGTAATATACTCCAAGAGAATTGGATGTTGACATACTATAAGAATAAATAGCATACCAAACTTATCCATAGAAAAGAAATCCACAATCATAGTAAAAACACCAAGACATCCCAGATATTGACAGGCAGCAAATATGTACTAATAAAACAATTATATCTCCACTAATTATGGAAAGTTACTGAACAATAATAACAGAGTTAATTAACTACCTAAAGATTAATAATGCTTGATGGTTATACTGCTAAAGATGTAGACATTTGGGAGTGGAAGAAAGCAAGAAGAAAAACTTGAAAAATTCAATAATTGGAGGTGTGAAGGAAGAAAGAAAAATAAGACAAAGGATCCTATAGAGGAGTAGAAGGATATTTAAAGAATTAGATAAAGAACAGAAAACAATGCAAAACAGAAAACGGGGAGGGGATAAAAATGATGAAGAAAAAGAAAGAATATGCATAATAAAAAATTAAATTTAAAAGGAAAAGAAATAATAAAATAAAAGGAGGAGGAAGGAGAAAAGATATCAATAAAGCAATGAAGAAGAAACAAAAGAGTCCAAAAACAGAAAACAATTCTCTGTGTTTTTGAATGAGTGGTTTTCTTCCTGGATGTGTACTTTTTGGAGCCTAGTAATTCCGTTTTCTCCACTTAGCCTTATCGTCTGTAGATCTGTGAGGTGCCCCACCCTTATTCCAGAGGCCTCACTGCTTACTTCATTCAGGTTGTGGCAATGTATTAGGTGAGATACGACCTTACTCACACTGACAGACAAGAAGGCAATCAGACCCCAGACCCCAGATCTGTGCTGGAGGCATGCAGTAGGATGAGGGCTCAAGTACACAATGTTGGCACTTTCAGATCCAGTGCAGTTCAAGTTGGGCCTGGCCATACACTATGGGGAACAGGGCTTGTGTTCTTGCCAGCCTGATCGCAAACCCCTTAGGAGGTCTCTTTCCAGCCTGGTCTCTATGCTTGGCTGTCTCCTGTGGCTGTTTCTCACCCAGTCAGGGTAGAAAAGTAACGTTGGAGAAGTGAAGCCTTCCCCCAGCTGTTCTGAGTTCTAGATTCAGTCAATTTCAAGAACTATGTATGCAATATGGTGGCTGCTTGTGCTGGGATTGCTACTCAACTGTAGCCTGCCATGTGGAAGGAGTCCTCTCAGAGTAAAAACCCTGTGCTCCCCCCGCAGCTCACAACAACCGTGGGCTCTTCCTGGCACCTATGGTACTGGCTCAGGCTGTCATCACCATTTCTCCTTGGAGGCCCCAGTACTCACCTTGCTCCTGCAGATCCAGGCTCCTGTCCCCATGAACTCCAAGGTGGGGATTGGGACAAGAGTACAGATTGTTTAATTTCTTTCTCTGCATTGTTGCTTAACTTTCAAACTTCGCTATAGCTTTTAGTTTTCCTTTCAGTTCCTTCCTCCTTCTTATCAATCTACTTCTCTTTTTCCTTTCCCAAGTAATTATTTTCAAGTGTCTGGGTTCCAGATCTCAGAGAAATCAAATTTTGTTGCCACTCACCACTTTATCATCTTGATTCTCTGTTTCCCTCATTTGGATAAGTGGTATAAGTTTAATGGAAAGAGCATCTCTTTTTAAAATGAAATTTTTAAAACTTTCTGAAGAATTTTGACTCAAAATATTCCAGAAAAATAGTCTCTAGCTAAATAATGCATCAATATAATATTATGTCTTAGCATAGTCATGTGGGCATTCTGTAAGATGCAGAAAGATTTTGAAATAGAAAGTTTGAAAATGATCTTGTAGTTAGGTCATAAACCACTCAAGCCTATAATTTCTTCTTGAGATAATTTTGATAAAAAAAACTAATTTCTAAATTTTGATGTTACCTACATTGATGTGAATTCAAAACAATATGATATCTGGAAATTTAACTTAAAAATAAAATATATTGTCACTTCTTTTAGGAGCAAGTAAATAAAATATTATCTGAAATTTTAATGGTTTAAATATCAGAAGACAAATTTTTATAGCCTAATTTTATGCTTCTCACCCCTGAATATAGGGCAATCAACTTGCTTTTGTGAGGAGCTTTCCTGATTTTTAGCACTTAAAATCTTACATCCCAAGAAACCAGAAAAATTGGTCAGGCCAACTGTATGAGCACATCAATATTATGGAGCAAAACATCCACATTATCAAATGTAATTGCTCACAGCCAATAGGAGGTAGGGATTATTATTGATTTTTCATAGATTAAATAAAAGAGAAACTCAAAAAGATCACTCTTTTTCTTAACACTGTAATATAATAGATATTAATTTATCTGGCTATTATATTTATATCAGCATGTAGAATAATGAGGGAAAATGTATCAAACTCATATGAAAACTCAATAATTTCTTATTAAGACATTGATTCAACAAAATCATTTTCTATTGTACTGTATATAAAAACTAATTGTGATTCACAGGATATTATATGCATAGATTTCTTGGAGGATATAGAGCTAAAATGTCATATCTAAAATGTCATATTGTCGCCGGGCGTGGTGGTGCACTCCTATAATCCCAGCACTTTGGAGGCTGAGACAGGAGGATCACTGTGAGTTCGAGACCAGCCTGGGCTACATAGTGAGTTTCAGGTCAGTCTCAACTACATAGTGAGACCTAGCCTCAAAAAAAAGCCAAA
>NW_022900926.1:47557523-47567990 GCF_012274545.1 Fukomys damarensis
TACTTGAATTTTCTAAGATCCTGAAAGAAACCTGAGGAAATATTCAATTGTGCAATGGTCTAGTGCATCTGGGGAACCACGGGCAGCCATATTGGTAGAGCAGGTGGAATATTACTGAGGTAACTGAATAATATTCATTGTCTGTATATAATGTTTTTGTGATTTATATCTTAATCTTAACACTGCAAATCATGCATTACTTTTGTGGTGAAGTTGTATAACTTGACCAAATTCATGCAGTTAACTCACAGTACATTTAGTTTCCAGGGCAAGTCTGTCTGTGCCTACAGTTTATGGTCTCTCCATCACATCACCTCTTACTATGGGTCTTTTAGAGAGAAAAAAAATATAATTTTCAAGTAAAGCATACAAATTGATAATTTATATGCCACCATGATGACCATAAACTCCCTCAACTCCAAAGCCCATTTGCTGGACAGTATCAACAGATGGATTTGCATTTTAATTTGCATGTTAATTCTGTGATTATGCTTATTTTTATTGTTGTTTATTTGTATAAACTAAAGAATTTCTCAGTAGAAATTGCTTAGGGAAGACAAAAGACCATTCTTTGGCAAGAGCTAATTTCTAGGGCAGCAGTATCCAACCCATATATCTTGATCTTGAAGTTGTGCTCTGCACTCTGAAATAAAGGATCACAGTTTCTGGGAAACGGAAGCATGTGGTCTTCTGGGCATGAAACACATACAAAATTCCCTATCATCTCAAAAGCAATGGAGGCCGTGGGTCTGAGTGGTGTGAGCATAAATATTTCCTATTTTTTCCGTATCTTAGGTCAGTTATCAACATGGGGGAGGGGTCCCAACTAAGACTCAGTATAGCACCATGATTTTAAAAAGTGAGCTGGAGAGATAGGGGAAAGATAAGAAGAGAAAAGGAAAAAAATGGAAATAAAGTGTTTGTAAATAGGGAGGGGAGGAGGGGGTGAAGGGAGGGCAGAGACAAGGGGAAAGAATGAGAACTAAGACCTGTCATGTAAAGGTACAAGATCCCAGTGATGAATGTAACTGTACTGTATAACTAAAATGTACCAATAAAACATAACTTTAAAAAAGTGAACTGGAGCCAGACCCCAATACTCAAATTGTAGCTGCACCAATTAGTCAAGTTACTTCATCTCTGCATCTTAGCTTTCTTGTCTTTAAAATGGCAGCTTCTGTTTCCTTTAGAATTATGTGATTTTTCATGTCACTATAAGTCACTAAAGACCTATTACATAATAAGCATTCTAGAAACTTTAGTTGTTATTGTTCTTCAGCCAAATGCATACATTGCTCATTAAAAACAATTTGTCAAGTCTCATAGTCCATTAGTACTAGGCACCAAACTACAAAGTGTTTAAGACATGATCTTAATATTTAGAAATATCACAGACCAATTAAGAGGACAAAATATATGAGTAAAAAATATATAAATAATAATGCAAGTTGGACCAGCTACTGTGTTGTTTCTGTCCTGATTTGCTGATAGTATCAGAAAGATGCTTTTATTTACTCTTTACAGATGAAAACAAAACAAAACAAAACAAAACAAAAACTCAGGCTCAAAGAGGTCAACCTGCTCTTCAATACACTTCCTGCCTCACTACATGCAAAAACCTGAAACCTCAGTTTCTTCAGTCTCAGCATGTGAAGTCAAGAGACTCTCCATAAAAATCATAGAGAGCTCATTGAGGGAGAGTAGCTTTTAGATTGGGCTCCATATCTCTCAAATTGCTAAAGGGTTAGTGTGGTACCCTTCTTACCATTTCCTCCTCTCAACCTGTCCCCAGCAATCCCATTGGCTAAGGGGCAATTTACAAGTCCTCTCTCTCTAAGTGTTGAATGTCATTCGGTTTAGGAATAGTAGAGAAAAACAAATAAATAAAATGAAAAGTAATCAATTTAATAATTTTTGAGATTTCCTATAGTTATGACCTGTGGTTGATTGAGTAGTTAAGACGGCCTTGTGTGTTTGAGTTTCTCCCTCAGGCTGAGTTGACCAAAACTCTTCTCTAATTTATTTCTTCCACACTTTCCTAGACATAAACATTCTTTTTAATGAAGGAGCTAACAAAGAGATTCTATTATTAGTGGTGTGGAACAGAACAAAACAGCTCTACCTGAGATGGAAGTAAGTCACACGAAGGCTTCAAAAAGTCTCAGAAAAGTTACTCTGTATCACAAACATTTTTTGTGAACAAATGGAATGGATACCTTCTCCTGACAGATGAAAATATTCTACATATAAAACACCAAGTTATTAAAACTTCAAAGAACTAAATGTGGAGAAGTATGTATACCTGATGGTCTTCCATTGCAAGACAGATGCAACAAAGTTAATTTTGATAGCCTTGGGGAAAATGAAACCACTAGTTGGGGGTGGCTGTTAGGAATGCTGGTTAACCTGGATTTGTTTTGCTTAATGTCTCTACAGGAAGGATTCTGTGGATAACATCACCTTCCTATGCTATTTGAATGATATTTACAAACTCAGTTGTATTTCAAATAGGTTTAAGTTACTTCGATTTGCAAAGATTGGTGGAGGCCAAAACCTAAATGTGATTATGATTATTAATTTATTAAGCTTGGAAGGAAAAGGGAGAGGAGAAAGTCTCCTCACACCAGAAACAATCGTTGTTCTAAACATGATCACTTTCATTGTTTTGTAGAAACAGATATACACACAGTTTCACTTTCATTTAAAATAAAATTTCAAACCATTTGTACCATTAAAATACATACTTAAAACAGCATGTATTGTATTTCACTAAAGTGCTGGTTTAGTTGCCTTGGTGACAAGTTGTCACAGGAGATTCAAGTCTCCCCAAAAGAGGATATAAAAGGCTTTCAATTGACTATATTCACTGTAAAGAAATAAAAAAGTGAAATGAAGCAAGCATCTATTTTGTACTTCTTAAAGACATGACCTGGCTTGACCAGAGGATCCCTTACACTACTTTATATTTCTTAAGTTAGTGAAAGTCTTCTGAAAATGTAATGCAGTTTATGGACAATCATGAAGATTGTAAGAGGTGTTTTTAAATTTCAGTGATTCTTCATTTGTGTTTTCTTAATCCAATGCCCAATAGTTCGTTGTATTCTAATTAGAGTCCTCAAATGAATCACTAATACAGACTTAGCTAGATATTATCAACACAAGTCTATAATTACTATTCCATGATGCATAATGACACCAATCCAGACTATGAAGAAAAAAATGTTTTTCCTTTTTATTATGTCAGAGCCTATTAGATTAAAACAAGAAGACCAATCTAAAAGGCAGGATTCCTAACCAGTTTACTAAATGAGGTCCTGCATGAGAAAGAACAAATTGATTTACATTGAAATTGGTACTATGGATGAAGAAAGGTCATTGACATGAAAGCAAATGTTACTGAGTAGGACATTGTTTCCCAATAATATAGCACTCATTTCAGGCTGTAAAATGTATTTGACATGTTAAAAGTATCATGATTTACTTGTTCAATCCTTTACCCTTGAATATTTATGTATTCAATAAATGTCAGTACTACTTATGAACATTTTATTTATACCTTTTCAATGTGGAAGGAGAAGAAATGGCTAAAAGAGAGGAATTAAAAATACTACATAAAGCATCCTAGCATATATAATAGGCATGTTAAAATTTTATTTATATCCAGTCATGCACTGCATAACATCTCATTAGTGACATATGAACTACAGCTATGATGATGGTCCCACAAGATTATAATAGGTCTAAATATTTTTTCTTTCCTAAGAAATTCATAGCTGAAAAAGAATGAAGAGAAAAATAAATGAAGGAGAAGAAAAGGAAGAACTTTAAAGAAAATTCATAGGGATATGTTTAGAAGAAGATTAACTGATCTCAACAAATTCCTTAAAACATTTGAAAACATGGTCCCCATCACTAAAAGTTCTTAACAGCAATATTCATGGTGCACTAGCTACTTGCAAGGAAAGCTGTGGTAGAGAAAGAAACAACTCAACTAAAACACCGTGATTGTATTTTTTTTTAAGTTGAAACTGCCAAAGAAGAGCCTCAGATCTGCTCTATAGGAATAATTGCAGAAGGAGGCATGGCTATCAGCAGAAGGGACAGTTCTATGGGTATCACTGTCCCTGAAGAGCTTCCAGTAGGACAAGATGTGCAGATGGAAGCTGTGATATTGGTAATCCTGAGACTGCTTGGGCCTAGGCTAGTGTGTATTTGTGACTTCAGCTTAGAAAGTTAAAAAAATGTAAATAAAAATGGAAAAAAGCTTACAAAAAAGGATATGATGTTTTTGTACAGCATTACAAAATGTGTTTTAAGTGTTATCCAAGAGTCAAAAACTTTTAAAAATTAAAAACAATAAAGTAAAAAGTTACAATAAGCTACAGTTAGCTTACTATTGAATAAAAATGTCTGTTGTAAATTCAGTGCAGCCTGAGTGTACAATGCTTATACAGGCTGCAGTAGTGTACAGTGCTGTCCTTGGCCTTCACACTCAGTTACCACTCCCTCACCGACTCATCCAGAGCAACTTCCAGTCCTGCAAGTTCCATTCATAGGAAGTGGACCTTCCACTGAACTACATCCCAAGCCTTTTATGCATGGATGCATGTATTTTGAGACAACTCCTTAGAAAGTTGCTCATGCAGGGCTCAAAATTATAATCTTCAAGTGTCAGCCTGGGAAGTTCTTGGAATATTTTTATACTATAATTTTACTGTAACTTTTCTGTGTTTAAATATATTTAGATATAAAAATACAATTGTTTATGATTGTGTACAATATCCAATAAAGTAACATGTTAAATTTATAGCCTATGATCAACAGGCTGGACCATGTTATATAGTTGTGTAGCAGACTATACAATTTGTTTGTGTAAGTACACTGTGATGTTTACAAAATGTTGAAATCATTTAGCAACTCATTTCTCAGAATAGCTAATAAATCCCTATTGTCAAGTGACACATGATTGTATATTGGAATTTTACATATTTTTATTTATGTATATATGAAAAGGGGGAGTTTTATTTCCCTGTGATGACTTGTAAGGGTATCAATCTATACATCTGGACTGTTAACTCCGGTCCCAGGAATTGCAGATGATAGACTTCTATGTAACTTCTCATTTAAATTTGCAAGCTTAATTTATGTATGTTGAAAGGTTCGAGTAAGAATATTTTATAAAACTATTTTAGTGTTTATCTAAAAGGAAAATGGGGATGTGAATGGTTGACCAAAATTAAATTTAAAAATTTTAAATTATACTTCAAAATTTCCTGTGTTTTTAAAAACCAAACAAAAAATTCTGAGTAATGACTATCTCTCGATGTTAGGAATAAGAGTAATCTTTTCTCACTTACTATTTTAACATTTTATAATAAACATTAATTTGTTTTGTAATAAAAACAAATTCTATACATGATCAAATTATTTTTAAATATACCTAGCTTTGATTTCAATCTGTTACTACTCCATGGCTGTCAATCTGGATAAACCATTTTGCTTCCTTAATCTTAATTTTCTGTATCTATGAAGATGATTAACAATATCGGCTCTGCTTACCTGAGGCTTTTTATAAGGTTTTAAATACTTATGAAAGTACCATATAAATTATAGTATTCCATGCCAAAACACCATATCATCATGAATAATGGTTTAACTATCGCTAAGTAAAGGGAAGAGATGGAAGATAACTACAGTTCCTTCTACTCCTTAGCAGATACTCAGGTATAATTTAGTCACCTACACTTAAAGTATCTTGAGGAAAAAATAAGAATTGGGATAGATTGGGCAATGGGGAATGAGGAAGATACGGAAATAAAAGAAAGAAAACTTTGCCTATGGATCTCTTATAATTACCACTTAAGCCAAAATTAAAATTTCCTCACTGCAATGTTATATATCATTAAAACAATTTTGATCATTTTCCAGGTATTCTCAGATTGCTAGATATCCTTCATATCTGATTATATGATGGCAAAGACAGTTGTTGACTAAGTTTTTCAATGAAGCCATATCATTCTTCATTTATTTCTTTATTATATTATACAAAATAAATACTTAGAACTGATTATATACTATCAATTATATAATCCATCCTTTCCAAAATATATCAGATTTTTTTTCACCTTTAATTGAGTTTATTGGTACATTTTAGGTATACAGTACAGTTACATTCATTGTTGGGATCTTGTACCCTTACATGACAGGTCTTGGTTCTCGTTTTTTCCCCCTGTCCCTGCCCTCCCTTCACCCCCTCCTCCCCTCCACATTTACAAACACTTTATTTCCATTTTTTCATTTTCTCATATTTTTTTCTTTTCCCTTATGATTCTTTTAATTCTTTTAAAAAGATACTCATCAGAGACATAGTTGGGTCAAATGGGACTTCTAATCCTAGCTGTTTAAGGTATGTCCATATTGATTCCCATGGTGGTTGCATAAGTCAGCACTCCCACCAACAATGAAGAAGTGTTCCTTTCTCCCCACAATCATTCTTCTGGTTTTGAATGAGAAATTTCTTTTCAGTGTCTTGGAATTAATTCATAATTTTCGTCACCTAGCTTTATAGTCTGTGAGTTAGTGGCATAACCTTCCTGCTCCAGAGGTCTCTCTGTCCATATACCCCAGACATTGGCAATCTTCTAAATTGGGGTGTGTCCTTCTTCACATTAATACATGGGATAAGTAATCAAATCATTGGTCTATACTGGATGTATGCTGCATGGCAGGGTTTCAAACAGACTGTTGGACTTAATGCCAGCACTTTTAGATCCAGCTGCATCTTCAAGCCACTCTTACTGGGCCTGATTTTTCTATAGAGAACAGGATCTGTGCCCTTCTTGGCTTGAGCTTGAACTTCCTAGAAGGTCTACGTCTAATCTTTACCCTCTCTGTCAGAGGGCAACAATGAGAACTCTTCTCCCAAGGAATAAAACCCCTCCAGGTTGATTAGTTGGTAAGAGATTCTGATGCCCTGAGATGAAACAAAATATAGAGCCTGCTCAGAGTTGGCAGGTGGTTAGGGTCGGGGCAAGAAATCCACAGATGAAAAGTTGGTTGAGGCCCAGTGAGATGCTGCATGGTCTGCCCACAGGATTTGGCCAGGAGAAACCAATTTAACTCATTCTACATTATTGTTTGTACAGTTATTCTATGTTTGTCATAAGGGAAAGGTGGAGATAGTGAGAATCCATACATTGAAATAGAACTTGAGAAAGAAGGGTTTAAAATCACTAAAATTCCCTTTAGCACTAATATTTTCTGATATTATCTGATATGTGAAAGAGTAGTAAAACCCTGTTAGAGTAGGAAGGACCCTGAGTATAAAATTGTTATGTCAAAAAATTTTATATAGAATCAAATAAATAAGAGACTAATGAGAATCCTTCCTAAAAATAATTAATGCGAAGTACCCTTTTATTTCCTTGATATTTCAGGTCACAAACAGTTCCTTGACAGCAGTAAAAGAAAAGGAAGGTGAAAAGTGAAATAAGTATGATTATTGAGCATCAATAATTACTGCTTTCATTTCCAAATAAGTTTTTATAACAAGAAGTCTTCATAAAGTGGTACCCTTTTCTTGTGCACAAAACATTTTAATGCACATAAAATGAGGACCAAGAAAAACACCTTTAACTGATGTTTCCAAATTTAATATATCAGTGTTTTTATGGTTCACGTATATGTAGTAGAAGAGTACTCCATGAAGATTTAATGACAGAAAAAACAGAACTGATTGAAAGGCATCAAAATACATCCATTTCCCCTAGCAGTTAGAGAAGCCAGAATGAGAAATGGTGTAGAAACACCCTGGAGACTTGGGTCAAGGGATGTCATAACAAAATTACTTTTCAGTTACATTATAATTAGCCTCCATCTGACTCTTATGTTACCAAGGTCATTCTCTTGCTTTGAAAGTTAGCTAACAGTTTACAAAGGAGACCAACAGGAAAGCAATTGCAGTTCTGAGACCATGCCCTTCATTTTCTCCTTTTTTTTTTTAATTAACCTTAGAACTTGTCTTCATCTAGATAAATATGGGTTCAATCCTGATTCCGCCTGTCATTTCAGAGCTGTATTTGCTTGGGCAAGTCATTTGATATGTCTGAACTCATTTCTCTAATAAGCAAAACATGCATGGTAGTACTGAACAGGTACATAAATGAATACTAGAGATAGACTGTGTTAAACTGCTTGACATATGACAACTACACAATAAGAGCTAGTGATGATCTTACACTCTAAATGTAAGTTTGAACCTAGGCATTGTGGGGTAATTGGTGGATTTTGTGGTAATTCTATTTCACATCATTTGTACACAAATCTATCTCCTCTCTTGTAAATGTCCAGTATTCTAATATCTGTCAGGTTGAGCAATAACCATCCCATCCCATGTTTCACAAGCATGGTGTGATCTGATGTAACAGCTAATACTTACTGAGCGTTAATTGTGGCCTAAGTACTATATTAAGCCTGCCACATACATAATCCCATTGACTCTCCATAACAACATATTAAGCTGAAAACTTTACAAATGATTAATCTAAGAAACAAGAACTAATGGTACTGCCCAAGACCACCATGCTGTCAGATGTGGCATTTAACCAAATCTTTTCTGACTCCAAAACTCAAGTCCTTCCCTATCATCCAGTACTAGTCCTGCAGTCTAGGGCAGTAGCATGAAGAGGTTCCCTTCTGATCCCGGCAAGCATTTCCCAGTCTTTTTCTGATTAGCATTTTTTAAGATTAAAAACATATTCATATTTGTAGCAGTGCAATTCACAATAGCTAAGCTGTGAAAATAGCTTAGGTGCTCATGCAATGGATAAAGGTAGTGTGATACACACACACACACACACACACACACATGCAAACACACAATGGAGTATTACTCAGCCATAAAGAAGGAAATGATATTATCATTTGCAGGAAAATGGTTGGAACCAAAGACTATCACGTTAGGCAAAATAAGCTACTCTGGGAAAGTGCTCTTGGGATGCCTGCTTTCTGTTATATAAGAAATCTAACAATAAATAAATAAAAATAAATACAAAACAAAGGAAAAACAGAAAACTAGAAGGTAGTGTTTGAGTGACAGGAAGAGAACTGAGGGAGGGAATAGGGAAAGAAAAAGGAATATAACAGAGATTAAAATGATCAAAATATTGTCAGCATGCACCATATACCATCATGAATCTCATTGTTCTGTACTACTAATATGCATCATTTAAAAAGTAACAATGACAACAACAAATACAGTCTGGGTCAGACAATGAAAAGCAGTACAGGATACACTGCAGGAAGCTCAAAGACTTTATCTAATTTCTCCAGTGAGAAGTTGTTATGGCTGGTGTTTAGATGACCCCTCAAATCCTCATATAGTCATAGGTGGGACATTTTCAGAAATGGCTGGGTTTAGAGAGTATGATGCTGGAATTGACTCATGCTGTGATGCTAGGCTCAAGGCACTAGGATTAAGGGTGTGAACGCTACATGCCCTAAGTAGCTTGAAAAGATATAAAGAATAGAAAGAACTATGGTTGTTCCCTCATTGCTTTGCTACCTTCTACTTGCCATGAACTGTTTCTCCTCTGCAATGCCTGTCTGCCACGACACTCTGTCTTGAAGCCAGCCAATTATGGACTGAAACCTCTACAAAATGTGAAAATTTTCCCCCTTTAACTTTAGGTGTCAGTTATTTTGTCTCAGCAATGAGAGAAAACTAAGACAGTGATGTTTAAAATATGGCAAAATAATAGTAGCAAACATTCCAATGAAGGTACAAGTGAGGAATGAGAAAAAATAGACTGACTTAGAAAGAAAGGGAAATTTAGGGGTCGGAAGAATCATAGTACATTTTTTAAAAAATGTGACATATAGCTGAAAACTTGTTTTAAAGGTCCTTATTAAGGAATGCTGATATCATCTGGTATAATTGGCAGGTGGAGAAATTGCTCAGGAGTTCAAGAATAATTTTGTTAACATAAAGAGACATCTATCTCAATAAACAAATAATTAAATAAATAAACCGTCTTACACTGTCCAACCTAAAGACCAACCTTTCTTACTACATGAAGAGCCTGCTCCGTGCCAGTCCCAAGCTTTCCTAAACCCAAATCTTTCTGCTTCTACCTTAAACATTCCACAGCCCCTACCTACCGCAATGTTTCATAGAGCCTTTATTCTCTGTCCAGTAAACTTTTCATTCACTAAAGTTGCTTTCCAATCTGTCTCCTTAAAGACTGTCCTTGTCCTATTCCAGTCTCATCCCTAATGATCTTTCTTGTTCTCACTTCTTCCTGATTGGACATCACTAAAGAGCAAAATTCTCTCTCTCTCTCTCTCTCTCTCTCTCTCTCTCTCTCTCTCTCTCTCTCTCTCTCTCCGAGAGCCTTTCTTAAGATTATGAACTTATATAAATCAAAACAGAAGATCAAGAATTAACTTCATCAAATAAAATAATTAAAT
>NW_022900926.1:47568019-47599142 GCF_012274545.1 Fukomys damarensis
CCTTCCACCTTGGCAGTTTCCCAGTGGCATTCTAATGTCCATGGATGATGCTTGCAGGTGTGCTTCTGGGAGCTAGCTGTACTTTCCTCAGGTGAGCCAACAGAACTAAAAAGCCATTAAAATCTAAGTCACACATGTGTTAATACGAATAGTTTCTCTGGTGTGAACAAACTATAATAGTACTCAAGATCCTAATGGGATAATTAACAATGTGAAATAGGAAGAAAAGGGCTAAAGGTGTAGGGACAGTGGGAAGGGTAGAGGAAAGGTAATAAGGGAGAGGGGAGGGGGGGCAAGGGGAAAAAATGAGAACCAAGACCTGTCATGTAAAGGTACAAGATCCCAGTAATGAATGTAACTGTACTGTATACCTAGACTCTACCAATAAATTCGATAAAAAGAAAAATCTAAGTTCTGGAGAATAAAAGTTTGACTTTTTTTTTCAGTTAATAGAGGCAGCAGTAGCAATAACAGAGCCCCATCTATTGCAATGTGTCACCACAGCATGCTTATTTTGAATGCACAGTACTGTGTACAGCAGTACCTGGCTCCATTGCTACCTTTAAAGGAAGCCCATTTTCTGTCAAGTTGGTTGCTTTTCTATTTTATTAGTTACAAACCAAGGAAAATACTTTTCTTTCTGGCTTCAAAAATTATGCATGCATGATTCAGGTGTCTGATTTATATGTTTTTCCAACCAACTCCAAAAAGAAAATATGATCACAGGTATTTTTCTAAATGTTGCCTGACTTTATTCCATGTAATTGAAGCAATGGATGGCTAAAGTCACTTCAGCTTTTGAGATTATTTAGTCAGAATGCGATCAGTTCTCCCAGGCAGTTGTGAGCTGGTGGAATGAGGTCTCTGTGTTACTCAATATTGTATTGCAAACATCTATCACATAATCAATTAATGCTAAATCTTTTTGACCTGAATTTCTTCCCTCCATTCAGTAATAATGTGAAAGATTTTCCTGGTACTTTCAGAAGTTATGTTAAAAAATTGATGTATAATGATGTATTGCGTACTCAACTTTTGAACAAATACCACCTTCTATTCTGTCCCATTTAATATATTACTATCAAACGAGATCTTAGATTCTCAGTGGTAAGACACTGATAAACTGAATAGTCAAAAATCAGCATGTAGAATTTAAAATACCAACTTTCAAAAGCCAAAAGCTGCTTCAGGGACATTTTGTAACACACACTTTATTCTTTCCAGAATGATAGAGTTTAGGAACTGAGATTTTTCAAAGGGACCATGATGAATTATCTCATTATTCTTCGATAGCCTCCTAAATGATTAGAAATGCTAAATAAGTAAAAGGTACTTGAAAAAAAAAGTATCTTTTGCCACAGTTTTTAAACCACCACAGTCAGTAAAATTAAAGTATGCATGTTAATTAGACTATAACTAAAATGAATGTTCATATCTTCATGGAGATGCTTGAAGTCATATACTAAAAACATATTTAAAATAAAACAATATTTGTACTAGTTTAAATCAATTCTATAAGAATACCTGAACAAGGAACTGTTTCATTATTTTTATTGTGTAACCAGAGTTTAAACTATATTAAGCGTTTAATAAGTATTAATTTACTTGTATTGAAATCTTGGTAAGCAATATCAATTCAGCTATTTATTCAACTGAAAGCTAGATATTTATCTTTTCAATGAAAAGACTGAGGTCACTACAATAATCAATCTTCGTTTTTTTTTAACAATTTACATATAAAATTTCATAAGGGCTACATGTGGAGTGTGACAAAGGATTTGAAACATTTTAGTGGCCTTTACATTCATCGAGCGACCTGAAAGTTTTTTCATGGGGTAAAGATATTGTAACTAAGAAGTGCTTTACATGCATCACTTTGAGTTTAAATGTGAAAATACATGGTTTTGGTCTAAAATTTATAATTATTCTACAGGACCATTCTAAGGAAAAATCTTTATAAATGTACAATTTTTCCCAAAACTAGCTTAAAGTGTTCTTTAGCTCTATTTTTTTTTTCCTTGAGAACAGGTCTAGATTTACTTCTTTCACATTGAAATCTGGCCACATGTAATTTTTGCCATATCATGCCTCATCAGGCCCAGGAAAAATGCCCACACTGAAAGAATGCTGCTGAATATTCTGGATGTGCCCAGACAAATAGTTGGAGTTTGTCAGGCTTTTCATTTTCAGAAATGATATTCTGTATTCATGGTTAGGGGTCGTTTCTGCAGCTTAACTGAAGAGGGTGTGGCAATATATCTCGGCTTGCTGTTCCAATTGTAGCCGTATGGCAAACACAAGTAGTGTCTAGCTACTAATCATCTGTTTTAGCCTTCATTTTATTTTGCCAAAAGGTTTTCCTCTTTGGCATAATAAAATCAGCGCTCTTCTTGTATTCTAAACTTCTGTTTGGAGAGACTTACACCCATGTAGTATTACTGAGAAATGCTAAGTTTGTTAAAGAAGAGCAGAAATAAACGATGGAATTTATACAGCATTTCCATGGCAAACAGCTTTCAAATTCTCCTGTTTTCCAAAGGTTCCATTAGTTTAGTACCAGTCACACTCAACCCCTCTTGTCTGTGCTCTCTTCAATTTTCCTAATAATTTAACTCTGTACCCATACTCTTATGCTCTGTTTATCTCCACATAAAGCAAGGAGGAAAGAAAAATATTATAATTATTGCATAAAGGCAATAAAATTCAACAGATAATAACAGAGGAAGATCATTGTGTTAATACTCCTAAGAGAGTAACAATCCTACTTTCATTTTACCATTCTAAGTGTGATTTCAGTCAGCATATCAAAGTAGTTATCCCTCACATAGCGAAGACTTCCTCCAAAAAGTACCATTTTGCAAGAGTACAGATTCCCTCCATATTGTTTCTATAGAAACTAGGAATTGGACAAGTATGATTTTCTTGATGGTAAAAGAACTCTAAACAATGCTGAAAAGATGGTGGAGTTAGACATTGGGCAGCACTGCTAGGTGGAACACTACCAGCACTGAGATTTTCTTCCATTTATATGTGATACTTGATCAGGAATATTTTGCCTTGAACACAAAAGCAAGGAATCTCATGGTTGTCTTGAGGTGACTGTAGACAATGACAAGTCAAGTGAAATGCACATGAATCTGACCCATGTTCATTCAAGGACTGTGCGAAAAAGAACTTGTGAAAGTTATATGTTCTTTACGTGAGAAGAACTTTTGGGCTCGGGATTTAGCTCAGTGGTTCTGCTGCCTAGCTTGAAAGTGCAAGGTCCTGAGTTCAATCCCTGGTATCAATATAATAATAATAATAATAATAATAATAATAATAATAATAATAATAATAATAATAATTTCTGTGGAAGACACCATCAGTCAGATCATGAGTATGAAAAACTAGAGCTCCTCAATCCTCACATGACTGCCATTCAAAATTTTGTTAAAGATTATTGATTCCAAAACAAGAGAGACAGAAAATGAATGAAGGAAAGTTGCAAGAAATAGTGAAACAGCTGCAAAGGGGTTGCATCAATGAAATTAAAGATGCATGCTGATGAGGATAGTCACTGCTACAGGCAGAAAGAATTTACTTTCAGGTTTTCTTACCTAAGGAGAGCACAGACAAAAACAAACCTATTTTCTTTTGTCACCAGTGGATTGCTAGAAAGGCCATAGACTTCATAGTTTCACTTGCCAGTCTTAAAAATGACAACAAATCAACTGCTAAGAAGCTAAGGTTATTCCTTCAGGAGAAGCCTTTCCCCTGGATCATACTTTGGAAACCTGAATTGCTATGGAGGATTGTCCTTTATAAAATGGTGGAAATATTATTGTGCAAATTCTAAATGATGATGAACCGTCTTTTTAAATTGCTGCTTCTTGTTTTATAGTAATGCAAAGGTTAAACCAGAAATCACAAGGAAAATACTAAGTAAATGTTAGTTGATTTCTTCTACCACAGATACTATTAATTTTTTCAAGGCTCCTTTTATTTCCATTTTATTATAATTTACATTATCAATTTTCTGTTAAATTTGAGTTATTGTGTTTTAAAAGTTTATATTAATTGTTAGCAGATTCTTATTTTTAATTAGCTTTTTATTAGATTATACTTTAGAAATATCAGTATAGGTATACTGATATATACATGAGATATAGATAGATACACATTTGGTTAATATCAGTTATTAATCAACTATGGCAATGTTCCATGTCATCTTCCCTTCAGGATCCAAGCTGCAAAAACCCCCTTTGGGTGACTTTCCCATTCTTTTAGCAGAGGGAGAAGATGGCAGATGTTTTTGTTGAATTGTAAAACACAGACAAATATGTCACTTTCCCTTTAAGCAGATCGCATGGTCAAGCCTAGTATTATAGGGCCAGAAAGTCTAACTTTACTATCTACTTACACCATGTATGAATTGATGTTGTTTATATGAATTAATAAAACTTAAAGATCATATCATTCAATTTTCTAAATTTTTGAAAAACAATTCTCAGGAGTAGAATAGAAATACTATTTTTTTTTCATGTCACCTAACTGCTTGAGAGCAAATTTCAGATAAATAATCTCCTCAAGTTGGAGTTATCTTTTATATTTGTATGAATGTATTACAAATGAGAAGAAAGATGGATAGCTCACCTTCATCATAATTTCTATGTATGTATAGCAAAGAAAAGCATATGTTGAAAGCAACATCTTACCAATAAGTTGAAATAAATGCTTCTAACTTGTGATTTCTGCCTATACTCAACAAAATAATATATACAAAACAAAAATTGTTTTATGTTTCTTTGTCCCTTTTTTGTTCTAATTATCATGGACATGTACAGTGACTTAGAGTTTAATTGCAGGAATAAAAGAATGTTCCAAAAAAGGAGCTCTGAAAATCTATGCCATTAATATCAAGAGAGCAGATGGTCAGAAAAGTCAAAGACAGAAGATATCTCCCCCATGCAAGTAAGTAAGTAAATCCACTGGGCTCGTGTTTTCCAAAATCTGAGATCAGAGTCCCAGTGGAGAGAAACAACATTGCTTTTGCAGCAAATTAACTATTTTCTGAACAGTTTTAATCTGTGCTTAGCTGGTAAGGGTGCATACAGATTTAGGAGAATTATAAATAATTACAGATGCCGGGAGTGATGTACTTTTGTTTAACATTTCTAATAGAGATTTGTTCCTTTGAAGTTTAATAACTGCATTCTTTATGTGATTAAACCCAAAATAATGGTTGCTTCAGTGAACGATTTATATTAAAATTCTGCTTATTCCCTACATGTTGGTTACTAAACCAACATGGAAAAGTATAATATTCATTAATTATTTGAATATTTGTAGCTTCCATATTAGTAAATTTAGCTGGACCCAGTAACCAAAATGTAAGGCACAAAAGTGAACATATTTGATCTTGTTGAAGAGAATAAGCATGTAGAGAAATTGTGAGATACAACCAGATATAATTCTACACAAATACATTTTAGAGATTTTTTTTTTAATTCCATGAAAATAAGTTATTAATAATATGAAGACTTTGGGGTCTTGATTGTTGTTTTGTTTTTACTTTTACAAGAGCTGTAGTTTCTTCTCAATAGCACTAATATAAATTTTAAAATAACAATACCTCCTCACATAAGTCTAAGAGATTTGTGGTGGAAACAAATGGTGATATCATTAATTAGTGAAGACTCGTCAAGATGATGTATGCACCATAAATGTAGTCAAGCAAATTCACCTTTTAGCACCATGACTCATTTTGATAACAATCGCTTTTTCGGGGCTTTTACTCTTTCCTCAACCTTGGTATTACTAGCACCGACAACAAAATTTAGCAGCCTATAGGAGGAAAGGGTAGCTGTTGACATCTTGGAAAGGCTGTCCCTTAAAATGTAAGAGACACTGAATTGTAAAGTTTCAGAAAATGTAGAATTGTCTGATCTGATGGGGCCTGGCCTCTACTCAGTCAGCACCCACAAGCTCAGGACCCTATATAAGTTATTTATTCTCATTTGCAATAGTCCTGCTAAATGGTAATATTTCCTTCTGGGGAAAAAATAATCAAAATCAAAAGGCTTGAGTTATTAATTATAATTTTATAACATTTTAAACTGAGTAATCCAAGTAATTTTAAACCAAACTATACAGCAAATCAAGCAATATATAAAATGAGAGGTATATGTACATTTAATTTTCTTTGTAGAATCTTTTCTTTTTATCATTTTTTCAATTTTCTCTGAATAGTCTTTCTCAGTTGTCCTGACCCAGGTAAGGGTAGAAAGTAAGTCTCATTTATATACATTTTTCTTGCTGTACCAAGCAAATTCAAGTCATCAATACATATAAAGTAGCTAATGTCTCATTGAACCAGTTATCAGAGAATATGACAATTAGTGGCTTAATTTGGTATCCACTGGTGGTATTACATCTGCATTGGTAAAGTCAGAGATTATGTTATTCCTGCACCGAGGTATTTTTCTGTAACAGTCTAGCATTAACCATCACAACAAAATGACAATAAAATAAACTTTCTCCAGAACATATACGATAGATAAGCTTTCTGAAAATCAACCATTTGTTTTACTTATTTTATTTTTACCATAATTTGAATGCTTTGATTGATAATCAAATAGCATCATAAATTCAGTAAAATACAGAAATGATAGCCATTATATGTATTCTCTTGCCAGCATCCCAACAAATAACTCAGTCTCTGGTCTTTGCAAGTTTCCTGGATATAATTCCTAAAACAAAAATTTTCATTCAGAATAGGCTGAATCACAGGTTAAATACAAAGGAAAGTCTTCCTGAGGATGTGTAAGTTGTACAAGAATCATGTCTGGTAATATTTTCTAGGCAGTATTTAATTGCTAGAGGGTTTTTCTCTTGTGTCTACTAAACCTCTTTCCTCCTCTTGGATTCTTTGGATTAAAAAGGCACATGAACCTGCTTACACAGAGAATATAAACAATAAGTTGTATTTTTAAAAAGGGGCTATCTGAAACAGAATTCACATGTCTGATTTATTTTACATTAATTTGATTCCTTATACAAGAAATCACGAGGGCAGGGAATTTAGCTCAATGGTTCCGCTGCCTGCCTCAAGCCCAAGGTCCGGAATTCGATCTCTGGTACCACCCCCCACCAGAGAAAAAGAAATCACTCCGGGTTTCAAACTTTTATAGAATATAAATAGTATATCTAAAACATTATTCATGTATGAAAGGAGAACAATCTATTTGAATGAATGCATAATACAATAAGCAACAGAAAAACGTTCAAGGTACAATATTATTAAAGATGAATTGTAGGGGGTTTCTTTAATATAAGGATGCCTAAGAGATATCTCAAAGATGTAGCTGATATCCTGTTCTTATCCCCTACCTCAACCTATTTTCCATAGCCTCCCCCTTCTCAGTTAGTGGCAAATAAATTTCCATTTGGAGTCATTGTGACATCGCTAAATTTTTTTTGAATGTGCAAGCAAAAGCAAATCCTGTGGAATCCCTAGAGATAATACATGTGAGACTTAGCCGGTTCTGGAACACCTTTCACTATTACCACCCTTGCCCAAGCCACCACCAGTCTCACCCAGACCACTGCTCTGATCTCCCAGACAGCATGTCCTCTTCCTATTTGCCTAATGTAGTCTAATTCATTAAGATAAAAATCTGATTATGACTTATTCTAAAATTGGTCCAGTGGCTTTTTTGTTTCATGAGGTAAAACCCCACAGGTATACCACGATCTACAAGGCTATTTAAGGTTTGAATCTCAGCAGTGCCCTGCCTCATCTTTTACAGCTTTTTTCCTACTTCACACCATCCCAGATACAAAGGCTCTCTGCCACGCCCCTAACATGTTCAGCATATTCCTGCTTCAGAGATTGTGCTTGGCCCTAAGTGTGGAATGAGAGTTGGCTTGCATGTCTCTTTCAAGTCTTCCTCACAAATTATCTCCATAGGAAATGTTTCTCTGTCTGCTTTCCCTAAAAGCACAATCCTCTACTTACCTTAATCCTTTTCTCTGATTTAGTTTACCCCAAATACTAAAATATCCTCTAAAATATAGATACTAAAATTGTTTCTTTGATATCCTATTTATTTTTGCTTCTTCGTTAGAATATAAAATCCTCTTACTTTCTTCCACTAATGTATCCCCAGTACTCAGAAAATTTCACGTCATGTAGTAGGTATTAAATAAGGATTTGTTAAATGAATAAGGCCACTTGAAGAATCATAGGAAATCACATTAGACTTTTAAAAAACATTTTATTTACTCAAGCTAGAATGCCAATTCGTAAGCCTTAATTTTTATTTTCATCAGTGCATGTTTGTAGTATACAATGATTATGTTCATCACAGGGAAATGGTGCGTGTATGTGACACGTCTTAATTCACTTTAAGACATCTTCCCTTCCTCTGCCCCCTTTCCATTTCTTGGACCCTTTCCCATTGGCAAAAGTTCTGTCTCCCTATTTCCTATTACCTATTGTCTGTTTTGTTGTTTGATTTATTTGTACTTTGGGTTTCTTATATAAGAAATACCATAACATATTAAAGCCACGTGTCTGATTTATTTCACTTAACGTATGTTCTCAAGGTGCATCTCAAGGTGGTTAAACTTACCCTGCTTCACAGCAGAGTAGTACTACACTGTATATAAACACCACATTTCTTTATCCATTCATCTCTTATGGATATCTAGGCTGCTTCTAAGATTCAGCTCTTTTGAGTTATGCTGCTAATAAACTTGGCCTGTATCACTGTAATATCATGACTTTTAACTATTTCAGAAGATACCTAGAAGGAGAATAGCTAAATTGAATGGAATTAAAAGTATTCATTTCTCTGAAATATCTCCATAGTGATTTTATAGTAGTTGTACTAGTTTACATTTTCACAAACAATGTAGAAAAGTTCCTTCGCACCCACACCCTTGACAGTATTTGTTATTATTTTATTTTTTTCTGATAGCCATTCGTTCTGAAGTGAAATGGAATCTTAATATTGTTTTAATTTGCATTTCTCAAATGGCCAGTAATTCTGAAAAAAAATTTTTTTCACATATATATCTGCCAATTCTAATTCTCTTTCTGAAAATTTTTTATTTTGGTTGGACATTCTTTGAGTCTTTTATTTTAGGGTAGTTTAAAGGTTGTTTTTTTGTTTGTTTTGTTTGGTTTGGTTTGGTTTGGTTTTGGTTTTTTGAGACAGGGTCTCACTATGTAGTTGAGACTGACCTGGAACTCACTATGTAGCCCAGACTGGTCTCAAACTCACAGCTATCCTCCTGCCTCAGCCTCCCGAGTGCTGGGATTACAGGTGTGCTCCACCATGCCCAGCAAGGTTTTTTTAATTTTTTACATAATCTAAATATTAGTCCTTTGTCCAAGGGGTAGCTGGCAAAAAAAAAATTTTCCCATTCTGAAGGCTGTTTTTTCACTTTGTTGTTTTTTTTAAGTGTGTAGGAGCTTTTTAATTTGACATAATCTCATTTATTCATTCTTCCTGTTTTTTTTTTTTAATGAGGTTGGTGTTCTCTTCAGAGCATCCTTGCTTATGCCTATGTCTTCAAGAGTTTTAACTATTTTATCTCCCAAGAGATTGTTTCTGTTTTAATATTTAGATCTTTGATACATTGTAATTTTATTTTGCATATGGTGAGAGATATGGGTCAAACTTCAATCTTCTGCATGCTGTTTTTCCCAGCACCATTTATTAAATAGGCTACCTCTCCTCCAAGACAGGTTTTTGGTTTTTGGCTCCTTTGTCAAAGAGAATATGGCTAAATTTTTCCAGGGTTTCCTCTGTACTTCCTATTCCATCCCATTGATCCACATACCTAGTTTTGTGCCAGTGTCACATTGTTTTTAAGACTGTAGCCTTGAAATATAGCTTGAAATTTGGGATTGCAATGCTTACTCCTCTGTGTGTGGATCTATCTATCTGCCTCTCTACCTACCTACCTATCATCTACCATCTATGCTTTGGAAGTATGATCATTATTGCAGTGTTGGGTATGCCTTCCCAGAAACACGGGCTATCTTTCCATTTTCTGATATTGCCGTCTATCTTGTTTTTCACCCTAAATTAGTTTTCATTATAGGATTATTTCACTACTTTTGTTTGGTTAAACCATGTGTTTACTTTTCATGGAAGTTATTGCGAATGGTATTATTTTTCTAATTTCATTTTTGGTGGATTCATTATTGATGTGCATAAATGCTGTTGTTTTGGGGTGTTAATTTTGTATGTTGCTACCTCGTTTACTTTTGCTTTTGCTTTGTTTTTTAGTTTTAATAGTCTTTGGTGGAATGTTTTGGGCCTTCTATGTAAAGGATAATGTCACATGTGAATGAGGACAATTTGACTTCTTCCTTTCGTATATGTATTTCTTTTATTTCTTTTGTTTGCCCAATTGCTCTGACTACTGTTCCAAATACTCTATTGACCAGGAGTGGTTAGAGTGGACATCCTTGTTTTGTTCCTAATTTTAGAGAAAAATCTTCCAGTTCGTCCAATTTATTTTTCTGTTGGTAGTAGGTTTATCATAACTACTTGAAATAAGATCATTCTACATCTATTTTCTTATCATGAATGGATCATAGATTTTGGAAAAGGCTTTTTCTATATGTTTTTAAATGATCATATGATTTTTGTCCTTCATTTTTATGTGATGCATCATGTTTATTAATTTGCATACTTTGAGCCATCTTTGACTCCTTGGGATGAAGACTACAGTTGGCCCTGATTATAATCTTTTTTAGTGTTTTGTTGCACACAATTTGGCAGTATCTTGTTGAGGATCTTTGCTTCTATGTTCATTAAAGAGATTGGCCTGTAATTGTCTTTTTTAGGTGAGTCTTTGGTTGTGGAATAAAGGTAATGCTAGCTTCCAGGAATGAGTGCTAGTTTCCAGAAATAAAATTGAAATGCTTTCCCTTTCACTTTTATTAGTTTGAGGAGTATTGGCATTAGAAGTTCCCTGAAGTTCTTGTAGAATTCAGCAGTGGATTCATCAGGTCTAAGGCTTTGCTTATTTGATAGATTGTATATTACTGCCTCAATTTCATTGCTTGCTACTGGATTATTTGGGATTTTTAAGATCTTATTAGTTCAGGTCTAGTAATTCATAATTATCTAGGAATCTATGGTTCTTTTCTGGATTTTCTAATTTATTAAGTGTTATGAGATGTATCTAAATGTCTCCCCAAAGCCTCATGCACTCATTAGTGTGGCTTTCAGAGGAGACCTGATCCAGAGTGTGTGAAGATGGATTAAAAATATGTGCATATGAATTAAGGATGCAGTAAGTGGATTAACTCATTGATTAATTCAGCATGGTTATGGGTATGGGTAAGGAGAAGCCCTATTATGGGTATGGGTGGCACCAACCAATAGGCTTGTAGCCTGGATGGAATATAAAGGGAGGCTTGCTGGGGCCTTGCTACTTGCTGCCTTCTGCCTGCTCTCCCATAGACTGCTCTTCTTTCTTGCCCTTCGGCCATGCCACCCTGCCTTGGAGACAGGAGAGTATGGACTGAAATCTCCACAAACTATGATGAGCTAAAATAAACTGCTCCTCCTTTAACTTTTGGTGTCAGATATTTGTTCCAGAAAAAAGGAAGTAGCTAAGATAGGTTTGCAAAGTTGTTACTTTTAATTGTCTGGATTTTGGTGTTGTCTTTTGTGATTTTGTCTTTTCTGTTTTGAATTGCGTTAATTTAGGTCTTTTCTTTCCTTTTTTGTAAGATTGTCAAATTCTTTGAAGGGATAAGCTCTTTGATTCATTGATTCTTTGTGTTTTTAATCTCAATTTAATTAATCCTGCTCAGACTTTTATAATTTTCTTCCTTGAACTAGCTTTGGATTTGGATCTTCCTAATTTTTTCCAAACTTGGTGTGCATATTAATTTATTTGGGCTCACCCTGTTTTGCTGAAGCAGACATTCACAACTACAAATTTAGGATTACTCTCATTGTGTCGCATTGTTCTCTCATAGTTTCTAATATGTTGTACTGGAATTATCATTTAATGATAGTAAGCATCTAATTTCTTCTTTCATTTCTTCTACGACTCCTTGATTTAAAAGATACATATCAGATAATCTCCATGCATTTACATAAATTATGTGGGATTTTTTTTGTCATTGACATCTAGTTTCATTATACTCTAATCTGATACAATTGAATGAGATAATTCAATTCTTTATATTTATTTAAGCATGATTTATGAATTACTATGTTTTCTTTTTTAGAGAAAGTTCCATGTGGAGCAGAGGAGATTGTTTATTCTGTTGTTGAGTGGAACAATCATAACTAGCTATTAATTCTATGTATTAGAAGATGTAGTTCAATGCTGATATCTCTGCCTATAATTTGTCTATTTAACCTGTGGTTTTTCTTTTTCGTTGAGTTTATTAGTACATTTTAGGTATACAGTACAGTTACATTCATCATTGGGACCTTGTACCTTTACATGACAGGTCTTGGCTATCATTTTTTCCCCATACCCTTGCCCTCCCTGCATATTTGTGATACTGTAGTATTGAGTTTCTCTACTGTAAATGAGCAGAGGTTTGCCTCATCTTTTACATTCAGAAGGATTTGTGACACTGGATGTAGACATGTTGAAAATATATATGTATATGTGTGTGTGTGTGTGTGTATGTGTGTGTGTGTGTGTGTATATATATATATGCATACATGTTGAATACTTGTTGAATTATTCCCTTAAACAACATATAGTGACCTTCTTTGTCTCCTCAAATTTTAGCTTCAAGTCAATTTTATCTGAAAATAGAATAGCTACAATTGCTTGTTTCCAGGCTCTTGCTGCATAGAATATTGTTTTCCATCCTTTTATTTTTAATCTATAAATTTTGAATTAAATTAAATCTCTTTTCTCTACACAAAATAATATTGACCTTTGTTTTTTGATCCAATCTGCCAATCTGTGTCTTTTGAATGGGGAATTGAGATCATTCACGTTGAGAGTTATTATTGAAAGGTATTGACTTTTCCTGTCATTGCCTTATGTTCCTGTTGCTGATTCCCTTTTTTCATTTCTACTTAATGGCTTGTCCTGCCTTCTGTTTAAGCATTGTGTTCATCATTGTCTCTTTTTAGAATATACTTCAGAATTTTTTGGAGTGCTGATCTGGAGGTCGTGAATTTCTTAAGTGGCTCTTTTTCATGGAAATATCTCATTTCTCTATCAATTTTGATTGATAATTTTGCAGTGTATATCAGTCTGGGTTGGAAGTTGCTTTTTTAGGGTTTGAAACACTACACTACAAGGTCTTCTGGCCTTTAAAGCTTGTGTTTAGAAGTCTGCTGTAATTCTAATGGGTTTACTTTTATCAGTGATTCATTGCTTTTCTCTAACAGCTTTTAAGATTCAGTCTTTATGTTGCATTTCTGGGATTGTGATTATGATGTGTCACCGAGAGGTTCTTTTCTAATCATGGCTATTTGGGTTTCTTTATGCCTCATATATCTGTAAATTATTTCTTCCAAATTGGAAGGTTTTCTGCTATGATTTCTGCAAAGACTTTTTTATGTCATTTGTGTTATTTTCTGATTTTTCACTAATTCCAATTAATCCTTGATTCAGCTTCTCTGTATCATACAGCAGCTGTTGGATAAATTTGCCATATTCTATTGTTGTTTTTAAATTTTCTTTCAATATATGGTCACATGTATCAGTCCTATTTTTCTAGTTCTTATACTCGGTCTTTATATTGTATACTTCTGCTGCCCATACTTTCAATAGAATCCTTAAACTTCTTGATTTCTGCTTGGTGCCTTTTCATGAAGTTGAATTTGTTAAAATGGTCATTCATTTTTAAAATTTTTCTTAGTACATATTTGCAGTATAATGTTTACATTCCTAGTGGCATTGGTACATGTACATAACTTATCTTAATTCCTTTTTTAAATCCCTTTTCCCTCTCCCTCCATCCATGTCTTGATCCCCTTCCCTTTTGAAAAAGATCTATCTCCCTACTTCCTATTATTTACTGTATCTTATGTTTTGCTCTTTATTATAATTTGTTTTTTGTCATTTTATTTAGTTCAACTAGTATTTTTATTACTGTCTTCCATAAGCTCCCTAATCATTTTATTTATAAAGTCCTTTATCTCTTTAGGTTATTATCTTTGAACTTGTTGAGCACCTTACTGATCTATAAATTTTCCACCTTTATGACTTCAAATAATTCAGCTGTTTGGCTTTTGATTTCATCTCCATCAATTCCCCATGGATCATCTTTGTGGGATTCGGAGTTTTAGAGATATTTTGTTGCCTTATTTTCGTATGTTTCTACTGGTATGAGAAAGTGTGTGTGTGTGTGCATGCGCATGTGTGCATGTGTGTGTGTGTGTGTGTGTGTGTGATACATGAGTGCTGTGTGTTGAAAGTCAACTACAGTAATACCTTGGTTGATGAATGCCTCTGTTGGTTCATGACCAAAAACAAAACTAAGCACACAAAAACAAGATATTGGCACATAGTAAAAGCTAATTAATAGCAACAACTATGTCACCCTGGAAATAGCAACAAAATCAGCAAAAATAATATAGTCAAAGACAAACTGAATATTTGCATGCAATAGCTTCCAATAATAGCTATCACTATGCCAACTTTAATAATAGAAAAATGATATGCAATGAAAAAGTAGATATTTACTCTATGTCAATATTTTGTGTCTATAAAGTGCAACATTCTTACCACTATTAAAAATAGAAAATAATATCCAAAAATAACATAGAGCCAACTAAATATCTAAAGATTAATAAAGCTTAATAGCAATACTAATAACGATGGAGGGGGTGGGGAATGGGAAAATGAAAGAAATAGAAATTGAAAAATAAAGGAAAGGAAGATGAGAAGGAAAGAAGAAAATGAGGTAAAATATCCTATAAAGGCATAAAAGAAAGTTAATAGCATTAGATAAAGTGGTATAAAAGAACAAACAAGAGAATTAAGAAAAAAGAAAGAAAAAATGAACAAAACAAAGGAAAACAAATAGAATAAAGAAAATAAAAATAGACAAACAAAACCCTAGCCCTCACCCCTAGAAAAGAAGAAAATGAGAAATAATTCCAAAACAACTCATCTGTTTATTTTTGAAAGATGTCTGTCCTGGGTTTGGAGTATTTGAATCTACCAGTTACGGGGGGATGATAGTCACTACTAAGATCTATTTTGTTTCCATACTCATATTTTGTGTGTGAACATTAACTCCTGCCCCATTTTTCCTATTGGATTTGGTCTGCCAATCCTGTCTACTTTAATGCTATATTCACTCCAACCACTTCTAGTTTCTGTGTCCCTCTGTGAACCCCAAGTACGGCTTTCTCCACCTAGCTTTACGACCTATGGGTTTATGAGTGACTGTCTCTGTCCTAAAAGGGTTTTCTGTCAGTAACCCCAGCCTGTGGCAACTATCAAAGCCAAGGGACATCCCTGATAACATTGGCAGATGGGGAAAGCCAAGAAGCCACTGAGCTCTTTGTTGCATATAGAAAGTTGGGGTGGTGAAGTTCAAGCCATCCGCTAGACTTACTGCCAGAACTTTCAGACATAGCCCCCTTCTAAAACCATAAATTATTGGACTGGCTTCTTAGCATGGAGTGGGGGATGCTGTGTCCATCCCAGCATGAGCTTAAACTTCTGAGGTGGTCTATATATAGCTCGACCCCTCTCTCAGACTGTCTCTAGAGGATATCTCTCACTCAGTCACTGTGGTAGGGTGACTCCAGAAATGCTGAAGATTATTTTTCCTACAGCTCAGTCTTAAATAATTAATGCCTTTCCAAAATGGTTCTTGATTAGGCACTTTCAAATATGGCAGGCTCTGCACTGAATTTTTTCTTCAACTTTAGCCTGATATGCAGGAATATTTTCAGAACAAAACACCACACTGTATATGAAATTTATAATAACCACAGGCTTTTCTTCGGGCTAGCACTATAGCCCAGATTTTTGTTTCTCCCTGGAACCGCATGCCCTCCCTAGGCTTACATTATGTTAGTGCAGATAACAGCCAGAATTAACATTCCAGAATGCTTTGTTCTTTTCTCTGCAATGTGCTCAATTTCTGCAGAATCTCTGCACTTTCTTGTTGTCCTGTTAGATTCATCCTCATTCCTGGATAACTGTATTTGTTTCTTCACCAAGTTGTTTTCCATGTATCTCCATTCCAGTTCCTGGTGAGGCTATACTTTGGTGCCAGTTTTTTCTCTACAATTTTTTATCTCCTAGTTTATATAGATTTTATCCATATGATAAAATTTTATCTACATATCAACCTTCAAAGTAATCATTTCTGAAGTGAATACCTAAGTGTATTTCCAGAAGTATATTTAATTTCTCTATGTAAATTATTTTCTATTTTTTCAAATATTTATTTTTATTATGTAACCAACCTTCCCCCAAATAGGGCCAAGAAGATATTACTCTTAAGCCTGTATGTCTGAAGAATAATTACATTAGTTCCTAAAACAACCCCCAAATCTGTGTTTTAACACATCAACAAAGTATTTCTCAGGGGTGGGAATGTAGTAATCATAGAGTACTTTCTTAGCATGCAAAAATCCAAGTTTAAATATATATATATTTCTCATCCACATTGTCATCTAATAAATCTTCCCAGTGTTTACTCAAGATCCATGGTTCTTCCATTATATGCCACTGTAATGTTCAACATGAAACTCCCAAGACTGCCAAAAGAAGGAGGAGTAAATATGAGGTGACTTTGCAGTGAGGTTTTAGTCAGACCTGGTTGTGCCATGCACTACTTTTTCTGCTTACCATTGGCTAAAACATAGCGATATGACTTCAACATAACTTCCTGAGAGACTGAAATATGCAGTTTTCATGTGTTCCCAAGAAGAGAAAATCAAGCAGAATTTGGTGAGCACATGACATTGTCTCTAATTCAAGTCAAAAGGCCTTCCCAGTACAAATGGAAAATATTCCAAATAAATTGAAACCATTCAACCAGCACTTCTAACATGAAATTTTTGGTCCTTGACTATAAATACATTAATTAAGATTATGAGGTTTAATGCAAAAGATGTAAGGATACACTCTCTCTCTCTCTCTCTCTCTCACACACACACACACACACACACACACACATAAAATTAGAATAGGTTTTAATGGTTCCATGAAAAGAAACAAATCTCATATTTTTCAACAACTTTTGCTTAAAAGACAATATTTTTAGAATCCAATTGTATTTAGAAGCTTCCTAATGCCAATTAAAGAAAGCAAAGCTTTGGATAGCCAGGATTTTATGAAGGTTTTTTTGTTTTGTTTTGTTTTGTTTTGTCTTGGGGAGTTTTGTTTTGTTTGTTTGTTCTGGTTTTGTTTGTTGGCTGAGCTACCTCACAAATGAATTTGTTCATATCAAAAGATTCCTAGAATGGCCAGTGTAAAATTCTGACAACAAAATCATCATGCATACAAGTTAGCATGGTGATAAAATACAATAGATGTAGGCATTTTACCTGAAAGAAATAGAGTTTTATATTGAAAATACTCCTTGAGAACTACAGAATGCCTGTGTGACTGTTGCTTGTCCTGGCTTTCAGCACTTAATTATATCAATGATATAATTACCCATCAGAAGCTAAGCGAAATGAATAGGTGAACATAAAATAAAAGCAGTTCTTAGAGTTATAATGACAAGACTGAGTGAGAAGACCTTATATGCTTTTGAAAAAGTGTCCTGGGCAAATATTGTCCAAATAATACTGAAAAGAATCTCTTGAACTTGTTCAACCTCCAGGCTGGCTTTGAAAATGGACTAACAAGTCCATCCTCATCCTGTATACTTTTACTTACATAATAAACAACATTCAAGACAGGCAAGCAGACATGTGGACAAAAAAAGCATTCGACAAACAAGTGTTGGATTAAAATATACCTTCACTAGAGATGGGGATTTAACTCAGTGGCACCATGCCTGCCTCACAAACTCAGGATCCTGAGTTCCATGGCTGGTACTATAAACAACAACAACAAAAACAATAACAAAAACAAAAACCCTACATTCACTAAAGAATAATACAAGTGGGAGGGGTAGGGGAATGGAAAGAAGGGAAAGGAAAAATATGAGAAAAGAAAAAATGGAAACAAAGGCTGTGTAAATAGGGAGGAGTGGAGGAGTTGAAGACAGGGCAGGGGAAGAGGAAAAAATAAGAACCAAGATACATCACGTAAGGGTACAAGTTCCTAATAATGAATGTAACTTTATTGTATGCCTAAAGTGTACTAATAAATTTAATGGGAAACAAATAATAATACAAATCTGATCAGAAAGCAAAAATCTCAAAGCAGGACCAGTTTCTAGGAAAACAAAATAAATTCAATGCTAAGGAGTTTTTAAAAAGTTCCAGAGCTCAATTTTAACCTCATTATTAGCATTTTATAAAATATTATTATCACATTCTAATTTGAATGAAAAATAAATATATACCAAATACAGAATAGCTTCAGTGAATTACTAGAGTTCAACTTAGCAAAAACTTACTTTCCAACCCTGGCTTTATTGGCTTCTCCAAGGAGAAACTCAAAGGCTTTCAGGGAATGCACTATACCACATAGATCAAGTAAGAAATGATAGTCAGAAGCCAGTTTGACAGTCACAGTTGGGCAATGGTGTTTTCTTAATGGACATAAACTCAAAGAATATTAGTGACGTCAATGTTACCCTGAGACCATGATAAATTGAAACAGTGACTACTTCATAATTTGTACAAAGCACAGATAAAAAAGCATTGTGATACCCACAAAATATTAAGCACCTCATTTTTCATGCCTAAATTAGTAACTGACACTTTTTAAACCAATTACAGCTTTATCTTTGTCTTAATCTTGTCAGCTTTCTCACTGCTAGACAAAATACCTAATGCTAACAAGTTTAAGAAAGAGAGGTTTAACTGCCTCATGGTTTCAGAAGATTCAGTCTATGGACAGCAGGATCCATGGAAGAAAGATCATGACAGAAGAACATGGAGAAATAAAGCCACCTAGTTCATAGTGGCCAAGAAATGAAACAGAAAAGAACTCAAGAAAGGATGAGCCAAGGAACCCAAGGTATTGATCCCAAGGTTGTTTCTCATGACCACCTCAGACACATCTAGAAGTATGTTTTACTAATCTCTTAGGAAGCTCCCAAGCCAATCAAGCTGACAGTTAAATGTCACTGTCACTTCCCACCCTTTGTCTATTTGACACCTAAACACATCTCATTAAACTACATAAAAATGATATCAGATTCATAATAATTACACCAAACTTTATAAAACTATCCTGCAATCAACTGAAAATGCAATAATCCCTTTCCAAAGTTTCAGTACTTTCAGCATTGCTTAAAAGTCCAAGTCATTGTCTCCCTTGAGAGTCAAACTCTTAGGTGTGAACTCCCATAAAAATCAAAAAGCAAGTTACACAGTCCCAAAGTACAATGGAATAGGGTAAACATGTTCATTCCAAAAGGGAATAACAAGATAGAAAAGAAGAGAATGAAAACAAGACCAAAATCTATCAGGAGAAGTATTAAATCCTGTAACTCCTTGACCAGCACAAAGGGAATGTGGTGGTGAGAATTAAGATCCAGAGGGTCTGGATAGCACCACCGATATGGCCTTGCTGGTAACAGACCACCTAGCCTTTGTCTTAGGTGGGCTCCACGCACTTCTTGCAGTTGTACTCGACAAAGTTTCCACAATCTTGGCACACTCAAAAATTCTTGGAGTCTCTACTGTACCTTCAGTTTCATCCCTACAGCACCAAACATAACCCTTCTGAAGGCACACTGCCTGGTTTCCCATGCTCTTCTCTGAAATCTGGATGGAAGCCACCAGGACTCCACAGATGGAACAAATTAGCATAAACTAGGTAGTCTAAAACGCAGAAGTTTATTCTCCCAAAATTCTGGAGGCCAAATCTGCAATCAAGGTGTTACATTGCTGTGCTCCCCTCTTGTATTAAAGAATCTATTCCTTATCTCTTCTATCTTCTAAGAGCTCTTGGAACCCCTTGACTTCTGCTCTTCTGGTTAATCACCCCAATCTCCATCTCCATGATCTTACTACGTTCTCCTCCATGTGTCTAACTTCCTCTCTGTATTTTGGAAATGACCTGTTTTAGATGTAACGGTCAACAAAGAATATCTAGAAGGATCTCATCTCAAGATCGTTAATTATATCTGCAAAGGCCCTTTTTTCCAAATAATATAATATTCACAGTTTCCAGAGACTAAGACATAGAAGTAACATTTTAGGAGCTGTATTAGTCAACTTGCTCTTCACTGAGGCAAAACACCCAGCACCCACAATTTAAAGTAGGAGAGGTTTATTTTGGCTCATGATTTTATCCATGGTCGTCCACCTCTAAGACAGAAACAAAATGGTGCAAGGGCATAGTGGAGGAAAGTGGTTCTATTCAGAGTAGCCAGGAATCAGAAAGAGAAGGGAGGAGCTAAGGATTACACTTTCAGTGACCTACCTCCAACCAAGCCTCACCTCTGAACAGCACATTCACTGAAGTCATCAGTTGATGAATCTACTGATAAGTATAGCACACCTATAATCCACTCATCTCCAAACACGTGAGAGTTTGGAGGAATATTTTATATGTGCTCCCTATATAACGGGGATCGCCACTTATTCCACTACACTGACAGCCTTCATAGTTCCCAAGGTGTGTGTTCTTGCTTATTGCAGAAAAATGAGATCCAGCAGTTCTAAAGTGAAGTTTTGGCAATAATCTCTATATGTCTAGGTTGACAATAAAACAAAATCTTTTCACGATTAAAAGAATGATAAGGAATGGGAAAAAGAAAAAAGATAAAGAGAGAAAGTGATCTATACCGGAAACAATCAAATTAAGAGCAGGCCGCATAGATCACCCTTAGTCTTTAGGGTAATGCTCCATTCCATGTGTTTTCCTTCCTTTCTCTGTCTTCCCGGGTCTTTTCCTCTACTTTCTCATTCTACTGTAGATTAACATAACTCAAAGTCCAACATAATGCCTCAGATTCTTTGTATCTTCCACTCCACTGAGCCATGTTGTGCATATAGAATTGAACTAATGACATGAAGAAGCTTCCGATAACTTTTTCTTTCATTACCTTAGTATAGATTTTCTTAGTTGGATAATTATTTTGGGGGAAGAAAAAATAATAGCAATAATTGCTTTTAAGTTGATGACTATAATGATTCATGTGAGGCATTATTTTGAAAAAAATATTTATTTGAGAATACATATCTCAAACATTTGTGAAGTGAAGAATAAGTTACCACTATTTCTAATCCTCACTTAAGGAGCATTGTAAAAAATTCTTACATTAAGTTTCCATTTCAAATCAATTAAATAAAAACCTCTTAAGAGAGAAATTGAGAATTCTTATGTTTTGAAATGCCCCTCAACAATTTTAATATAATTCTAGACTTCAGAACTTCTGTTTTTAACCCTAGCATTCAGGAGGCTGAGGCAGAAGGATTGTCACAAGTTTGAGGCCAGCCTGGGATACATGGTGAATTCAGGCCAGCCCAGACTACATAGCAAGATTCTGTCTCAAAATAAAAAAGAAGGAAGGAAGGAAGGAAGGAAGGAAGGAAGGAAGGAAGGAAGGAAGGAAGGAAGGAAGGAAGGAAATAAAAAAGGAAAGAAAGAAAGAAAAAGAAAGAAAAAGAAAGAAAGAAAGAAAGAAAGAAAGAAAGAAAGAAAGAAAGAAAGAAAGAAAGAAAGAAAGAAAGAAAGAAAAGAAAAATGGAAGAAAGGGGGAAAGAAAGGAAAGGAGAGAAAGAAAGAACTGCTCCACCGGGAGATGAGTGGCAACACAAACCATTTGTTTCTTCCATTAGTACTTACTTTTCATTTAAAAAAATAATTATTAAAAACATAACATGTGAAATCTGACAAAAGAGTATTTTTCACAACCATAATTCCTGCCTTAGCAACCAAGATCATTGGAAACTTCAAATTCTACATTATTAAAAGCCCTGGTATAATAAATTTCAGCAAGAATATGATGAACAGTTAATTTAGTGGCCATGACCATTTGTGGAAATGTAACATATATTTTTTAAACTTCAAGAATTATTTTATAAAGTCAATTTTAAGAAAGTATAGAGAAAATCACCCCTTTTTAATATCTACAAGTATTAGAGTCAAACATTAAAATGATTTTTGATAATACTTCTCCTGGCACAACATGGAACAGTAAAGAGCTTATTTTGCTATTATCACAAATGTGATTCCCTTCTGCTGACTGAATCTACATGCCATTAAAATATATTTTTTAAAATTTTCAAAAAGTGAACAAATCAGTGGAATTAAGGCCTGGCTCAAGAACCCAGTTAATCCTTTAAAGGGGCTTTTTTGGTTGATTAAATTATTTCCTTCATTGATATTACTAGATGGATTCTTAAACAAAACTGAGTGGAGTATAGTTTGGCCAGAAGGAAAATGATGGGCCCTTGCTACTCCATGGTCTGGCTACATTGTCACATAACGAGGAAGAGTTGCCAACTCTATTTTAACCTTCCTTACCCTCACATCAATTTATTTGGCAGATCTGCTGGATCATACTGTTTGGAAATTGAATAGGCATATCCCCTCTGCAACAACAAAATCCAGAAGAGATGATCAAATAAAAAAATTAATTCTTTTCCCAATGTAAAGCACCAGTAAAATATTTTCTTCATGATAATAAAGTGATAATACTACCTGATCTTTCTGTCAAGCCATGTAATGAAAGCAGTAAAATTTAATTGACAGGATTTGGGGTTTGAAGAGTGTATTTGTGTTGTGCAAGTTGCTTACTGCTCCACAACTCAATTTAATTTGCTGCATAACACAGAGGGTATCTCAATATTATTTACTTTGGAAACTGAGAAAATTAATGAAGACATATGGATAACACATGGGGGAGTGCCTGCCGGGAGTAGGAGATGTGCAAGTGGACAGAGTCATTGACTTTGCAGTGTGCTTCTCACTCAGAGTAGGTGTCTCCTTTTTCCAGGGAGAAAATCTCACATCACCAATCTGTGAAACAGACAGACTCCAGCTCAATGGAGAACAGTTCATCTCTCTTTCTTGGTCTGTGCCTGTCAACTTTGTCTATATTTAAGCAATTGTGTGGGTAAACAAATTGGCCAGCTGATCAAAACAGACTCAGATTTTCTGATGTTTTGTCATGGAGCAGAGACACAACCTAAGGAAAACTAGTTGACCTAATTACTTTCAGGACCACCCAATAGTCAAGAAGTAGGTTATTCTCAGCACATAATACATGTTCTTGCTACTCAGGAATACCAGGCACAATTTATGGTATAGGACATGAGAGTCATCAATTGAGGTAAAGGAGCTAAAGTTTATTGTGAAAAGTGCCCTTAATTTTTAAGAATAATATGCATACCCATGTTTATAGCTGCACGATTTATAGTAGCTAAATCTTGGAAATAGCCTATATAGTCATTGAAAGATTAATTGATAAAGAAAAAAAATATATATATATACAATGAAACACCACTCTGCCACAAAGAAGGGTAAACTTGAGGCACTTGTAGAAAGATGAATGCATTTCAAGACCATAATCTTAAGTGAAATAAATTGGACACACAAGTTTAAATATTGAATAAATATTAAATTTTTTTTAAATATTGTGAGAAACCCAAAGGGTAAATAAGGAGCATAACAGAGGATAGATGTTGGAAAGTAGGAAGAATATGTTCAAATGGGAAGGGGAACAAGGAAGGGGGTGGTTGAAAGGAAGGGAAAAGGAAAAATAAGAGAATAGTAGGAAAAAGTAGAAACAAAGCTTTTGTAAATGGGAAGAGGAAGAAAGGTTTAAAGGAGGGGAGCAAAATAGGGAAAAATAATTAAGATACATTATTTACAGATAGAAATCCTCTATGATGAATGTGATCAATATGTATGACAAATATGTACTAATAAAAAGTAAAATTAAGGGCCAGGGATTTAGCTCAGTGGTTCCAGCGCCTGCCTTGCAAATACAAGTACCCGAGTTCAATCCCTGGTACCAAAAAAGTAAAAATAAATAAATAAATAAAATTTTAAAAGACTGTTTTATATTGCACAAATAAAAACTAGAACTGCAGAAATTAAATCTTACATCTATGTATTGTTTGTTCTGTGTTAATTTTGTTATATTTTTCATTACATATTTTAGGATGTTATTTACATTTGTTCCATTTCAAATGCTATACATTAGAATTTATGGGATGCATAAATTATCAGTATTTCAAACAATTATTTACTAGATATGAATATCATTTTTCCTGAATCTTCTAAAGAACAGGAATTATTTTTCAATTATTGCTCAGCCTTGCCTTTTTATATAAAAGTTATTTATATATAACTTACCACAGTTGCCCTGATATTTCAGTTATATGAAATTAATTTTCATTTTAGGAATTATTTATGTAATTTATTTATAACTTTTTAAATGTTACATTCTTAGATTTAGTACACATTTCTCTATTATTCCTAAAACATCTATCTTTAGGTATCTTAATCATTTTTACCCAATAGCATCCTTAAATTTCCCTATTTCTAAGTCATTTACTTTTAGAATTCAGTTTCTCAGAGCTGACTACTGAACTGTTAAAGCTTTAAAACCATCTCCACCCAGTCCATGAGAATACTTTCTTAACAGACCAAAGTTGCATCAGTCTTAATTTATTGACACCACACATGGCAAAATCATTGACTCTCTGGTTTCATCTGTGTCTCTCTTGGCAATACAGTAGTCTAGGTTTTTCTGCACTAAAATATTTGAGTTTGAGATTATTATTTTTCAAATTACTAATATGCTGTACAGTTTTTCCTGTTATAATTTATTTCTAGTAGCAACTGCCCAAACTACCAGTCTATGCCTTCACTTCTTTTTACTTCTTTTTTTCTAAATTTGCCTGGGAGTTTTGTTTTCTAACAAATATTTTCAAAAAATAATATTAAATTAGCAATGAGTAAAAACTTTTACCTTCAGAGAATATTTCTCTTGAAACCTTGTAGGATATAAAGCCACTATTTAAGTACAAAACGAGGAGAAATAAACTTTTGAATAAAGGAAGAACAACAGAATAAAAGAGATGAAAATAGGATACACTCTTTACTCCACCAGTGGCAGAATCAATGTTAAAACAAAATGAAAACAAAGTGGCTCTTAAAAATCATACTTCATTTGAACCTTCCAAATAGAATTGAGAGAGCCTAGATTGATCTGCAATTATCTAAATAGAAATGCAATTATCTAAAATAGCTCAGGGTCATAGAATCTTATGTTCAAAAGGACTCTCAGGTGAAATTTTAAATAAAAAATACAACCTGAACCTACTTCACTGTTAACTTATTCATAGTGATTTTCATTGTGATATATCAAACATACACTATAACTCATGACATTTGTACCTGCTTCCTCAACATTGCTATTTTAATTCCCATTTCTTTCCCAAATCTCTTTGTTTCTTTTTCTTTTTCTTTCTTTCTTGCTTTCTTGCTTGCTTGCTTGCTTGCTTGCTTTCTCTTTCTTCCTATGTGGTTTCAAAATCTCTTATGTTGAAGGCTACTCTTAAACACAAGTAATATTTTACCATGTATTTTAAAATGTGATACTTGAAATTCACACTTGTCTCCAGATGATCTTCCATTGGTATTGTAAATGGTAATAGCCCATATATTGTACAGAGCCACCGTTGACATGATGAATGAGATTCCTTAGAGTTAAGAAACTTGGTGGTGTTTGTTAGCACTCAGCACTTTCCCCATCTCCTTCAAATATACCACCCCATATGCCAACGAATGGAAAGCTCACACTTTATTTCTCAGATGTTTTTGCAGCTAGGATTTTAGTTGGAAAATAAGCCTACCAATTAGAAGCAATCATAAGATATTTGGAAGGCACAAATGAGATGGAGGCCACCTTCCTTCAGGTTTGGGCTGTTTTCTGCTCCTGGGAATGTTTGTAGACATTCCAGCATTTCATGACCAACCTCATGGGTGTTGAGAGATATTTGCAACCAAGGCAGCTGAGTTCTACATAGTGTTTGGGCAGTCGAAACAACTGTTCCTTCCTAATCTTAAGATTGCAGCTACAGTGGCATGTTCTTCAATTCTTTTCAATGACAATCTTTTGATTCTCCATCTTTCCTAATTAAACAGGATGTAGTAGCTTCTCTAGCAAGTTAGTCTCATGGTGTTCTATTCTATTCAATAACTACCATTTTAATGCACTGTATTTAAATAATTTTCTGCTTCAAATGTATACTATGACTTCTGTGTTCTGCATTAACCGCTGTTTATAATAAATATAAAATAAAATGAGACTGCAGTGCACCAGGACTCAATTTTACACCTGTGTCACATAGAAGATATCACATGAACGTATTATACATGTTTTCATCATACAGTGACCATATTCTATTAAATAGGGATGGATTTTGACTCTACATATGTACAAAAAAGGTCTGATGTCTAAAACAAAGACCTCTGAATATCACAAATACAAGCATGTAGCAAAACTACAGAGAAGCTGGAAGGCAAACCAGTAAAAGACAACTAAAGGGTACTAAGAGTGTTTATTACACAACTTTTGAGTCACATGAAAATTGATAGGTCAAGAAAGTACTTTAATCAAAGTCTTGACAAAAATATTATTTAGGACTGTGTTCATCCCAGAGAATTCTAATAAAACCACAATATAACATCTTGAAGAAAAAAAAACCATATCAAAACTCTTCCTTTCACTGTGGTAGTTTCAGAGGAGGAAGCCTGGATGGAAAAGCAATAAAAAATAGTGTCATGCTAAGAAATATACTCAAATCCCAGACCCAAATACTTTTTATCTCCCTCCACTATAGGATAATGTTGACCATTTTAATCTTGGTGTAGTCAATGTGCAGTTTTAAAGTCTTTCTTAGAGCTACATAATATAACCTAGGAGCTGGCCCTCAGCTTGCACTTTGTTAATATAGTGTTTGATAAGCCCGAAAGTAAAAATATGATGTCAAGCTCACAACTGTTTCTAAACTTGGTCAGACTCTTAATTCTTCACTTATAATTCAAAATGACTTGATGAGAAAAAAATCTTCTTGCAAAAATAAGTATATTATTTTTTTTCAGAGATGAGAAGAATATTTTTCAGAGATGAGAAGAATTTTAAGAGGGTTCAGAGGCTCATCAGAAAAAAATAGAAGTGCTGCTTTGGGTATAATTTAAGATAAAATGGTAAAAATAGAAAACTAGGAGAAACATTATTATCTTCAAATTCAAAAAAGATTATGCTATGAATGAAAATTGTAAGAGAATAAGTAGAAATAAGTCAGTTTAAGGCACAACAGAAGAAAAAAAATGTTTTCTTAGTTTTAAGATGATCGGTGAATCCCTCTCTATTTCCTCTGATAATTGGTGAGTAGGTGGTTTGTACCACATGTTGCCCTTTATCATAGGAATGTCCACTCTACCTGCTCTCTACTTTGTACCTGGACCTACAGTCTCCATTTTTATGCTATCTGATTGCCTCCACCCTCTAGCTTCCAATTTGATTTAAAATCAGCCAATGTGGAGGCTCAGAGAGTTCAGAGAGATAGAACAAGGCAAAGTCAAGAAACTTATTTTCTTGCCTACCCCCTCCTCCCAGTAAGTTCTCCGTGAGCTTATTCTATCACTCCACTGTTTCTTTCAAGGTCTGCAAATCAACATAAATCTCTACATCCAAGTTCCAGGAAACTGTTCCTCCTCAAATCCCTTCCTGCTTTGAACTGATAATAGTCCAGGTTTATAAGGGCCAGGTGATGCCACAGCATTCCTTTTCCTGCTCTGTACTAAAACCTACATTGACTTTATCGGTTAACTTAGCATAGAAATGAACCAATTAGTTTTAAGTCTCTCTGTCCCTAGTTGTCTCTGTCCCTAGACATCATTCCCTAGGAGTCCAGAGAGCAAAAATCCTACTACACTGAAGAGATTTTGACCTCTATTTTAGACATCAACCTGACTGAATAGTCTATATTTGTTATTTTGAGACTAAAATTTTCTTTGAAAAAAATTTTTCAAAAGCACCCCTACAAAAATAGCACTGTTCACCATTTTGCATATACCTGTACTTTAGCTGCCATGTGTGCAAAACTATTTATCTTGTATATCTTCAAAATGAAAAATATTTATCTTTTAAACCATTGGTTTAAACTAAACTGATATAAAATGTTTTATGGCCTGATTGGTTTGTCTTTTAACTTTCTTTCCAAAATAAATATGTCCTCTTTAGTCTCACTTTTATAATCATTAGCATTCATTATTGGATTTTTTTATGTGGAAAAAAAATTGGACTCCTTACAAAACAAAATTTTAAAAAATATATTTGCCAGTGGCTCTAATTTAGCCAGAATGGATGATTCTAGATTTGGCTTTACTGATCTGGTGCTGGGTCAAAATGGATTTGTCCAACATCTATTTGGAAAAAGATGAATATGTGATTGGAACATTTTCAAAGGGAAGGCTGGTGATAGTGCTGGCCTTATTCCCTCCAACATCTTGAATCATCATTGCATGGAGAGGAGTCTGCTATTGCCTCAGCAACAAACGAGGGACAGCAATAATTGTGTTCATTGTACTGTAAGTTAAAAAAAAATAGGAACAAAGGTGAGAAAAGATGGGTATTCTTTCCGCATTTGGGGACTACGTAATATTAATTGCGCATCACTTATAATTAAGCATTTAGCACTAAAAGGGACAATTATGAGAAAAATGCATGTTATAATCTTTCTAAAATTATAAAAGTTATTTTACCATATGAAGGAGAAAACCTCAATTTGTCACTTATGTAGTCATCATCTATTTTAAATTGTTAACACTTCCCGGTTCATCTGATAAATCTTTCTGGTCCTCTAGTCCCAAAGTCAAAAGACATACCTCTGGGAGATTTAAAATATAACAATATTGTCTTTAAAGATGTTATACTGCGAATAACAAATAGTGAAAGCATGTTTCACAAAAAGTACAGAATATTGTATTAGATTGTATTAAGAAATATACCTCCTATAAATTTTGTTCAAATGAAGATGGCAGATTTAATGTTTCACTGAGGCTCTCAGTCAAAGTTGTTGCTTGTCACTGGCCTTTAGCATGTGACAGAGCAAACCCTTGTGGGTATAAATATTGCACGGTTTTCAGTGTGGTCACCTCAGTACATATACAAGTCCAAAAACAGTCATTACCTAAAGGTTAAATGTTTATGGTCCATGGAAAAGATTTATGCACATTACATAATAGAAACATTTTTCAGAAAATTTATGTTGATAATTAGAACATTTCATAACAGATTAAAGAATTTCATTAAAAAATGTATCTCCCTTTATGAATTTTATAATCCTGTATAAGCCTTCTTTTAATTATTGAACTAACTAATCCATTTGAAGTAGAACTAGATCAAAACTAACACATCTGAATTTTTAAATATAACTTATGCCTTCCAATTCAATTGTTTAACTTAATAATAATGTCTTAGATCCCTTACTCCTTGTAAATTATCCACTGAGAATATATCTGTGTTTTCCCTTATTAAAGCATGAAAATTGATAAAATGAACATGAAGAATGTACAAGTGATGAGGTTAATTTTAACATGTCCAAAGATCACAGACCTCATTTAGTTGGGTATTTTTGAAGAAAATTTTATAAATGCTTCAAAATACATATTCTCCAGACCAAAAAAAAAAAATCTCATCATAAAGTGGTAATTTTTCTTTTCAGATATTGTCCCAAAAGTTCTGCTATCTTCAGTCTCCTGTCAGTTCACATAAAATATTTTCATTTCACTGTATAATTTTCTTTTTTTTTTCAGGTTTAATTGAGTTTATAGGTACATTTTAGCAGGGGTCACTGTATAATTTTCTTACAGGAATGTGGAAATAAACATTTTGATTAGAGATAATTTGTAAAAGACAGAAAATAAAAATATTTTAAAATCTTGCTACATTTTAAAAACTAAATATTTTTACATTTAATTTCCAAACATGGAGTAGACCAGTATATGGCAAAATTTCAAAATAAATACAGTTTGCTAAAAGTTAATGTTTAATTATATATTTTCCTTATTCTCTTAGAGATCACCTATGACTCTATCATCAACTAATTGTTTTCTATCTGTGTTCCAATGAGCTTCTATTTTAACTATTATCTGAGCATGAATCACATTTACATTTGGTCTTTGGGTAGCTCCACTTATGTAACTGTTTTATCAAATATCTAATATTGAAATCATTGTTCAATTACAAAAAGAAATTCATGATGTTTCTAGCTCTATAAGTAAAGTCTCTTCCATCTCTAAGACTACATATGTCCGTCATCTTTTATTCTTTCTATTCTTTTATTCTCTGCTTCTAGTCAATGAGCAAAGCTTTTTGGTCTTCTGTCTCTAGAAACAAACCCTGCCATTTACTCCCACTTCCTTGATTCAAGCATCATTAATTTCCTTTTACACTTTTATTGAAGTATTATTATATAAAGGTGCACAAATTATACAGCAATGCATATTTGCAAATGACCAAACCCAAACATTTGTCACCAGTATCAAAAAGCAAATTTCACTTGTATCTGGGGCCTCCCCCATGTGCTCACCCAATCACTACTCCCCATAGAGTAAAAACTACTCCAGTGGCTACAATTAGATTGTCTTTGCCCTGTTATATTAAGATGGCTTCTAAACTGAACAACTTCCCTCTAGAATCTCTCTCAATTAACTAAATATATTGTACTAGAGCTCTCTTTCCAAGATTCATGACTCTCCATAGTATTTTTCCACTAGCTCTCTACTAGATCATGGAATGCCATCTCATCTCTTGGTATCACAGTTAGTGCCTTGTTACTTCCTCATTTACTCTTTAGTACCTACCACATTCATCCTTCTTGGCTTCTTTCATATCGTTTGAAAGGTCTGGGCACTGGCTAACCTAAAAGAAAATGCTTAGTCACTGTAAGAATAAAGACTTCAAGGCTGGCGATTTAGCCTTGAAGGTGGTGCCTCTACCTGCCTCATAAGTGCAAGGTCCCAAGTTGGATCCCCAGTACCAAAAAAAAAAAAAAAAAAAAAGAAA
>NW_022900926.1:47599258-47613651 GCF_012274545.1 Fukomys damarensis
AAAAAAAAAAAAAAAAAAGAGTAAAGACTTCAATCCACCTAACACGTATGGTTGATATTAGGGAAGGGCAGGGAATATTGTGAAAAAAGAAATGCTTTAATCACATTTTCTCATCTATATAGTCTTAGAATAGTTCCTTGAAAGCAACATTAAATGTTGGCAACTGGGTAGAATGATGCAAAGGAAAGGTTTTTATTCAATTGTTCATTCATTCATTAATTCAGCAATGATTTAGTGATATCATTCATAGGTAAGATGACATGGCAGATGCTGTCACAATTCCACAATATACCTGTCTTTGATTACACAGAGGTTTCCTTTATTCTGGGCCAGAGGTTTGACACCTATGCAAATGCTAATTTCATTTGAAGGTAAGCAACTTCATGAAAGAGCAAAATTTATTTGCAAGTTTGTCTCTTGCCAGACATTCAAAAGCAGGTGCAATGGGGTCAGCTACCTCTGAGATACAAACAAAAGGTTTCATGCCTGCGTCAATGTGACCTTCACAAGAAAACAGGAGGACCAGAGCTGAAAGCAGAAGCTTATGTATTTAGTTAATCCAGCTGCATGAATAAACAGAGTGCAAAAAGGAACAAGTATTTTCAGTGAATGTAGATTAAATGTGGGTCTCATGGGATTCTTTCTCAGTAATATTCATAGATTAAATGTGCTTTTCAGACTTAAATTTCTTCTTCATGGGCCCCTACCTCATGAGATATAGTCAAAGAATTACATATTTCTCTCTCCAAACCATGGGAACTTTTCACCCCCAAAATTCATCACTTATATAAGTAGATTTTAATGAGGCAAGTCCTTGAAACAACAAAATAATCTTTCTTTTGGCGAAGTAATGAAAAGTACTCTGTTCCTATATTTGGAATTATTTTAATACTTTCCTTATGCGTATTAATGATTCTTAACTTCTTTGGCAACTTACTTTTTCAAAATAAAATTCTTCCCTTAAAATATTTTTCTTCAATTTTTTAGGAGGAGAATTTTCTATTGTAAAATGCCCTTCAGCCAATTTCATAAAATATTAAGCAAAGTTTTTCACTCGTATTTATTAATTCTTAGAAATATCTTAGAAGATAATAAACTTGTCTTGGCATACAGCACACAAATATTGAGGAGGGTTAGTCTGGTTTTCTAAACTTAACTGAGGATACAATTTTTTCACTTGTATATTTTTGGTAGCATGACCTTTTATCACAAGAGAATCCAAAATATATTTAATTTCCGGCACTGTCATTAGGTAACATTTTGCCTTCCTTATAAATGCCTTTCATAATTTGGTGAGTGCATCCACAAACTGAATATATGCATGTGTGCACATGTGTAAGTACAAAGTGTTCAGGCACACGTAGCGTGACATTTCATTGGAAAAAGGCCCATGGTGATCTGAGGACATTTTGTACCACCATCCTCAGTTCTCCGAACTGACATCAATGCATCATGAGTAAGCAGATGCACCCGGAGGCTTTCTCGGGCCACAATTCTGACAGCCCTCAGAGGTCACTGAGGTCAGTGTGTTTTAACAGAAAACATTCTCAAATAAGTCAAGTTTATCTTTCTTCTCTTGTGCATGCTTTGGTTTCACTGACATCAGAGTGCCTTGTTCTGGGATTGAGACAATCAAAAGACTTCTTTTATCCTCTGCTGGTTCTTGGAAAATGAAAGACATGCTGAAGAATCTTGAATAAAACAAATTAGATCGTCTTTAGCATTTTCGTATGCAGATATATAGGGTATTCTTATTTTCTGTGTATCATCTTACAAGAGAAAAGTAGACATTAGACTTTCCACATATATCTTGTTGGACGCACTTAGTAATACACGAGATTTGTCAAAAACCTTTGTCCAAGTGCTAATCTCTGAGCCAAAATCATAAACTGAAAATCTGCAACACTTTTTTTTATAAAAAAGAATAATGCGTCTTATTTATTGCAAAATTACATGGAGAAAAGCACTTATTTCTAGTATGCACAAGAGAATAGAGCCATGAAACCACTCCGTTTTTTATAGTTCACACTGAACTTTAATTTTTGTTAGTGCACGTTTGTAGTACATAGCATGTACGTTCCTTGCGGGGAGTTGGTAGATACACATCACACATCTTAATTCCTGTTTTCATACCCTTTCCTTCTTACTCTTCCCGCTCCATCCATCTCTTGATCCACTTCCATTTTGGGAAGATCTATCTCCCTACTTGCTATTATTTACCTTTTATTTTGTTCTTTATTTATACTTTAAGTTTCTCATATAAGAGAAACCATGAGTTTGTGTTCTTCATCTCTGATTTATTTCATTTTTAATGGTATTGGTACATTTAAGGTATACCGATAATGACATTCATCATGAGAAAGTTGGACCTTTACATGATCCATCTTGGTTCTTATTTTTTCCCCATTTCCCTGCCCTCCTTTTAACCCCTCACTGCCTTCTAATCTGCAAAGACTTTCTTTCCATTCTTTTCATTTTCTCATATTAATTCCATTCCCTTCTTTCTTTTCCCCTACCCCTCCACTTATTTCATTTAAGATCATGGTCTCTAGGTGCATTCATTTTCCACTTCACTTTTAATCCCATTTTTTTCCCAGGAGTAACCACTATCTTTATTTAGCTAGCTTTATCTTTAGACTAGCTTACATGACTTTTGAGTTTTATATAAACAGACTCAAAAATGATCTACCCTATTGTGTTTTATTTCTGTTATGTAAGACTGTGTTTATATGCATCCTTGTTGTTGCATGTTTGATATGTCATTCATTTTCACTGCTATAGTATAAGAATTCTTTTGTAATATAAATAGACCAGATGAATAATTGGGCTATTTCCAGTCTTGTGCTGTTGTGAATAATACTACTGTGACATTGTTGTACATACTTTTAATGCATATTTGCACTTATTTCTGCTGAGCATAAACATAGAGGAATTACTGGTGATAGGCTATATATCTGCTCAAATTTAGTGTCAAATAGTTTTTTAGCAGTGGTTGATCAAATTTGCATTCCAGCCACTAGTCTGAATGCTACATTTTCACTCATTCTCATTATTGTAATTTTCTTGAATGTGTCATAAAATCATATCAGCATTTTAATTATCCTTGAACTATAAAACTAAACAACTTTTTATACATAATGAGTATCCTCCTTTTGAAGTTCATGTTTATAATTTTGCCCATTTTTATATTGCTGCTGCTGTTTTTTATTGATTTATAAAAGTTACATATATTGGATACAAGTCCTTCATTCATTATATGTACTACAAATATCTTTTCCCACTCTTCATCCTTTTTCCTCTTTTCTTTTTCTTACTGAACATAGTTGACTTTAGAAGGAATTATCCAGATTAAGTCTTGATAGATCATAGTCTGATAGACTTAAGAAACTATTTCTCTGTAAAGTAGAAACTATAATTTAATTAACAAATTATTTCTCCTCAGAAAAAAATTAAAGAAAAGCAAAATATTGTCATTAAGCAGATAGAGCACTGCATTTTCCTTTCTAGTTTACAATATCATTTGAACAAGTGAAGCAAAAGAAAAACTACGATTTTAAAATGAAAGGGCCAAACCATCAGTAAGTGTGCATATGATGCTACTAGACCTATATCTCTCACCAGGCACTAACTTAAAATTGAAATGGATTAAAGATCTAAATATTAAAACAGAAATACAACACCGGATGGAGGAGAGGTTAAGTAGAATTCTTGAAGACATTGGTGTAGGAAAAGATTTTATGAACAAAACCTCAGTTGCACATGAACTAGCACAAACAATCAAGTGGGATCAATTCTTATTAAAAAGCTTCTGCACAGCAAGAGAAGCAACCAATAGTATGAAGAGACAACCCACAATGTGGGAAAAACTTTTTACCAGCTGTTCCTCAGACAAAGATCTACTATCTAGAATATATAAAAACTTTAAAAAATCAGACATCCCAAATTTAAAGACCCAGTCCAAAAATGGGCAGCTGAAACAAACAGACACTTCTCAAAGTAGAAATAGCAAATAAACATATGAAAAAATGTTCAACATCATTGATCATTTGAGCAATGCAAATGAGAACAACACTGAGATTCCACCTCACCCCTGAAAGAATGGCTGCTATCGTGAAATCAACCAATAGCAAATGTTGGCAGGGCTGTGGAGAAAGAGGAACCCTGCTCCACTGCTGGTGGGAATGTAGACTGGTGCAACCACTGTGGAAATCAGTATAGAGATACCTCAAAGAAATAGGATTGGAGGTTCCATTTGACCCTCCTACTCCCCTGCTGGGTATCTTCCCCAAAGAATTAGAAGAATCATACCACAGTGATATATGCTCACCCATGTTCATAGCAGCACAATTCATAATAGCTAAAACTTGGAAGCAATCCAACTGCCCATCAGTAGGAGACTGGATAAAGAAGATGTGGTTTTTCTGTAAAATGGAGTACTACTCAGCCATAAAGAATGAGAAACTAGAAAATGGATGCTCATTGCAGCGATACTCTTAAGTGAAATAAATAGGATGCATATGTGTAAATACTGAAAAGTTTCTCTAGTGTGAGAAACTGAAAGTATAAATTAGGACTAAAAGGTATAATAGATAATGTGAAATAGGAAGAAAAGGTGCAAAGGGGTAGGGGAAAGAAAGGAATGGAATTAACATAAGTAAAAGAAACAATGGAAACATTGTAGATGGGAAGGGGCAGAGGGGTTAAAGGGAGGGCAGGGGAATGGCGAAAAAATAAGAATCAAGATGGATTACATAAAGGTGCAAATTTCCAATGATGAATGTCATTACAGTGTATACTTTAAATGTACCCCCAAAAATAATTAATTAAAAATATAAAAATAAAATAAAATGCAAGGGAAAATGGCACTGGGTAAATAATTTAGAAGGCAGCCTCAAATAATGTTGCCCCCAAGTATGCTACCTGATTCTTATACAGATGTTGCTTCCAGGCCCAGTGTGTAAGCATCACTTACTTTCCTTTCCTCTTAGGATTGCTGTACCAATGCATATAAAAGTTGTTTCCATCTTCATAACAACCTTCATAGGCCACATCATACAAATTTAATTTCAAGGCTTTAGAATAACCTATTTATTTTTATTTACTCTTTATTATTTTTCATGACTTTATGCATTCTTTGTTATTTTAGAAATCAAGCAAGATAGAAGCTTCTAGTTAGAGGAGTTATGTTTCTAAAATGATTAATGTAGCTCAGCACTGTTCAATAGAGCTCTGCCGTTGAAAGTGTTCTATGGCGGTAGACCAGCACTGTCTAGTATGGCAGTCCTATCTGTTTGTGGTTACTTGTATGTGAAATGCACCTAATGAGACCAATGAAATGAAATTGAAATTTTATTTCATTTTAGCTAACTTAGATTTAAGTTTATCCACATATGGCTAGTGTCTACTATATCGGACAGCACAGCATGGTTCTACTTAATCTCAAACTGCATATTTTTATGGAATTATCTCCATGGTAAAATGGAGAGTAAACACTTGGAAAAAAGGTGGAACTAATCTTCCAAGTGATTAATCACATATGCATTTTTGCAACTAAGCAACTATTGCCATCCTAAAGATAGAATGAATAAGGATTATATTTTCATTTCCACACACACAATTCAAAAACTCTGTGGCAGATGGGAGGTACTATTCCTTCATGCCACTATTTAGTGTTCTTTCAAAATGTGGAATACAGCTACGTTTTTTATATGGTTGGCAGGAATCGTACAATGCATTCCACAAGCAAAGAATCAAATACCACTTTTTTCCAAGCTCCATAAATGAGACCAACCTTACCTTTTTAGAATCTTTATTGAAAGTCATTTGAAGAAACAACTCTCTGCAGTTCGAAAACATAATAAGATGTATGCTGTACGACAAGTTGGTAATCTATTGAAGCATCCAATTTGTTTGTAAATGTACTTTAATAAAGGATGAGATACCGATGCTGACACATATCACCTCCTTCCTTTTATTACTATTAAATATTATTCTAAAATGTACAACTGAAATTACAATCTATTTTCATTAATGCAACTAATTTCACATTGCTAATACTACCTACATAAAGCAAAATTTCAATGACTTTAAACATTAATATTCATCTTCAAAATTACTTTTCTGATTATGAACCTTGTCTTATAAAATAGCAATTGAGCCCAAATTTTCAGCATGGACATTTCTTGTGGTAAAAAATAATTATTATATTCATGATTGTGTTCTATATAGAGACAGTGCTGAGGAGAGAAGATCATTGGTTTGTTTCACTTTGCCTTATTCTTCTTAGGAATATGATGTGCTGTTTTGTTCTCCAAAGAGGAAATTATATCAAGTAGAAATGTGTAAACCCTCAAAATCAGGAGATTTAGTATTGCATCTGCTCTTTTATGTAATAAAGCAATCACTTATTTAGCGGGTAAAGAAAAAGGACAACTACAGTAATTAAAATTTTTTGAAGTGATTGTTTTAGATATATGCGATATAATTCAAAATCCTCATTCAGTTTAAGTCTGGTTTGCTCCTTTGCATTATGCAACTGTTTATTCCTCTAAACTGACTTCTCAGTCCCAGGAAGAGGGAAGGGTGGGAGGTTTTAATAGTAAGCAACAATGCCAATTTTGCAACTTCTATTTTTTCTTCATAAGGAAAATCCATCATGTGTACATACGATGTCAATCATCCATGCAGTCATGCGGCCAGTCAGACTTCTTTAGGGTTAGAGATCATCATAGCAGAGTAATGAAGTGAGTAGAAAAATGTCATTTCATCTATACCTTTATTGATCGAATAAGATTTGAAGTACTTCATCTGGAATAAACTTTCAAACTTCATGCTTTTGTGCATAGTGGTAGATAAAGGAGAGAAAATGAACAATAATATCATTCTCTATCTCCCAAATTATAACTATGAAGGTACCATTAGCTGCAAAATATACATTGAGAAATTTTAGTGTTGCAAAAAAAAAATTGCTACATAGAGAAGTACTGTCTTTGATTTGGTATAATAAAAACAAGAATGCATTTTCTTTTTTTTCACTGTTTGGCGCTATGTATTGCAAACATGGATAAAATTTTTATAGCGGTTGATTTTATCTTTATATACCTCTCTCAAGGAAATAATGTAAAAGATAAAGTTTAATCCAAATGTTGTACATGGTAGAGTTACTTAAAATAGTAAGTATTTACAATTTTATATTCAACAGTGGAGGCATAGGGGGCACATTTTGGATGATCCTTTCATATTTATAAAAAATACATTGAGATGATGATCATGAATATTATGTATTAGGAATATCACAGTCTTTAAGCTAAATCAAATATCTGAAAAGTTATTAAATAAGAATTAGGAAGCGGCCATAAAGGAAACAAATTTCCTTGATTATTGGAAGATAACAGAAAATTCTCAACAAATAAATTCATGATTAGATGACAGATACCTGCAAATATAGATACTATCATAAGAATTTCACATGCGAGTGAAAAGGAACACACTATTATTTATATGGTATATAAAATTATAATTGTTTAAAAGTAAACATGCTGGGAAAAATATTCCAAAGAATAACAAGGATTATAATAGGGCAGAAGAATTATTTTTACTTTATAAATCTCACTTTCTATGACAAAGAAAACTTTTTGTCATATATTTGCTTTAGTTTGATTCCCTTGGTTATATATTCCCATAAAATTATTCCAAAGATTTTTTTGAAGAGAGATTGAAGGGTTAGCTACCTTCACTAGGTGTTTAGAATCATGATATCCCAATTCTACAAATAGGAAAATAGAACTGGAGAAAATAAATGTATGCAATCATCCCCCAGGATTTTTCTGAAGAATAACTGACACCAAAATTATTGTGAGCAATGAAAACTTTATTAAAAATTTTATAGAAGACACTCAGCAAACTCTTTAAAATTACTTCAAAAATCATTTTTGTTAACCTCGTTTTCTCTCTCCAATCTTGATCTCCACCTGATGCCAATTATTATTCTCTTCATTGTCTTGCACATTAGCACCAAAAGCACTCCTCTATTTAATAGAGCAATTTCTTCCTATTCTCAAAATTGCACACACACTCAGCATATTTGGACGAGCAGTAAACCATACTCTAAAGTTAGTGACCAGGCACTGCGTACACCTACTCCCCTGTCAGTACCTTAATCAAAATGGCCTTATACTGTTCTGCCTAAACAGAAAAATGTCACAGTTCATCTAATTTAAAGAAAGCTATTATTTCATCCATTTTCTTTCTGGCCTCACTCCCAGCCATGACAAGATCTCTGTCCTAAGATTATGATTCACTCCTGTTTGCCTCCCAAGAATCAATAACACAGTTGGCCCTTTAACTGCTAAAAGTGTACTGCTAGTGAATTCAGGCTGAGAAAAGAAGTGAGAAATCCCCAATGCCTCCAGTCACTCTACAGCCATGAGAAGTTTACCATTCTTACCTCTTTCTGTTTTCTTTTGCATCCCCTGAATATGGAAAATCCCACAATGTACTACATTCAACAATGTGCTCTCTTCTTACATGGGGTACTTCATGATAGGCTCTTCTGCAGGTTCCATGCAAAGCCTCCTCCTCAGCAGGACTGGGTCTGGTAGCATCATATGTCGGCTATGTTTTGCAAAGCAATAGCATAGTCCAACACCTCCTAAGGACAATCTTCTCTAAAGTCTCCCCACAAACTCAATTGTAGTGACGACTGAGTTCATCCTTTTCCTGACAGCATTGCTGAAATGGTTTTATTTATGAGTTTTTGATTCAGATATAAATCAGATGAACATTTTCTTTCATGCCAAAAGAGAATAGAATTTGTAAAGAGCATTTTCCTCAAACCAACAGGCTTTCCTCTTTCAAGAAGGTATGTTTTTCTTGAAAGATCAGTGTGAGATGCACTCTAACTTCGTTGAAGCTAATAACTTATTTTAAATGTTCAGCTAATAAAATTCTGATTCACTGTTTAACTGAGAATTAATGTAAATGATTTAAAATTTTCATTTTAAAAGACTACTACATGTGCATCCTATTTTGTTGATATAACAGAATACCATAATCTAGTTAAATTACAAATAATAGAAGGTTATTTGGCACATGGTCCTGAAGGCTGGAAAATCCAATGTCAATGTGTTGGCATTGGGTGAAGGACTTTGAGCGAGATGGTAGAACACAAAGGGAGGGTGCAAGTCTGAGAAAAAGAGAGCAGAAGGGACTAAGTTTATAATTTGTATAATAAAGACATTAATCCAGTCATGAGAGCCATACCTTATGGCCTGATCATTCTTTAAAGGTTCTGCCTTTTACTACAATAATGGCAATTAAATTTCAATATGAGTTTGAGAAGGCGTGTTCAAATCACAGTAATATGGAAGCATATTCTTATTTTATAATTATCTTGTGGTCAAAACTTCTATGCAATTCCAGACCCTACAGATCCTCGTGTTGCCATTAGAAAATAACTTTTCGGCCGGGCGTGGTGGCGCACGCCTGTAATCCCAGCACTTGGGAGGCTGAGGCAGGAGGATCGCTGTGAGTTTGAGACCAGCCTGGGCTACATAGTGAGTTCCAAGTCAGTCTCAATACATAGTGAGACCCTGTCTCAAAAAAACCAAAAAAAAAAAAAAAAAAAGAAAGAAAATAACTTTTCAAGGAGATTTCCCAGGTGAATGTGGCCTGCCAAAGTCTACTAACCCTAAGCTTTTGAATGGAGATTATACTATCACTACAGTTAGCATTTTTGTATTATCATCTGGTTTTCATCTTCAGCCAACTATAAGAAAAGAAGAAGGAAGGAATAGAGGAAGGGAGAGAGGAAGGAAAGAAAAGAGTTAATTGAAGGATATACTACTTGAATTCTATTTAATTAAGGACCTTAAGTATTTCAAGAATGACTAATCTTATGTGCCATTTGCATGCTGATAACATGAGATGAATAAATAATTACAATCTCAAGGAATGGGATTTGTTGCCTTGGGTTTCTTTTGGAGTTAGAAAACTTCCCCAGAATACTTTAGGTATGAATCCAACATTAAATTTACATTCTGTTTCTACATCCATTATTGCTAGATTTCCCTTGCCTGTAAAGATTGAAACCAGAATTACTCACTATAAACTACAGCAAAGAGATAATTGTATGTGTCAACTGCAGATTTCCCAAGATTTATCTAACCTTCACAAATGTTGAAAATCTAAATGAAAACTGTGTGCCAACTCAAATGTCTGTCTGAATCACCTCATGTAATTGTACAAGAAACACTCACATGAGGAAGCAGATCCAGATGTTTAGAGAAAATCTTTAGTGTGATTTTGTGTTGTTGGAATGTTTTTCATCAAATTGCTATTCAGAAACTGGTATTTCTGGAAATGAAATGGCTTAGCTAAGAATAGTAGGAAGCTATCTTCTAAGAGAGTATTTAGCTTTATTTTTCAGTTGAAGAAGTGTCCCAGTATTTTCTATGAATTGCTCAAATGACAACTATCTTATGTGTTTTACAAAGTAAATCCTGAATGATCTCGCGTATTATGTTTCAAGTTTGATATTTGTCTTAGTAACATAGGTCTAAGAGGCAGGTAATACCAATTATAGCATTTATCACAAAACAGTCATTTATTTCTTTGAAGAAAACAGATCCAATTTTTCAGAGGCACTCGGGAGGAACTTTTGCAACTAAATTCTCCATTCCTGTCCAACCTGCTTAGGATCTAATTTAGTTTCATGATTCTGCTAGGCAGTGACTCCTGAAACCAGTTCATTCACTATGGTAACTTGAATTCTGCATAAAGCTTTGTTTATGCCTGTTCCTTATTTCAATCCAAATTGATGTTTATTTTTCATTAAGCTTATTGGTACATTTTCAGTATTCAATATGATGACATTCATCATTGGGAATTTGTACCTTTATATGATGTATCTTGGTTCTTATTTTTAATCCCCATTCCCCTGCCCTCCCTTCAACCTCTCCATCTCTCTCTATTTACAAAGATTTGTTTCCATTTTTTCCTCATCTCATAATTTTTCTTCTCCCTTCTTTTCTTTAGCTTACCATTCCCACTTCATTTCTTTTATTTAAATTAATTTTATTGGTACATTTTAGGTATACAATTTAATGATATTCCTCATTGGAGAATTGTACCTTTACAGAATATATCTTGATTATTATTTTTCCGCATTCTCATGCCCTCCCTTCAACCCCTCCTTTTTATTTACAAAGACTTTGTTTTCATTTTTGCCTTTTCTCATGTTAATTCAATTCCCTGCTTTCCTTTCCTCTATGCCTCCCACTTTCCCTACCCTTTTGCACCCTATTTAACATTATCTATTATATATTTTGATCTTTACACTTTCTCACACCAGAGAAACTATTCAGAACTTACACCTGTGTCCTATTAATTTCATTTAAGAGTATGGCCTCAATATGCATCCATTTAATTATAAATATCTCTATTTTATCATTCTTTATAGCTGAGTAGTATTCCATTTTATAGAAAAACCACATCTTCTTTATCCAGTCTCCAGCTAATGACATCCATTTATATATATATCTCTATTTTATCATTCTTTATAGCTGAGTAGTATTCCATTTTATAGAAAAACCACATCTTCTTTATCCAGTCTCCAGCTAATGGGCAGTTGGGCTGTTCCCAAGTTTTAGCTATTGCAAACACTGCCTCTATAAACATGGGTATGCATATATTGTTGTGGTATGATTCTTTTAATTATTTTGGAAAGATACCCAGCAGAGGGATGGCTGGGTCAAATGGGACCCCTAGTCCTAGTTTTATGAGGAAATGCCATACTGATTTCCACAGTGACTGCACCAGTCTGCACTCCCACCAACAATGGAGAGAGTTCCTTTCTCCCCACAACCTCACCAGCATTTGTTATTGTGTGATTTCTTGATAGCAGCCATTCTTTGTGAGGTGAGGTAGAATCTCAGTGTTGTTTTCATCTGCATCACTCGAATGACCAGTGATGTTGAATATTTTTCCATATATTTACTTGCTACTTTTACTTGTTTGTCTGAGATTTATCTGTTCATTTTAGATGCCCATTTTTTTTTGTAATGCAGCTATGCCATGCCACCCTGCCTTAGCTGATTATGGAGTGAAACCTCTAAAAACTGTAAGCCAAAACTAAGCTTTCCCTCCTTTAACTTTGGCTGTTGGGTGTTTTGTTTCAGCAATGAAAAAAGATAGATATATTACAACTTAATGGCAGAAAAACAATTCACTGAAAAATGAACAAAAGACATTTGAATAGATATCTGAATAGATTTTTATCAAAAGAATATATGTAAATGGCCAACAGATACATACAGTCTTTGACATCATTTATTCTCAGGAAAATGCAAATCAGAACCAAAATAAGGGCCAGGGATTTAGCTCAGTGGTACTGCCACCTGCCTTGCAAGTGCAAGGTCCTGAGTTTGATCCCTAGTGCCCCCCCAAAAAACCAAAACCCACAAGGAAATACCAACTCACACTAGTTAGAATGGCTATTGTCTTAAAAAGAAAAAAAATGCTAGTAATCATTATGGAAAACAATATAGAATTTCCTCAGAAAAAGCAAACTGGGTATTACATAAAGTTTAAAGACATCTGTGTTCCCATGTTTATGGCAGCAATATTCACTATAGTCAGGATACAGAATCAACCTAAACAATCATCAACGGATGAGTAAAAACAGAAAATTTCATATATTTGCACAATGAAATATTACTTAGCCATTAAAAAGCATGGAACCTTGTAATTTACAACAACATTAAAAGACTTGGAGGACATTATATTAAATGAAGTAGGTCAGGCACAGAAAGACAAGTGCTATATGATTTTACTAATATGTAAAATCCCCAAAAAAATTAATCCCAAGGAAATCCAAATACCATAATGCTTAAAGAGGCTGAAGGATGGGTAGATAGTTATTTTTCAAAGGAACAATTTAGTTAGGAGGAATAAGTCCAAGAGATCTATTTATATCATGATTTTATATGATTGAAATTTTTGAGTCTATTTTAAGGATTCTCATCACAAAAATTAATATATGAAGTAATATACATGTTAAAGAGTATGCTATAGAGCTTGTTTAACCATATATATATAAATATATATATATATGTATGTATATATACAGTATATGATTTTTACTCATCATTTACAAAATAGAAGTAAAATAAAAGTCCTTGTCTGCTAATCCCATCATCTTTGTAATTCCTGCTGACTGATATTTTTCTGGGTATGGGTCATCCTGTTTTGGTTCCGGTTTTTGTCCTATTTGACTGAATGCTGGACATTGGCAGTTAAAACAATGAGTATCTGGATTGTTTTTTAAGTATTGAGATTTGTTTTGAAAAATAATTTAATTTTTTGTTGATTATTTGACCTCTTAGGCTTGTTTTCTTATAAAGGTGGGTCAAAATTATCTTTATTCAAGAGGTAGGTAGGCCTATACAAACTCATGATCCTTCTGAATTACCTATGAATTCTTGATGATTAATAAAAACTCTCCATTCAGTTTTACCATAGTTCAAACATCTCCCTTCTGTCATAAAATAAAGAAAAACTCTGTTTCTTCTTTGCCTGACTATATAGTTGCACAATTTAATATTCATCAAAATCTCAAGTAAACTGATTTTGTTCTTACTTTCTTCCTTTTCCACATTCTGCATTGCAAACTTGCAGCTAATGTAGCCTGTAAGGTCATACCGAGGCAATATTGAGACCACTGAGGCAGGCAAAGTCCAAGAAACACGCAATGAGTTTATTGTCAGCTGGGTGCAGATGGGCCAAGGGCAAATGACCATTGGCACTGAGAGGAGGGTGCTCGTGGTTATATGGAGCATTTTAGGTAGGGGAGGGGGAGCTGCTCAAGAGGGTGGAAAATTTTAGAATCCCATGGGTGATGGGTCTGGGGCTGGCTGATAACCAGGATGGTGGTGAGAGCAGCAGGGTGGCTGCTGGCTTCTTGTTGTCTCTGTGCTCCTGTAGATGTGGGTAGTGGGTGTGCTTGGGTGGGGGTCCGACTCAGGGGGCCTGTATGGCCTCTTTGGAATCTGCCATGTTTCCTCAGTAAGACTCCTCCGCTTAGAATGCCCCTCCTTATATTGTATTCTAGAGTGGATCTGTGGGCAGAAAGCCAGAGTCATTATGATAGAATTTATTTCATTCGTTTTCCTTCACTCAGGAGTCATTCTTATACTGCTTTTGGTTCAATATTTAATAACAGTTGTTTTATACTTTTCACCTAGTTTTCTGTTTGTGGTAGTAGGAGAATGTCCCTTTTCTTAGCCCATCATGACCAGAAGAAAAAGGCTAAAAGTCTCTATTATTGTTTTTTTTCATTGGCTTAGCATAATATAATAATAATAATAATAATAATAATAATAATAATAATAAAACAG
>NW_022900926.1:47613674-47654139 GCF_012274545.1 Fukomys damarensis
ATAATAATAAATAAAACAGATTGAGAATTTAATGTAGTATAAGTACTTATTTGTTTTGTTGCTGACAAAAACACTACAAAACACACCTGTTAGAGTTGCCAAAACCCAGAACACTGGGTCAGGCAACACTAATTATAGAGCAATAGGAAATATCATTCATTTCTGATAGGACTACAAGTGTTTCGGCCTCTTTAAAAAGTAGTTTGCAAACTTCTTACAAAGCTCAGTATTTAATCCAGCAATTACTCTCTTTGATGTTTACTCAATAAAGTGAAAACTCATTGCCACCAAAATCTACATGTATGTTTACAGAAATTTATTTATTATTGCTAGAACAAAGATATCCTTCAGTAGTAAACAAATAAACTGTGGTACATGCATTCAATGGACTACAACACAGTTCTACAAAGAAATGAGTTGTCAAGCCATAAAGCAACACAGAGAAAATTTAATGTATGCGATAGGACAATTTGAAAACTCCAGCTATAGGACATTCTTTTTAAAAGGCAAAACTATAGATGGTTAAAAAATCAGTGCTTGTGAAGTATTAGGAGACAGAGGAAAATAGGTAAAGCATAGAAGATTTTTAGCACAGTGAAATTATTCCACATGAAACTATAGTGGTAAATAAATGTCACTCTGTCAAAAACTCAAAAGAGCTGGGGATACAGCTCAGCAGTTCCACGGCCTGCCTTGCAAGTGCAAGAATCCAAGTTTAATCCCCAGTACCAAAAAAATAAATAAATAAATAAATAAAGTACCAATAAACTCAATGAGAAAAAAAAAAGAATGTACAACATCTAGATTGAACCCTAATGTAAGCTATAGACTTTTGGTGATAACGATTTGTAATTCTTGGTTCTTATGCTGTAATAAATATAGCACGCTAGTAGGAAATGCTGATAATGTTGGAAGCTATGCATGCTTAGAGGTAGAGGGTATTATGGGAATTCTACTTTCTGGTCAATTTTGTTGTGAACCTAAAACTTCACTAAAAAGTTAAGGTCCTTAAGAAAGCAAGTTATACCAAAAGGCATTACTAATGCCACTTTATAGATGTGGAAAATGTACTTTAAGAAATAAAATACCTTGTCCAAAATCACACAACTAAAAGCAACAAATTTTCAACTCAATCAAATGCACATTCACCTTGTTCCACAGTCTCAGCTGGTATACACTTTGCTACCCTATGCTTTTATTGATTGGTTCTGTGATGTATAAGCTTCTCATCTTCATATCAACATGGAGACTATATGCTTTGATTCATATAGTCTCCATGTATATTATTATCTAATAAATTTCATTACTAATTAACTTCCCAATATTAAAGAATTGAAGTAACAGGAGTGGGCTGGACAGAGGAAAAGAAATTCAATCACTCTTAACTAAAACTCCTTGCATCTGAGGTAGGATAATATACACTTTCAATAGCAAATAGCTTAAATGACACTTGTAAAACTAACAATATGTGTCTGTAGAAAACATGAAAGCCCAAAAGGACTATTTAAGCATATGGAATATAGCTCCATTTCCCTACCTCCAAAAATGCAGTGTCTCAAAACAACATTTTAGTCTAACATTTATGGAAACTTTGGGCATTGAAAGAGAATTGAATATCATCAATTTGAGGTCTAATTTTTGAATGAACTGTCTGCTATGTAAAGATGCTTAGTCACAGGAGGTCAGCTGATGCTGAGGCAATCACTGTAATTGTCATCATCAATGGGTGACTAGAGTCTGACGGCAGCAACATGACAGCCTCAGAACATAAAAATCCATTCAGAACTGAGAATCTATGCATATACCCAATCTGTGCTGCCTTTTAGATTATTCCACTATTCCCCTGACACTATTATAATCATAATCACCTGCAACTGTAGACTACATATTTTTGTCCTTCACAATAATTTGAAGTACAAATGACACAAGCAGATTTTCAGAGAATGCTTGAGTTTGGAGATCTAAAGCCATAAACAACATAGGGGAAAGGTGTGAATTCTCCATTGAACAAAGAGCAATGAATGTTTATCATTGAACTGAGTTTCAAAATTGTTATTTTATCTTTGAATTGTGCTTAATTTAATATATTTTTAAAACCACATTATTAATAAATGATAAACAAGATTGTATACAATCTTTAAAGTTGGATGGCAAAGCATTTTTTGCAGTAAATTCTATTACATAAGCTTACATAACTTCTTTTCCTATCTGATATTTCAGACTCACCTGGTGGAGAGATGATTATGTAAACATATCAAAAGCATATTAGAATAAAACAATACATTTTCTCCTTCTGTCATCCTCACAATTTTTGATAAACTAATATAATCATGGTAAAATACTCCTGAAATTTGTTTTAGAGTATTATTAGTAATCTATTTATAAATATAAACTTGGTCCCTTTCTTCTAGTTGTCGCAATAAACAAAGCCGTTCATTAACTCCTACATTATTGCAGATTGCAACCAGAGGTACAAAACAATGTTTATATTACCATATGGAACCAAAATCATGTAACTTTTCCATACACACTCTTAGTTCACATTATTTAATGTTTGCATGTATATTTGAAATAGTTTGTGTTGCATACAGAAGACAGTAAAAATTACATTCATACAATGAGCTACTTTCCTGGGACCAGATTTTTGAATTGGGATCTATAGAACTCATATTTAAATATTTTCCATGTTTCTTTCTCACATGGCTTCATTTTTTAAAAAAGTAATATTGTAGGGCAGGGGATTTAGCTCAGTGGTTCCACCACCTGCCTTGTAAGTGTAAAGTCACAAGTTTGATCCCCAGTAACAAGAAAAGTAATATATTAGCTAGGCCTGGTGGCACACAACTGTAATCCACCACATTGGGAAGTGAGACAGGGGGTTTGAATATTTGAGTTCCCTCTGGGCAAATTAGTGAGACCCTGCCTGAAAATAAAAAATAAAAATTGCCTGGAGAATACAGCTCAGTGTGAAGGCCCTAGGCTCAATCCCCAGTCCTAGGGGCAACGCAGGACTTTACAAGCAGTGATTATAAAGCAGTGATTAGCCAAATTTCTTCAATATAAAAGTAACTTACGTACTAAAGATGAATAAGAAAAAAATTTTTTTACTGTCTTCATACACCGAGGAAAGAAGTACATCCAGGTTTCCACTAGAATAAATTTGAACTTTTTCAAAAATTCTAGTGACATCTTTAATTCCTACTCCTGATATCTAGGAGCCTTTCCTATTTGAATCACAGACTTGCTATGAAATGCAGTCAACATGGGTTGACATTTCTCAGATTTCAATGAAAACAGTTAATGGTGGCCCACTCAATGCATGATACTAGTGACTATGCCCACTGTTAAGTGGAAACTAGATGGTCTGCAACAGAATGGGACGTTATCTTTTGAATTGTCTCCAACATTACTTTGAATCCTTAAATAAGTAGACATGGGGGAGTGAGGAACATTAAACTAAAAGGATAAGACAATAAGATTCTATTTTCAACTGACTTCAAATTATTTTGTATAAATGCTAAATGCAAGTTCCTCTGAGGTCTAATTAAATTCCTACCACTACATATTCATGGGGACAACATTTTTCTAGGATCAAAGATAAGAATGTCCACCATTAACTTCTGAAATTTTAATCAATTAGCTTTCCCTAGACCCAGTCAGTGAGTTCCCTCAAACAGAATGTTCAGAACAGGGAGAATTTCAAAGTTTGTCCTCTTGGAGTTATGGATACTCAAACCTTCCTAATTTCTAGGAAGTTGATCCTAAGGACTTCATCAGCCACAAAGTCAGTGAAAAATAAATGAATAATTTGTAGAGAAAAGAAAGTCATTTCCAATCTCAACTAGAAGCTCCAGAATTATTTCATCCAGTCTCATATTTTACAGATATAAAATCTGAACTGAGTAGATTAATTACTTTAATTTGTTATGGCAGAGCTGAAGCTTAAAAAGATCCTGTTTCTCACTTAAGCATGATTCTCACTGAAAACTATGGTTTCCTTTGAAGCAAGAGGAGATTCCTAAAAAAAGTAGTGTTTCCATGTGAGACTTACAACCTTTCACTAAGAACTGCATTTATGGTTAAGCTAATCTCTCAAATGTAAAACAGGAATCTAATTTACCTGAAAAAAAAACAAAGATAAAAGTTAACTGCTATTGGATTACCAAGATGGATTTTCTATAAGCATTTTCTGGCAGGAAGTCTCACTTGCAATCAAAAACTAGTACCAGACAGAAGGGCTTCATTGTAGCAATATTAAGCAAGAGAATTTCTATTGATCTTAATCATCTGTTCCAGGCCACATAACAGAAATGAAGAAACTGCACTTATGAAAAAGTGTCTAATATGAGAAAAAGATAATTTAATGATTCACTGACCCAGAAGTATCAGCAAAATAACTAAAAAGAATATTTTAAAAATCTCAGTTATGCATAAAGAAATCGAACCACTTGAGTATTTGGATTTAGATTTAGCTGCTAGAATTTATTAGGAAATTTTTCATAAGAAAAGTGATATCTCAACTGGTCATTTCCAATTTCAAATAAAATACTACAGCTGGAAAAACATACATATTGGAATTCATAAAATTCTCATGAAAAAAGAGAGGATGTTTCCTTGCTAGAAGTGAATGTGGAAAAGACATTAGGTACTGTCATAATCTAAACTGAAGCCTGATATCTTTACCCTATTATTAATGTGGAAATAGTGACTTAACAGGTAAAAACAATTCCTAGGAGCACTCTTCAGCTTGTAAAATACCAGAGGGTATTTCAATGCATCCAAAAGAAGCATTGAAATAAAAAATAATGAAATATTTGATCCCAAGTACCAAAAGAAATAATAATGAAATAGAGGGAATTTACATAAGCATTCTTTATATATATGGAGGAAGTTATTCTTTGAAACAATTATCAAAATAAAGTAAATATATCTTTGAAAAATAAGAATTCATGAATATTTAATTGATACTGATACATGATCAGGCCCATGATTTTCTAAGCATAAAATATTTGGAATATATTCTTAGGTAATATAAGACAAAAGCTAGGGTGAAAAGGTAAGTATTTTCTCTGTAGCTTCTAGTTTTTGCCTATCTGTCTCTTAAGAATCCAGCAAATAAATTCTTTTTTAACATTTATAAAAATACTTTGAATTTTATCATGGAAGAGGACACTATAAAGGAAAGATTAGTGGCTTATGAATAAGTCAATATTGTCCAATAAACTGCTCGTTCCCCAAAGACGAAAAAAGTATGAAAAGAAAACCACATAGCCTGGATGACCGCTTTACCAAACCTCAGAGATTCAATGGAAGGAAAAAACTGACAGGGGAAGAAATAAAGAGAAAACTGACAAAAACTTAGAATTGACTTTCAATTCTAAGGCTTTTTTTTCCTGTATTACAAACTTATTTACATTTTATATAAATGCTCTATAAGTCTACTTAATTCAACCTTAACTCTGGATTAGCACAATAATTCTCAAATTTTGTATTTAATTTTATTGAACTCTTTCAACCTGATTTTCATTTTGATAAAACAAAATATAAATACAATTTTATTTTACCTTTTCTCCAGGAAAGCATATTGCTTCAGGGTGGCAATAAACTGCTTAACAGGAGTATCTCTGACTTTTTACATAGTATTGGAAGATAATCACTTACTAAAATAGAAGAAATGTGGCTTTTATGTTATACCCCAACAATCTGTCTCCTCCATAAATCTGGGGATTCTACTATTTTTAGTATAAGGAAACTTATTTAACTTAATTTTGTTTTGGTTGATAGATATTCTTGAGTATCTCTATTTTTATTTGAGCACTTTATTTCCCAAAGAAAATATATCTTACTTATACAGCTCTCATTATTTAATTATAAAGAATAGAGAATATTCCAGAACTTCTATCTTTTGTTAGCACAACCACCTAAATTTCCCAATAATTCTTTCTTTTTCACCATGTGTCATTTGTGACAAATTGGCAGTTAATATATTTGTTTGATTGTTAGGATGTAACTACCCTCCAAACATTTATTCAACCAAAAAATTGTGCTCTTAATTTTTGTTGCAAAGAGAATTGTGAGAGCCTTCTTTATCCAGGGAGGAGTTGGTAGAACTACTGCAGAGAGAATTTCTTTTCCTGAAGAAGCAGATTCAGCATTTCTCTACAAGATCTAAGTTTCAAGGAACCAAACACAGTAAAGTAAAACTTTCCTAACAGAGTGCATAGTACTATGGATAAATAAGATATTCCAAATGGAAAGAACCAAAAAAACTGAGGCAGGGGGATATCTGAACATGTACAAAAGCAAGTGCCAGTTATCTTTGTCCCAGAACCCTTGGTCAGCTTCTGTGTATTACAACTTTTGTCCCACACACATAACATAATGTCTGCGAAAAATGAGGCCCTTCTACACATCTCATGAGAGAAAAAGTACACGATTCCTTCAGGGTATGAGAAAATGCATAATATTATCCATAGATACATCCACTAAGCTCATGGTAACTTTAACACTATTCTACATAGGATTGTATCTTTTTTGCTGAATAATGAGGTGGCCCATCTTAAAGCAAAGCACATTTCACTGAAATTCTTTATAAATATGAAAAATTAATGTGGGCAAGAAAGACACAGGGTTATTTGCTAATCACATACAATTGAAGATTAGTCTTCTATATAGATCATAAGACCATGCAGGCAAATGAATAAGGGCCAAAATCTATATTCAAGGTCGGATCAAACCGACTGCAGGAAAATCCATAAAAATTAGTCTCTTGGGGTCTCATAGAACTAAGTTTAAAGTGATCTAACCCCTACTTAAATCTGAATTCTTGAACAGGTTATTTAATCATTCTAAATTCAGTTAACTTATCATTAAAAAGGATAGAATACCTAGCTCAAAACATGGGTACATTAAATAACATTAAAGTAAGAAGTGGGTTTAAATACAATCATTTGTTAAAAATACCTATAGTATTGTTTTCTATTAACTCTCCTGCCTTTCTTCATTCCTTAATTCTTCTCTAAAAGCCAAAATAAAAACAAAAATCTCTATGTGGCTTGATGCATTAAGGACCATGGGGCTTTAGAAAGCCACAAGTGATCCATTTAATCTAAGGTTTTGAGCCTTTTCTTAATAACTACAATATAGAAACTGAGAGAAAGTAGGAATGTTTGGGTGTGTATACAGACATAGGGTACAGAGCAATACATTGGGGAAACTTTCTCTCATGTGTCATTGATTTTCTTGCCTCCTGGATCATTTTTAAAGCACCCTGTTGTTTCTCCCATCATAAAACTACAACTCTTCCGGGCCAGGTATTTAGCTCATTGGTTCTACTGCCTGCAGTGCAAGCCCAAGGACTAGAGTTCCATCCCTGGTACAAAAAACAAACAAAAATCTCTTTAACCCTACTTCTTATTCCAACTACTGCCAGTTCTGAATTTCACTTTACAGCCAAGATTTTCTCCTGAGTTATCTATTCTCACTCTCTCTAATTACTCTTGAACTCTCACTAATCCTACTATGAGACCACTGCTTCACTTACATTTCTTTCACTGACAACATCAATGATTGTTACTTTGCTAAATCTAGTGATGAATCTAATATTCATTTTAGTCCAGGTAACATTTGACTCAATTTATCATCTGCTTCTCCTTGATTCGATTCCTTTTCGTGACTTCTAGGACATACACTGTCCTGACTTTCCACCATGTCATTGGCTGTTCTCAGCCTCTGGGATAGTGTCTTCTTATCTCCTCAACCTCTTACAGTTTCCAGGTCTCCAGCATTCAGCATCATCCATTTGTGATTCCACCGAAATTTAACATTAAATATCATTTTTAGGATTACAATTCCAAGTTTGTTTATGGCCCAAATCCTTCCCCTGAACTCCCACTAGTTTTACATTCTTTAGTGTCCGATTCACATTCTCAGCATATCCACACAGATAGCTAATAAGTTTGACAACCTAGCTAAAATTGACTTCCTAATGTACAGTCTAACAGCCTATTACACTATAGTTTATTATATCTCAGAGAATGGCAATTTTAACATTCTAGTCATGAAGGTTGGGTCCTCCTTAATTTCTTTTCTCTCGCTTCTCACACCCAGTCCATAGCAAGTTCAGTTAACTCTACTTTTAGAATATGTCCAGAATCTGACCGCTCCTCATCTTCTTCACTTCCACTATCCAGGCCTAAGCTACTATCCTCTCTCTCTCTCTCTCTCTCTCTCTCTCTCTCTCTCTCTGAGTCTATTTTAATAGCTTGTTCCTTTGCCTTTCTGGAATACACTATGCAGAAGCCAGGAGGATCCTTTGAAAAATGTTTATTTTTACATGAAAAATTGTATAAACTTCCTATATAACTTGCAAGCAGAGTCTTTATCAAGGCCCTATGTGACCTAGCTTCATAGTGTAACACACACACACACACACACACACACACACCCCAATCCTTATCCTCTTTCCTCTCTTTTCATCACATATCATTACATGATTTACTTGTTTATACACACACACACACACACACACACACACACACACACACAAGAATATAAGCTAAATGAAGGTAGGAGTGTTTACCTCTTCAGTTATTCAACTCACCGATATGTTCTTTGTGTTAAAAAAAATGTGCCTAGAACAGAGCAGATGCTCAAACAATATCTACTAAATTAATGAATGAATGAGCACGGTGTTTTAAAAACTACCATATTTGAATACCTGTTGGACATGGTAAGGCAAACCAATAATACCTTCCATTATCACAGGGCAAATAAAATTTTTTAGTGGAAATTATATTTTTGACCAATTAAACTACACCATTTTATTTCCTACAAAAATATTTCCTATCAAAGCAAATGAGCCAAGTACAAGATTCTCTCCCAGAGGAGTAAGGCAGACCAAAACCCTAGTGCTTGGATGTGAAGACAATTAGATTCTTGTGTTGCCCTGGGAATTCTATCCAAAGCTACTTTCTCTCACTGTCTACCTAAAACGTCTCAGCCCTCACCTAATGTGTCACAGCTACTTTTCATTGATCACTACTTTTCTTCTATCTCTTATATTATTATTTCCTCTAACAAGGCATGCTCATTTACTGAATAAAATGACAGTAGTGGAAGCACTTAATGCATGTCTAGCATTTATGCCAAAGGTGATCAATATCTTGTCTACATTTGTCATTAAATGTTCAGAAATAGTAGACAAAGGGTAATATCATCACCCTGAGCATATAGACTATAAAACTGGTGCTTAGAAAAGGTAAGATAACTTGTCATTTCAACGTAGAAAAGGGCAGAGTTTAACCCTGTCAGTCCTCATAATTTTCAGCTAATAAAAATAACCCTCAAACTTACTAAAAATGTTCATCTTCAGTGTACTTCTCAGAAGGTTTTAATTCAGGATCTGGGGGAAGCTGGGAATTTAAGTTTGTAAAGGGCCCCAAGCAATTCCTTTTATAAGTCTGGGAAACATTACACTAATTATTCTGCCTCTCAGTCTGGCATTTTGATAATTACAAATTGAAAATGACAAAGAGAACTGTTGATCTACAGAATGCTCCCTACTGCACTTTACCCTGCCAATCAAGGTGAAAGCCCTTGTCAAATCCATCATGCTACACAACACACCATCACACATGGCATGGACGTGCAGACATGTCATTGCATTAAAATTTAATTTCTTTTCTATATTAGAAACAGTCAACTAGTTTTTCAGGTACATTTTAGACCTTTATTGGCCTTCATTAAACCTTTATGTATGTAATACTTAAAATGGTAACTGAAAAGAAAGAAAATCTTTCTAAGTATTTAATATGTTATTTATAGCATGCATGCTTTTTCCTATCTCTATGAATACACACCTTGACCTCTCCAAATGAGCATCAGGCAGTGACATGCACAATACAGAGAAAGGGAAAAATATAGTCTGTGCCCCTCACTCTGAATCAGTTTCCTCATTGCAGATACAAGTAAGAAAACTGGCAAAATAAATAAGAACTGTGTGAACACAAAATATAGCCATATAAAAATACAAATGTAGGGGCCGGGGATTTAGCTAAGCGGTTCAGTGGCCTGCCTTGCAAGCACAAGGACCCGAGTTCAATTCCCGGTACCAAAAAAATAAATACATATATATAAAAATTAAAATAATGGCTACAAAAGAAAGCAATGTGTTGTGTCAGGAAGAACATAGAGTTTTGAGCTGGCTACTCAAGAATAAATTCCACTTCTCATTTGATAAAATTTCAGAATCTTCATTGACAAAGAATGTCACTGTAGTAAAATATATTCATGGAATCATTCTAGAGTTAAAAAGGGGTATTTCACAAAGGAAAGGACTGAAAGTAACAGTTTTCTCACTTGGGGCTATCCTCGCATCCATTCTGATGATTTAAACTCTAATCTCTGGAGGAAGAATTCTTCTGAAGCTTATTTTGTCCTTGGTCTGCTAGGGATAAGATCTTTCTCTGGCTCTCAATTATACATGCTAATGAGATGAATCATAAAATGATTCTCTTACTAATAATCATGTGGATCCACTGTCAGTTCTAACATTCTAACTTCTTTTTAGTTGAAATTAATTTCATTTAAAAATTTATTTTATTTTATTGCTTTTATTGAGCTTATTGGTACATTTTAGGTATACAATACAGTTACATTTATTATTAGGATCTTGTACCTTTATATGACAGGTGGTCTTGGTTCTCATTCTTTCCCCTTGTCCCTGCACTCCCTTCACCCTCTCCTCCCCTCCCCATTTACAAACACCTTATTTCCATTTTTTCATTTCCTCATATGTTTTTTCCCTTATTAACTTTCCCCTACCCTTCCCACTTTCCCTACACCTTTAGCCCTTTTCTTCCTATTTCACAATGTCAGTTATCTCATTAGGATCTTATGTACTATTACAGTTTATTCACACCAGAGAAACTATTTGGTATTTACATGTGTGACTTGTTTATTTCACTTAGGAGTATATCCTTAATATGGTTAATGCATTCTAATAAAAATCTTTAGATATATACAGGCAATTTATAATTAAGTGATGTTAGTTTTTCTTCATAGTGTGCTTTCCTCACATTTCTTAGTCTCTTGAACAAGGGAATAAAAAAAAATGAGGTTCCTTCAGTTCTTATACAGGCTACCCAATCCCTTGGCCTTGATTTAGAATTTTTTTTTTATTGAGTTTATTGGTACATTTAGGGATACAGTACAGTTACATTCATTGTTGGGATCATGTACCTTTACATGGCAAGTCTTGATTCTCATTTTTTCCCCTTACCTCTGCCCTCCCTTCACCCCCTCCTCCCCTCCCCATCTACAAACACTTTATTTTCATCTTTTCATTCTCTCACATTTTTTTCTTTTCCCTTTTTGTTCTTCCCCTACGTATCACACCTTCCCTACACCTTTAGCTCCTTTCCTCCCCTTTCTAAATGTCAGTAATCTTATTAGAATCTTATGCATTGTTGCAGAATATTCACACCAGGGAAACTATTTGGTATTTACACATGTGGGACTTATTTATTTCACTTAGGAGTATATCTTCAATATGTATCCATTTTCCTATGAATGCTTGGACTGGAGGTTCCATTTGACCCAGCCATCCCTCTGTTGGGTATCTTTCCAAGAGAACTAAAAGAATCATATCACAGAGAAGTATGTGCACCCATGTTTATAGCGGCACAGTTTGTAATAGCTAAATCTTGGAAACAACCTATTTGCCCATCCGTTGGAAACTGGATAAAGAAGATGTGGTTTTTCTATAAAATGGAATATTACTCAGCCATAAAGAGCGAGAGAATAGATTCATTCATAGGAAAATGGATACATATTGATTTAGAATTTGACAAGGTACTTTCTCAATTTGTTTCTTAATTCGCATTGGTAAAGTGAAAAACACATCACAAACAACTCAACTAGGTAACTGAGAAGAGTTTCCAATAAAGAACTTCAAGTTTTCCACACTCAAGGTACATGGATTCTAATTAATGCAAAACACTTAGTTGAGACCAACAATTAGCTTTGAAAAGAGCAATAATGTCAATAATGGGCTGTGAACTCCATCTTTGTAAAGACCAAGGTGGATTCAAAGTTTTCAGAGTCTCAAAAATTTTAATACAAAAATTATAAATACCACCATGTTTATAGATCAACAGATTCATAATATGAAATTAATGATTAAAATTTAAAATAAAAGAATTTCTTTAATATCTGGTTATAACATCATGATATCATATATAAATATACCTGGACATAAAATAATAAAGGAATAAGGAGAAAATAATAAAGAGAAACAGAATTTTTAAAACCAAATAATATAATGTTATTATAACTTACTTAATAAAACTGATTAAAGATATTTATTAATAATAATTCAAAATTGGACATCCTTCATTGTTCCAATTAATCTATACTTATTGAGTATCTATCATGTACTATGGGAAAATAACTTCCACCTAGAGTGCAGATCCCTAACTTAAAGGAACTTCTTTGTTGGCGGATGAAGGAGCTTATTTTAAAAATTTTTTAAATATTTTACAATTTTCCAAAATGTTTAAATAAAACTATAAACAGTTCCTACCCTGTTACTTGTATTGTAAAGACATAAACACATTTGCATGCAACACTTTATAAACCTCACGACTCTTTTTTTATATAAGAATAGTGACCAGAAGAAAACACTAAAGGTGAAAGAAGGGAAAAAATCAGGTTGGAATGGATGGATGGTGCCAAAGGAGCTGGATGCCCTGAACTAGAAAGAATACAATGAACACGATCTTCCTTGACTCCCAAAATGGCAGGACTAATATCTGGAAATACACACATGAAATGAATGTGTACCATGTTGGTTAGGATCATGAATTCTAGTATCAGACTCTTGTATCTGTATGCTGGCTTTACTGAGAATCTATGCAACTTTGCATCATTTAACTGTGTATCTCAGTTTTCTCATCTGTGATTGGAAATAATTGTACCTTCTTTGGTAGACAAGAACCAAAATGGACACACTCCTTCTCTCCTCCCTCCAGCTACATCCATTGTAGCTTCTCCCATCTCCAACAGCTTTGTGATTCCTTTGACAAAAGGAATCCGTTGGAAGTGACATCGCCTGAGTTCTAAGCCCAGGATTTAAGAGGCATTGCTCTCTTCCATTCTGTCCCAGGACCTGACTCTCATAGGATCATGGGGCTTCTATGATGGGAATAGGCTGCCAGATTATATGCAGTCACCTGAACCAAAACCAGTGTGTCTGCTTAGTGAGCCCAAAGAAGATCCCAGAAATCTAACAGAGTTCAGTAGATATAAGTTAAAATGCTTACTAGACCTACAGTTGACAAATATATACCAGCCTCAACCAGATCAGCACAACTACCTAAATGATGCACAGATTACTAAGTAATCTATATCATTACGGTTTGAAGCCACTAAATTTTAGGATGATTTCTCCTGTTGCAAAAGCTAACTGATACATATAAGATAGGGTGAGGATTGAATATAAAAGCAATATGTAATTACTTTTTATGATTAAAAAGATGATTTTAAAATTAAGATAATTTGCCTAACTACCTATAAATCAAAGCCTGCTGGGCTGCTTGTCAGTTTTTATGATGGTGAGGGACAATGGCATGGTGGTTGTGAGCACGACATCTAACGATCAGGCTAAGCTCTCTGAAGTCCCCTAAACTTCTGTGCAAGTGATTGGCACATGAGCAGAATGCTTGACTAAACAGCTGCAGATTCACTCACTAATTGGCTGTGTGGAAGGAAATTTTAAATATATATAAAATATAGGATCAGAAAAGTAACTATCTTACCCATGGTTCTTCTCAAATAGTTTGATTACTATATTGACTCATCAGTCTCATTTTAGTAACTTTTCAAAAGTGAGCATTTCAAAAACTGAAGCTAATTGTTAATATAATAAATAGCTTTTTAAATAAATAGTAGTAACACTTAGATATTATGGTCTCCTTAAGACAAGAGCATACAGACAGCTACTATTCTTGGCCAGACGCCCATGGACTCCTTCATATTTTATTAATATTTATCACTTTTATTAGCTTAACTTAAACTGACACAATTTTCTTGTGCTTTTTTTCAGTACAAACCTTAATAAAAGCATACATCTTTGAATATGTTGTAATGCAAGAAAATTGTCTTATCTATGTGTGAGATGAATCATGAAAAGGCTATAAAGTCAATTTTGTGAATTTCAGTATTATGTTTTTATCTTTTCTTTATTAAGTTTGTTTCTTGGGAATTTCAAAGCCTATTACAGAGGACTCAAATGTTCCTTAGTAATCACCACCCCGGTGTTTTTTAAGATGCTGCTTCTTTAGTTACTGTTTCCCTTTGCAAGTATAAAATTAATTGCATAAAACACTGTATATCCCCCCTCTGATTGTAAGTGAATTTGAGTATACTTTCTATTTTTCTGTCAAACTCATTGTACTTGCTAAATGAAAGTTGTTATCCAAATAATTATTTGACTAAATTACAATTATATAAAAAAGAAGAAAAATTATCTTACTCTTTTTTAAATCAATAATATCAGTCATCACCAATATGCACAACAAAGGTTGTTCTGCCCCTTACATATTCTAGCCTCCTGAAAATCTGGAGTACTGTAGGCCACAACACACATAAAATATTTCCTGCCCAAATAACAGTGTATTGGAAGATTTAGAAGTGTAGTGTGTAAAAACAAATCTATAAAACTGGCATTGCAAATAATTTTAACAATGGAAAATTACTTCTTTTAGCATTTTTAAAGAAATATAAACTCTAATGGAATTTATTAACTAATGCATTCCTCTCTGTGGAATCCCATGTGATTACAGCACAATAAGACAAAGTATTTCACCTACTGGAAAGGGAATGGGCTCAAATGAAATTCATGGGACTGTTTTCAAGGTTTGGAGAAATGGAAAGACAATGGAGAAAGTCTTCCTTTATGTTCATAAGATTAGTTGGTTTGTGTTGAGCTACTCATCTGTACTAAGGTCAAATATACAGTTGTCATTATGTCTCACACACACACACACACACACACACACACACACACCATGACATACCCATGACACATCATGATACACACATACACAAGACACCATGGGTCATTACACATACCATTGCCAAAATTTTAGTACTTCTGAAATAATATAACCTTTCAATTATTTTTATAGAGCTACAGGAAAGTGAAGAGTCAGGTGGCCATACTGATTGCACAGTTGTGAACAGTTATTTCCTAAAGTCTGTCAAATAGCAGTCCAAGAGTAGCCCAAGAAAAGTACACCTTTTTTCTGCCTGGAACATTGGCAGGAGAATTGAGGGAGAAACCATCAAATATTTTAGAATCTTTTACCTAGAGCTAGAAGAGATCTTAAGGGATAAAGCCCGACTCTTTTATTTTATATTTCCCAAAGGACACTGTTAAAACCTAAACAATGTCCCTTTTGCTTAGAATAAAAAGCAAGTTCTTTAAGTAGCTTCCAAGACATCATGCTGCTGTCCTTCCTCACGCTCCTCCAAATTCATCTTCATCTTCCATTTCTTCCCCACACTGATTTACCCCATCACACTGGCTTCCTTGCCAAGACATACTCCCATGCATGACATTTGTGATAGCTATTCTTTCTACCTAGAATCTAATCCTCGCTCTATTTGCACTCAGCTCATGCCCTCTTAATCTCCTTCAAGTTTTTCTTCAAAACTAACCTTACCCATGGGGTCTTTTCCTAATCAGCCTAATTAAAGCTTTAAACTCCCTGGAAGTCCTATTTTCTTTTAGCCTTATATTTTGCTTGGCACTTAGCACTTTCTAATATATCATTTTGCATATTTATTTGTTTAATGATTGCTTCTCCCTATCAGAAGACCAGCTCTATGACCTCTATTATCTTTTGCTTTTGTATTGCTAGAGTCAACAGCATCGCCTGGAATCATAGGACTCAACATCTACTTACTGAATGAATAAGTGAGTGAAGAATGAATGTTCAAAGTATTAATGATTGAGACAGAAGGCCACATCTTATGAATCAGCACTACAGCAGATCTAGACACCAATCTACAACCTCTTTACACAAATTAATTACCATGGCAGTGGCATGTTAAGGACTCACGAATATAATCCAGATGCTAGTGTGAAACATAAGCCTACTAATATTTATGTGGGTCTTTATTACTCAAAAAAGAAGCTCTCTTTTAATTCCCTGACTAGGCCATCTGGCATAAATAGCATGTCTAATTTGTAGATTATAAACTTGAGGCTCAAAGTGACTAAAGGAAAAAAAAATAGGTTTAAGTTGGAAAGATATTTACTAAAAATGAAGGTCTACCCTCTAAAAGATTTTGCAGGGCCAGGATTTAGCTCAGTGGCACCATGCCTGCCTTACAAGTGCAAGGTCCTGAGTTCGATCTCCAGTACCAAAAAAATAAAATTAAAATAAAAATAAATAAAAAATTTTGCAAAAGTTGCACTGCAGAAATTCACGTAATGATACCTCTCATAGTACTAAAATTTTTAAATATAATTAAAATTTAATGGGTCTACAATTTTTCAGGTAAATTTATAAAACAATGTTTCACTAGTAACAATTTATCTGATATTCATTTCTCATTTAGTCTTAAGCTTTTATGAACATAATTCAAAAGTCCAAGAATAGTGGTAATATAACAAAATAATATACTTTCATTCTACTTATTTTAATTTGTATAGATGGTGTGTGTGTGTGTGTGTGTGTGTGTGTGTGTGTGTGTGTAACTGCTTTGTTTTGATTTGATAGGATTTACCAGTCTTAAAGAGCCTGGGCCTACTTTAAAAACTATAATCACAAAAAAGCCTTTATTGTTGAAAACCTTAAAAAATCCTCAGGGGAAGTCAAACAAAAAGAAACAGGAAAAAAGAAAAGACAACACTTTTTTAAATAATTAGTTGAGAAATGTGCAAGAATTAGCCAATGAAATTAAATTAATTTTCAACACTAACCTGTCTTCTGTGGAGATTGGATTCTCAAGCAAACTATACATCTGTCAATCCAAAGACCAGGGAAAGAAAACTTTAGTAGACTCTTATGCCTAAAAAGCTGCAGCCAAATGATCAGGTGGAGAATTTTGTTGAGTTCATTATGCAGGTTCCAAAGGCATCAGAATCTGATGTGAATCAATGAGCTACATGAAATCACAAAGACAGCCTATGGTAATCCTAGTAGCTATAACTTTTCCATTCCCAATAGTTTAATATCAGGAATAGTAGACAGACAGCTCCAAAAAGGCTTGCACAGAACACCTTAAAATGAGACTCCCATTATTTTGATTTGCCTACCAATTGCTTTCCTATGCACTGTAGTTTAGATTTTTATCAAACTTAGTTAAGAATCCTACAGGATACAAGACGATTGCCTGGATAAGACCACCATATGAGCACAATATGCTACAGAAAATGAGGCTAATCCACATCAATGAATTCTAACCAAATAATTTACAAAGTTCACATCTGAAACAAAAGGAAATTTGATTTATTACTGAATTTTAAAGAAAGACAACTCTTAGAGTATAATCAAAGGTAAATATCTCTTTTTTAGACATGACAAGTATCTGATAGTTTTTCAGTTTGTGAAATCTTCATATTTTTTCCCAGTAGCTCATAAAGTGCAAAAATGTATCTGGCATATTTCCTCTTAAATGTATTCCATTGAAGCAAATAGAAACATCTATAATTTTTGCTGAGTATAGTCTTTATACATACTTGTAGGACACTCACAGGCATGTGAAGACAGGAAATTTATCAGATCTAATGACCAAAAACACTAGAAAAATCTGAGACCCCAAAATATAATGAAGATAGCAGCTACGATCTCATTATTGTCCCTAATCACTCCAATATTCAGATAGTGAAATCCTAGCCTCCATGGTGATAGCATTAGGAGGCAGGATTGTGGGAAGTGATGAGGCAATGGAGACAGAATAATCAGGGGTTAATGTCCTTGTACAAGCGGCCCCAAAGCATGGCCTTGCCCCTTCTTCCACATGGGGATACAGATAAAAGGTGTGTTCCATGAGGAACAGTCCCTCCTCATCAGACACAAAATCTGTTGGCACCTTGATTGTGGACTTCCTGGTTTCCTAAACTGTGAAAAATAAATATTTGTTGCTTATAAGCCACATTGAAATTTGTTTCTTTTTTTATAGCAGCCCAAATGGATTAAGACATTACTTGAAGTGAATGCCTTTTTACCAAAACTAGATAAAATATTCTTTTGAAATCTGACCAAAAAATTCTCCCACTGTTAAATCATAATTGAAAATTCAAGAAACCAATAACAGAGTGAAAACAACCCACAGTGTGGGGAAAAATTTTGCTAGCTGTTCCTGAGACATGGACTAATATTTAGAATATATAAACAACTCAAAGGGGCTGGGGATTTAGCTCAGCGGTTCGGTGGTCTGCCTTGCAAGTGCAAGGACCTGAGTTCAATCCCCAGTACCAAAAAAGAAAAAAGAAAAGAAAAGAACTCAAAAAGCTCAGAACTCACCAAATTTAAAGAAACAATAAAAATGGGCACCTGAAATGAATAGACATTTCCCAGATGAAGAAGTAGAAATGGCAAATAAATATAAGAAAAAATGTTCAACATCATTGGTCATTTAAGGAATACAGATGAAAACAACAGTGAGATTCCATCTCACTCTAGAAAGAGTGACATTTATCAAGAACTCAACCAATAACAAGTGCAGGTGGGGCTTTAGGAAAAAAAGGAACCCTTCTCCTGTGTAACTACTGTGGAAATCAGTGTGGAGATTCCTCAAAACACTAAAACTAGAGGCTCCATTTGACCCAGCTATAAGCTTTATTTATATCTTCCTGAAAGAATTAAAAGCATCATACTACAGTGATATATGCACAACCATGCTCATAGAGGCACAATTTGTTAATTGGTTAAATCTTGGAAACAAGCCACATGCCCATCAACCAATGAATGGATAAAGAAGTGTGGGGTTTTTCTATACAGCAGAATACTATTCTGCCATAAAGAAGGATTAGCTCAACACATTTCTAGCTAAATTGATGCACCTCAGGACCATACTCTTTAGGGAAATAAATCAGACACCAATGTGTAAATATCACATGGTTTCTCTGATATAAAAAACCAAAAGTGTGCATAAGGACCAAAATGTGTAATAGATATTAGAAAAATGGGAAGAAAATATTCCAGTGAGAAGGGGAATGAGGGAATGGAGAAGAGAAGAGAAAAAAGGGAAAAAGAAAAAAATTGGAGGAAAAATGGAAACAAGGCCTTTTATAGATAAAGAAGGGAGAGAGTTTGAAGGGAGGGGAGGGGAATGAGAAAAAGAGAAGAAGCGAGATATATCATATACAAGTACAAATTACCTATGATGAATGTTATCATTTTGTGTATTTAAAATGTACTAATAAAAAAAAGAAAACTCACAAAAGTGAAACAGAAATAAACTAATATACAAGGAAAGATAACAAGTCTGGGACCTGTTCTTTGTGTAATGCATTTACCATGAAGACATTTCATAAAAATTTACCTGGGGCAAGAAAATATGTAATATTACACATAAAATATTGACACAACAGCCATCTTTATTAAAATACATAGCAAGTTTATTGATTGTAAGAAGAAGCTCAAAGAGAATGATTACAAATTTAGTATTTAGGACACAACCGTGCAATACAACATCTGCAAATAAAATAGTACTAAATTTATTTATGGGCTTAAACTTTTAAACTTTTTAAAACTTTTTGTGTACTTAAACCATGGACCCATGAATTGTAAAATATTTCAAGCAACATGTAAACTTGCAAATCAGAAATCTTTTTAGTTAAAACATTGAAAGTCCTAAACAGAGTGAAAAAAATTAACAAAAGCAATGTAGGGATTGTAGGCTCCAAGTGGATCATATCTATCTTCAGTACTTAAGCTGTCATCATATTTAAGTCATTCTAGAGAATAAAACATCAATTACAAACCATAGCAGAAAATGATTTAACAGCCATCTATGAAATTATTACAATATTATTTATAAATTTTGATTTTTAAAAATGTATTTATTGGTACACTTTAGGTATACAATACAGTTACATTCATCATTGGGATCTTGTACTTTTACATAATGTATCTTGGTTCTTATTTTTTCCCATTCCCCAGCCCTCCCTTCACCCCCTCCACCCTTCTGTATTTACAGACTTTGTTTCCATGTTTTTCCTTTTCTCTTTTTTCTTTTCCTTTTTTACCCACATTGAGGACATACTCTTAGGTGAAATTAATAGGACACACAAGTGTAAATACCATATAGTTTCTCTGGTGTGATAAACTAAAAGTGTGAATAAGGATCAAAACATAAATTGATATTGTGTAATAGGAAGAAAAGGTGTAAAGGTATGGGGAAGTGGGAGGGGTAGGAAAATTTTTGATTTTTTTACATAGGTGTTTTTCCCACAGATAACCTAAAATTAAGCTCCTGATTAAGCAGGATAAAGATGAACAGCAAGGATGTTTTCCATTTAACAGTTTAAAATGGAGAAACTATTTCCTAACAGGGTGTAAGAAAAAAGATCCGATATAATTATTTTCAGAAGATTACAATGCACTAAACTTATAATTAATAAAATTTAACTTTGGTGTTGGGGAGAACACTGTAACCAAAATCATTATAGGATTTTTTGTAGTTGCTCTAGTGTCCAAGAACATCGTTTGTCATGGTGTTGTGGTAATAATGTATGTCGGAGCACAGGGAAGAGTTCTACTCAAAAGAATGTGAACTGAGTCATCTGCTCAAACTGTGCTTTGTCAAAGTTGAGTAACCTCAATAAAATATACTCCTTTGCATCTTATTTCTCAACACTTTCATCTTGGATCTGAACAGCTTTCAATGGTTCTTTATTCCTCTCTGGCCTCAGAATCTTAACTCACTTGATTAAATGTAAAAGGGGGCTGTTATTAATACTCGAACACCTTCAGGAATAAATTTATTCTTGGAAACTCATGTAAAGCTGAAAAAATTTATCTCTATCACCCTCACTAGAACAGGTTGCCAAGAGCAAATGATTTTACTAGTGTTTTACTATAGAAAAGAGTTTCACATATGGTACATTTTGTAAGTGTACTTCGTTTAACTGAACTGTTTAAGGAGCTACAAAAAAGATGATCTAAATATTCATTAAATATATGTTTGTTTTAGTAACAGCAATTAACTGTAGAGTAGCAACCATAAATATTTTAATTAGAACATATATCTATTACTAGTGTGAGCTTTTGATGGCAGCTGCACATATTTTTACTAGCGCACATGCCTATGACTGATATAACCTATTGAAGGAAGGTATAGATATTTTTATTAACAAATATATCTATTACAACATTTGACACTGATGATATTTTGGTGAATTTTTAGCCCTTTACTCTCAGGCCTACCTGAGAACAAAGAGGAATTCAGTTACTCAGTTACCCCCCTGGCCTATCTTTAATTAATACTTTTCTCTCCTCCTCCTCCTCCTCCTCCTCCTCCTCCTCCTCAAGAGTGGAATTCTGCATTTTCTAGCTCTCTGCCCTGAACTGGATAACCAGGATGTGAACTCTTGGAGTTCCCACTGCTATATGCCAGAGATAACTTCACAGAACTCTGCCTGGATTTGACCAGCTGGACATTCATTATTCATTTTTTCCATCTCTCTCTCTCTCTCTCTCTCTCTCTCTCTCTCTCTCTCTCTCTCCCCCTCCTCTTCATCCCTCTCTGTCTTTTTCTTTTTTCTTTTTCCACCTCCCAAAGCTGTGAGAGGCAGGAAAGGACAGAAGAGAGAAAATCTGGAGATCATCCAGATCATTTCACTTTCTCAGATACACATTTTCCTTATAGGTTAGTGTCCAAATTTAAGCAAAGTGTAGAGGTGTTAAAACATCTTAGCAAATTATATGACACTCCCCTTTTCAATAGGTATTATTCACTAAGCGATTTATTTCTAAAGAAGAGAATGTAGCCAGAACATGTACAACTTCCAAGGGCACATAAGAAAAAGCCACTGGACTGCCACCTGGCTCCTCCTTGGGACATGTACCTTAACAGCCCCTACTGCTCTGTAGTAAGCCCCACTACTCTGAAGCTGCTACATTAGACAGAACACATGGAGAGACCACAGAAAGTAACTCAGAGAAGCTTCAGCAATTTTTTACCCTAAGACTGTGTCTCTTCCCAGAAAACATCCAACCAGATCTGTGCATGAGCAGCCCACATGCATTAGCTCAGCTTTGACCCATTTATAGAAGAGAGACAAGTTTCCTGAGCCCTGCCCAAACTGCAATTGCATAAGAAAATTAAATATTGATAGTATTTCAAACTGTTACTTTGGGGGAGAGTTTCTTACATAGCAACAGGTAAGTGGAACATAGACCTTATCTCTACCCATTAGAAAAAAACTCAAGTTTCATGTAGAAAAATGACTAAATCAGTAGATTCTAGACTTTCTTGATAACATAGCCACAAGAATAAATGTTCACTCATTGACTCAATATATATTTGATCATACATATGTATTATCCACAAATATAAAATTATAAAGGAATAAATTATAGATAGAAATTCTAATATTTCTCCCTATTTCAAAATGATTAACATGTTTACCCAACTTTGAAAACTTCTGAATGCAATATGTGAATTTTTTAAATAATAACTATGAGGTTCTAAGTCAGTGGTGGTGAACTCATGGCACAGCTGTCACAGTGGGCTGTGTGTGTCATTCAAAGTTCTAAAAGGTTTTCCATTACTGTTCTAGGTGATTAGACAGCTTTCAGGTTAGGAATAGATTGAGAGTGTCAAAGCTAGTCATGGTGGTGCACACCTGGAATCCCAGCACTCAGGAGGACAAGCCAGGAGTATTGCTGCAAGTCCCAGGCTGGCTACATAGTGAGTCAAGAGCAGCCTGAAATACATAGTGAGATGCTGCCTCAAAATGAAGAAAAGGAAGAAGGAAGAGGAGGAGGAGGAGCAGGAGGAAGAGGAAGAGGAGGAGGGGGAGGAGGAAGAAAAAGAAGGAAGAATAAAGAGTAAAAGGAGAAGGAGAGGAGGGGAGAGAGGAGGAGGAGGAGGAAGATGCCAAAGTCAGAGGAAGCATGTAATAGAGACATTTAGTATGAATGGCCTTAGAAATGTTACCTGGAGATTTCTCGATTATGGTGTCACCTATGGTAGGAGTTTATGAGGTGTTATTCTTTTTAATAAATTTAGTCTATGCAAATCTCTATAACAATTCCTCTCTTGTTGCTTGCATTCAGCTGTGCTTCCCGGAAGCTGAGATGTAGTATGTCACCCATTGTAAAGACGCTGTGGCTTGCAAATTCAAACTTTTGGGGTGAGCTTACTGCTCCTACACCCACTCCTCCTACAGTAGCAACTACTTAACTCTCAAAGTAGCAGTCTCTATTTCTGCAAATGGGGCTGAACAGCATCTAACTCATAAGGTTGTTATGAAGTTTCAATTGGTGTGTAATGTTCCTTAGTGCTAAGGAACGTGTCTTACCAGAAATGAGTGCTCGGTAGATGTTAGCTATTGATTTTTGCTGTTGTTATAGAAACAGTTAAAATTTAAACTAAAGGAATTCACTTTATAAGAATGTCCTACCTATGAAGGTCATTACTTTTCAGTAAAAATGAGGGCAGAAGGCTAGATAAACCATGCTTCCCCAGCCCCCTCCCTCCATTCCTATACCAACCCCACTCTAAAACTATTTATAAATGGGGCAACTGAAGTGTAGAGAAGTAAAATGACCTGCGCCAAGTAACGAAGTTTCACCATTTGACAAAGGCGACAGTACTGGGTGCGTGTGACAGAAATATCAATGTACATTGGAGTAAGAAGATATGGGTCAGTTGTATGTTTCAGTAATTGGCTCAACCATCCCAGGTAACATTCTTTTTTTTCTTATGCAAACTGGTAATTATAATATACATCTTGGTGGTCTAGTGTAGTACAACTAAAATTATGTATAATATATTGTTTTTATGTTAATATAAAATAGTAACATTATAAACATCATTTCTTAATGCTAAATCTAATTTGTTCTACATCAATATTTTTCAAATTATAGTTGGCGATACATCAGATGTACAAAGTCAATTTGGTGGATCACAACCACTATTTTACAGAAAATAATAGAACATGATAAGATATAATAGAACATAATTTAAAACAGCCTTACTTTCACTTAGTGAGATTAAAAATGACTTTGTGCAGGTGTCATGTTATCATACAAAAATATTATTCCACTAGATAATGTTCAAAGGCCACAATACCACTGGTTCCCAAACTTCTATATGCCTCAATGTCACCTCTGAACTTTCTAAGAGCACAGATACGCAAGGAAAAAAGCTGCACAGAAGATGGATAATCCAAGATTCTCCACACAGCACCACTTCTTGGGACAGAGGAGAGCAAAGCAAAAGTGTACATTCATATGGTCTCCACAATCTGATTTCTACTTAATTAAAAAGATTTGACCAGAAAACTTTGCATGTTGAGAATTGCTTCAAACATTTACTGAAAAAAAATTCACTGAAAACTCTCAAATGCTCAATGAGGTCAACAATCAAAAGGAGGCAGGACCTAATCAATGAGTTCCTTAAAGGCTTTATGGATACTCTGAAGGGAGCAGTACTGGCCAGGCATGAACGAAGCTGTCACTGATCAAGTGTTATATTCACACTTGTAAATCATGGTCTGGTTATAGGTTGTTAGGTGTCTGTCATCCATTCATTCATTCTATAAACCCTTCCAAAGCACTTACTAAATGTGAAGCCTTGTATTAGGAATTGCAGATGCAGTGGTAAACAACTTGTTTTGCCTCTGGTACTTCTTGAGCTGATTCATTCCAGGCTAGATGACAGTATAAAATTTTCATTATTTGAAGTATTGATATTTTATAAAGTTTTTACACTTAGTTGGGTGCATGGCCATAGTCCCAGCTACTCAGGAGATGGAAATGGGAAGATTATTTGAGTTTAGGAGTTTAAGACCAGTGTGGACAGCACAGCAAAACGCTTTCTCCCTCTCTCTATATATATTTTTCAAATTTCAAATATATCAAAGCTATTAAAGATCATTGTATATTCAATTAGCCCATTAAATTAATAATAGCCATAGTGTAAGTTGTTTAGAGCAGACATTAGTTCATTTAAAATCTAAAGACATAAAGTACCGCCTCCAAGGTTAAGTAAGTAGCTAGTGGGAGTAGAACTGAAACATGAAATCTTGACCCCAATATTGACTCTTTCTATCATGGAGTATTACTGTCCTTGACCCTTCCCATTTCCAAAGTGATAATGGATAGAGCCAAGCATGAGGTTCCATACATCAGGATCCAACAAGATCTGCTTAGATTTTAGTGCTGCTGTCTGGTTGCATTACAAGAAACATAAACTGTTTCAGGTATTCCAATCACAAAGTGTTCAAATGAAGAACAAAGTCACTTCAGAAATGTTCAGAAGGGCTAGAGGAGGGGAAGTCAGACAGTCCTATGGACTCTTGGTATTAAAATCATGCCATCAGAGCTGCAATCCAGAGATCAAAAAATCTTGCTCTTACTAGTATACACATCTACAGATACTTTGTTATTGGCATTTCAGTGACATAAAAAGAGCTTCATTCCACAACTCATACATCCACCTCCTATTGGTCAAATCTGAATTGCAGAAAGGTCCTCACTGCAAGGAAGTCTGGTTAGCGTAGTTCTTCGCCTTCACACTGTGAGGATACAGCAGAGAAGATGGGAAGAGAGTCAAGTGCCAGGTAACATTTTCCTTTTTCCAATGAAACCTCTGTAGCTTCTCCTAATTTTCTATGCCTTCATTAAACACAGCTTTATCTTTTTAGAAAGTTGAAATAACCCCTTGAGGATCTTTGCTTTACCTACAGTGTTTCATTATAGGACACAAACCTCAACTATCTTCTCCCTATCTTTCTTAGTCTACACACCACCTAATGCTGGATTGACTCCATTTTTGGAATTTGGAAAAAGGCTAGAAGAAATTAGAGATAATTCCATTTTTTCTCTTATACATTACTCTAAAATACAGTCTTTCCTTGGAAACCTTCTACAGATTTCCTTCCTGCTCATTGGATAAGTTTATCAAGTCACCTGTTATGGTGTTGTGCTGCTGTAATAGCCACCGTGGTGATACAGTTTTTCAATGAACTACATCTGTTATCTCAACATTCTATGATTGTATCTGGCAAATAAATCATTAGAATCAAAATCATTGCTTCAGGTTCTTTTTTTCTAGAGGACTCAGACATAAGTTTAGTCTTATCAGCACCTACAAAGGAGGGATTTAAGCAGAGGTGTACTTCAGAGATGTTTTGTAACAACTATAGATGTTCTTCCATCACTCAGGACTGACTAAATAAAAATTGTTAACAGTGGGCCCTTGACATGCATGTGTCTTTATAAGTATCCTTTTAAAAGTGCATCAACTAATACAGTTATAGAAGTGGAATCCAAATTCACATGTCCAATTCCCTTGCCCCTCAATGATCATTTACCATGTACAGAGTAACAAAGATCTTGTTGACATTCTATGTTGAGAAAGGATTCTGACATCATTAAGCAAAAGTCACACATTAGGAAGAAATGCTAAGAACACATTTGAGGTGGTACAACTAAACAGGTGCAATAAGTGCATAGCACAAAGAGACTGATGAATGTTTTATAAATTAGAGAGATTTATTCAGAATTTTGCAAGAGGGTAGTATGTCTTGTTACACTCTTTACCTTTCCTTTCAGACATTTTCTTTCAAAAGAATGTTTAAAACACTTAAAAACAGCCAGCTGGGAAACATACATTGTCAATAAGAAGTGATGTAGGCCAGAGTAATTGATCATTTTTTAAAGATTAAGTGGCCTATTCTCTGTAATGTGATAAACAGCTTTGAAAATATGGAAGTAACTTATTGAATTTTGACTGCCAACTGAAAATTTAAATCATGCTTATTTTTCATAAGGTAATCCACTTACAATAGGCAATTTACATGATCTCTTCCTGTTAGAAAAGCTCTGATGCTCTTCGTGAACCTTCTATGTGCTGTGCCATTATGATGCACCTGCCTTTTGGATAGATGTTTGCTAGGAGATGGGTTGCAAAAGACACACTTTTTCTTGTGTGTTTTAGACAGAAATAGACTCTGAGTTTAATCATGAGTGAATGAGTACTAAAAACCTTTATAAGTTATATACAAGCTCAAACTCTCTAGGATTCATTTTTTTCTGCTTTAAAGGTGGGATAATCATACTATATTGTTTGTCTAAATTTCTGGATTATTTTGATGATTAAATGGAAAAATACAACAATTTTATCAAATTGCTAGGAGCATGTACAACTCTATCACGCATTATATGAAAATCTGTCATCAAAAGACAGTGGGCACATCTTTTGGAGGAGTTGCGTTGCCTCCTCTTCTCACATTTAGAGATTTAAGAGGACTGAGTATAGAAAATGGAGGACTGATAATTCACAGCCAAGGATGGGAAGTGGAAGAGCTGAAGGGAACAGAATAATAGAGCTAAAAATGTGTTTCAAAACTTACTCTGAAATCATTCCAGCTGAACAACTCAAACTCAATGACTCTTAGCTTCAGTTTTCTGTTCAATTGAATGGAGGAAATAATGGCAACAAGTATTGTGTTTAGTTATTCAAGATGGTATACATATATAGAGATAGTGTCTAAGGAAGGAGATAGCGGGATCAAACAGATAAAATGTGTGCTTCTAAAAAACTGAAAACTACCAAGTAATTTTAAAGATTTTCCAAAAATCACAATGCCAACCAATACAGGTGTTTTCTTTCTTCATATGATGATGATCGGTGATCCAAACTGATGTAAAAAATTAAAGACACTCCATTTATTCCCACCGGAATGGAAAATTTTCTAGAAATTGTTACATATGAGTTCTACAATTGAAGAATGGGGGAAATGTTAAAATGCTCATTCAACTGATCTGCCTGCTGTAGCTGCCCAAGGCTTTGTTCTGTGAACAAGGAGTCTTGGTATTAGCTATTCCATATATCAGGAATTCTGCAAAAGACCTAAATCCTAAAAGAAGACTTACTGTCTTGGTCATAATGGATGTATATGCTCTAGTTAGAAATCTGATATTGATGTCACAAGTTGATGTTGAAAATGTCATTGAGGTGGTTTCAGATAACACAGATTTTTGACTCATGACTTTCTTTCTTGCACTTTTTTTCTGTTTGACTTACCTAGTGACCAAATTATCAAGTGAATAGTTTACTAACTAGGTCATTCAGGGGCATAAAGTTCACACACACACACACACACACACACACAATGCTACCTAAGTGTATGTCATAGCATTAAACTTTCCACCTTCTTAAACCCTTTCAATAAAATTAGTCCTAAGGAAGACAGGGGGCCAACCCCAAAGTGCTCTCACTATGCTGCAGAATATCACAGCTTTTAATCTTGTGTAGGAGTTCTATATCCCCTGGTGAGTTTAGCTTTTTTTCTGTCTGCCTTGTGGACTGGTTTAAGTACTTCAGTTTCTGTGGCTGGCTGGTTTTTGAAGAACTTTTTCAAAAAGTATATGGAATATAACTTAGAAATCCTTCCACAATTGAAAATACGCATGTGTGTTTTAATCAAACCTAGAAGGCTTACTACAGAACCACATGAAAGTTTTTATTGCAGAATCACAGATGTAAGCAAAGAGTAATTTAATTGTAATATTCCAATGCTGCTTTTTGTAATTATAGAATTATATTTTGGTCCTGTTATATTAAAAGAATTTAAATATCATCCTGGAATATAAATATGCAATCTAAGGGCTAATGGCCTCGGTCTTTAGTCAAAATATGAAAAACAGATCTAACCTTCTGTGTTCTTTGCCCTGAGAATTTCTCTGAAGAATTCCCTATTACTTGGTGATGTAGATGGTCGATAATTTCAAAAACAGAGAAAGAAATTCAGAGTCAGAGACTGAGACCAACAAAAAGACAGAGACATAGAGTTACTACCCAGAATTATACTACTCAGGTTAACAGGTACCATGTTGGGTTTGAAGGAGGGCTAGAAAACCATGGGGAGGGCCGGAGATCTAGCTCAGTGGTTCCACCATCTGCCTTGCAAGCGCAAGGTATTGAGTTTGATCCCCAGTACCAAAAGAGAAAGAAAGAAAAAGAAAACCATATGTAGCAGAAAGCACACATTCTGCTACTCTCATCACTAAGCATCACGCCACAGCAAATATGGTCAGTTCAACCTGTGCCTTTATTTCCGCCTCTCAAACTCAGGAAGCAAGAAGAGACTATAGTGATTTCTCCTAAACATTCCTTCCCCTGAGTTCTCCACCAAGAATGTCTCTTACCTATTATTCAGTGTCCTGAACTGAATTTGTTAAGATGGATTCCTCCACCCGGATTCTCCTCTGTTCTTTCAATGACTGTCTCAGATAATATTTGAGATCTTCTATTATGTTCCTGATTACCCTTCACCCTTTCTGCATATTTATGAACACTGTCCCAATTTCACATTTTACTTCACCTCTCATCTTTATCTCTGTGTTTATTTCTTTCTTTCTCAGGGGATTGAATCCAGAGAATAAGTGCACACAAGTGCAGAGCTGCTTCATCTCTAGCTCTTTCTTTCTTTCCTTTTCTTTTTGTATTTATTTTTTGTGAGACAGGGTCTCTCTGAGTTGAGTTGCTCAGGGTGGGCTGGAATTGGAGATGCTTCTGCTTCACCCCAGAGTGTCTGGTATTACAGACATGTGCCACGCACCCAGCTCACCTCTATCTTCAACAAAATGGAATTCAATCATTTGTTGACTCTCCAAAACTTAAAAGGCACTATTTCTTTTTTTTTTTTTTTTTTATTTTGGTACCAGAGATTGAACTCAGGTCCTTGTGCTTGCAAGGCAGGTCACCGAACCACTGAGCTAAATCCTCGGCCCAAAAGGCACCATTTCAAACACTAAGAAGATATTGGTAATTCAGACAGAGTTGTTTCATTTTAAAAATTTCATCCCATGTTACCAAATAAACCATAAACAAAGAAACCAATGTATAAAGCAATTTCAGGTACAAATTTCAGGTCACATACATTAAAACATCAAGAAAAGTACTTAGAGGATAATTTGGTAAAAATGTAGTAGTCAACTCTATTTTAATTAGGAGGACTATGGAAAAAATTATGTAAATAAATAACACCCCATCAGTGACCAAAATTAAAATAAGTGAGAGAGCAAGAGATGCAGAGATCTGGAGGGAGCACTTTCCGAGGAAGTGGTAGTGGTATAACTATTATGTGTTGTAAAATAGTAATGAGCTTGGCCAGACACACACTGGTTTGTCCAATGTTTTCTTTTGGTGGTGTTGGGTATCAAACCCAGGGCATTACTCAGTCTAGGAAAGCACACTACTATTGAGTGCCACTCTCAGCCCCTGATTTAGACATGGTCTTAATTTCACTATTGTCCCATGTTCTGATTGTTCATATGCCTGTGTCACTTTTGAATTACAGGTGCTAGTGAAAGAATCCGGGGTTTTGTGTGACTCCTTGTAAATGTTCACACAATATTCTGAGAAGTGGAGAATTTATTCAATGTTTAGATAATGGTAAAGATTGTGGATTTCTACCATACATACAGTACAGATGAGTGCATAAGTAACCAGAGAGACAGATACAAATCCATTTAAGTGAAGTATCTAATCTAAATAAATAGCAGACTCAGGCTAATAGCGTAGTTGGTTTTGTACAAATTAGGAGGCAAGGGGAGAAGGTCTGGGGTATAGTATATTCAGGGTATTTAAAATATCTGACATCTCAAAAAGAAACTCACAAAGCTATGGAAAAGGCAGCAAAGACAAAATTGGGCTAACTCCAAGATGAAAGTTAACCAGAAGTAGTTACATAAGAAACATTTAATGGAATTTAATATGCTATGGCAAACAGGAATATAAGGCAATAAAACTTCAAGGTGAATTCTAGGTAAGGCCTAAAGACTTCTGCAGCAGTTCTAAAGAGAATGCAAGTCTCTAACAGCTCTGGGAGAATTTTTTGCTTCCCTCAACAGAAATTGCAAAGCATCTAGTCCTATTTTGTGCTAGGAAACAAATAGCTAATACCATATACTGTATATATAAAACCAATGGAAAGTTCTACCTCTGTAAGCTCCCAAGAAGGCACATTTTAAAGGCTTCTACCCTCATTCTGATATTTTATGGGGACTCGTAAGGTGCTCCATGCAGAGCTGAGCCTCATGAATAATTAACCTTAGGGTAGCTAAAAAAAAATCATTTCTCAGCAAGTAAATCCTACATGTAGAGCCTAACCTTCTAAAGAACAATGGTCCAGATGTTTCACTTATTTTTCCCCAGCTTTATGAAGGTGTAACTGACAAATGAAAATTGCATATATTCAAGGTACGCAATGTGATATATATATATATATATATATATATATATACATACGTACATACACATACACACACATTGTGAAGTCCTTATATGATCAAGCTGAATAACTACTCCACCACCTCATAATTATCTTTTTATGTGACTGTGAGTGTGGTAATAACTCATAAGATCTATTATGTTAGTAAATCTCAAATATACGACACATCCACTATAGTCACCAGGTTGTACATTAGGTTTCCAGTACTTACTTATCTTATGTGAAAGGCAAGTTGCTTAAAGGGTACAAACTTGGCTTTTGCTTCTCTTGGGTGTGCCAGGACCCAGTCAGTATAAGGTTAAACACATAAAAGGCATTCATAAAATATTTAATGAGTGAACTATGCTTCAAAAAGCTTACTGCTATGAATACTCTATGTCACTGTATTATTGAATGGTAACTAAAAGTATTAAAAATGATACAAAATTCTTTGCTCAAAGTATAGGAAATTTTTGTGCCATATTTTGTGACCCTAAATAGGTTTTAGGAAATTCTGATGAAATTCGAAACTTTCAGTAAAATTTGATTTTCAGATACAGATACATTTTTAGTAAAAGTGTATATGAAATATGGTATAATATAGAGTTTTAAAACATTAGAAGATGTCTTTAATCAAGTTAGACTAAATAGAAGGTATCCTGTAAATTTATTTACTAAATCTGGAAACCCTAATTCAACCTTTGTGCCTTGAACCTGATTGAATTTGTTTTTCTTCTCTGATGATTGGACTGCAAAATGATATAAATTATCTTTGCAGTTAACATTAAAATGAAGAACATTTAAACCATGATTTCCTTGACCTTCTTTGAAAAGTTATAGACAAAACCCAGATAATATGTAATTTCAGCTCAATTTACAGAACAGCATTATCCACAGTGCCTAGTGAAGCCCACGGTGTTAAATTTTACAAAAAGAAAAAAAAAAACTAAAAGAATAGGGTTTCAGGCGTTTTCTGATGACATGGCCAGATGATGCCACAAAATCTTGGCATTACAGATAAGTACACACTGTGCTAGAAAATCAATAGTTTCTGAAGAGAATCCTAAAGGGAACTTTCCATTATTGAGATTAACAGTAACACCCTTGCACTCATAAATTCCTGGAGTTCAGAGTGAACAATGTCCCTGAGCAAAAAAGCATTGGCTTCTTTTTAGCTTCATAATCTGCTGAGTTGAAATTATTACTTTTAAAAATTAGAATGCCTATTTTTTAGAACTGCACTTTTAACTATTCCAAATGATAGCAATTATGTTGGAAAAGTAAATTTAAATACACAGGTACTCCATTTCAAGAAAGCCTGCTGAGTGACAAGGTTAGGAACTGGCAGTATCTTGAGAATAGGTAATAGAACAACATGACCCCTCTGCCTTATGACCCTCTGGCACACGTGACGAAGGGACTCAGACAGTGGACACAGCTGTGACCAGTAGCACAAGTAGCCTTGGTCAGCAGGGACAAGGAGTGGGAAATTAGCACTCCTACACTGTGACCAGTGGTGCAAGCATCCTTGGGTCAGGAAGTAAGCACAATCTCTGATTTGAAAACACCAGCAAAAGCAACCTTGGGCCTGGGCAGAATGGGAGGGGGGCACGTGACAAGAGCCAGCAGTGTCGAAGAGAGGAGGCCATGCAAAGTTTGGGAGGGGCCCACACAGAAACTGGGAGAGCAACATAGAGACAAACAGCTAAAGAGACCCGGGAAGGTCATCCACAAAGTTGATAGCTAAAGACTAGCCCCAGCCCCCACCTGGAGGCCAAAATCAGCACCGCACCCAGCACTAATCCTACCGCAGATTTGGTGGGGTTACTCAGAAGAGATTTGGCTCTGACTTGGACACTACTGCAGAACTGCAGGCAACAAAGGAATTTTTTTCTTCTTTCTCTCTTTATTAGTTTTTTTCCTTTTCCTTTTCTGTTGTTTTTTGGGAGGAGTCATTTAGCTTTTGACTTTTTTGGGTATTTTTTTTTCCCCAATCCTGTTTCTCTCTTTCCTCAACTTTCTTTATTTCTTTTTTTTTTTTTTTCATGTGAATGAATATTGTCGCTAGTCTCTCTGACTTGGTTCAATATTTTTTGCTTTCTCCTTCATACTTTCTCTTCTGCAGTTTCCTAAAGCTTGGGTGATCATCCTCTGTCCTTCAGCCTTGCTTCTACTACTATATTTCTCTTCAGTTATCACTCTTTTTGTCTCTGATCCCTCTTAAGTCTCCCCTACCCACGACATACACAAGGTAAAATCACATTACCAAAGGGAAACTCACTGCATAAGAGTTCCTAGTTAATTTTAGATGTTTTTACATAACTATAGATCTTATTATTATGGTTAAAGTTACCAAATTAGTAGTTACCACAGTTTGTCAGTTTCTAGGCTGTGACTGATGATATTGTTATTGCGAATTGTACTGCTTTACTTAGGATTCCATACCTATTGTAATCAGTTGTTTGCCCTTATATGGCAACACTGTGATGGGGGGGGTCATAATCATCACCATAATAGAGTACAAAAGGACAAGAGCTAAGCCAAATAGCAAATTCTCATCCCTAATAAAGTGGGAAGGTAGTTTCTTGGGACAGACATAAAGACCGAGAGCCAGATACACCTAGAAGACATCTCTGAGAAATAACCATTTCCTGCAGAAGCCTTGATACTAATGATAAAGCTACATAAGAGACTTGTAAGCATCAACACAGAAAACAAATTAAAGTTTAAAAAATAGAAAATGGCAAGACACAGAAGTAAAATGCAATGCCAGACCTCCAGCCCACATAGGACAAGTCCAAGTGACAATAGGATAGAGGAATTCAGGAGCCACCCTCTAGAATTTTTGGAAATGATAGCAGAAGAAGTAAACAAACAGATGAATGATGTTATAGAGAAAATCAAAGAGAAATAATCTCTCAGGTAAAAAAAAAAAGAGACAGATGATAATCATTATGAAGGACCTTCTCAGCAAATCTAGAGTAGACATATATAAAAAAATAGAGCTTAAAAAATAATGGAAATCATATATGTCCAACAAGAAAGGAAATGGAATACAAGATAAAGATTCAAAGGGATAACCAGGAAATTAAAATGTTTATTGAAACTTTGCAAAGCCAAATGAACAAAAAGTTAGAACAGAATGTCAGACCTAGAAGACAGGATTGTGGTTAGCAATGACATAAAGAAAGATCTCTTGAAAAAAGCAAGGGACCACATCCCAGTAAGAAGCCCATCTGGACCAGAGCTGCACAGGTATACACAGGTCCCAGCCAGGGCTCCGCCTAGATTCAGGAGTTTGGACCCACAGGCCCTAGCCAAAGGCTCCCCTGGAAAAGAGCTGCACAGGCACACAAGCAACAGCCAGAGGCCTTCCCAATACCATCTATGAGTGTGAACAGATCCCAGCAAGAATCCCATGTGGACCAAAGCTGCCTGGGTACACTCAGGTCCTAGCCAGGGCCCCATCCTGAAAAGAGCTTCACAGGCACACAAATAACAGCCAGAGGTCTACTCAGATGCCATCAGTAAGTGCACATAGATCCCAGGGAGAAGACCTTGTGGACCACAGCAGCATGGGTGCACGCAGGTCCCAGCCAGGTGCTACCCAGACACCAGAAGCTTGGGCCGACAGCAGCAAGTCCTAGCCAAAGGCCCACCTGGAAAAGAGCTATGCAGGTGGGAAAGCAACAGCCAGAAGACTGCCTAGATACCACTGGTAAGGGCATACAGACACCAGCCAAAACCTTGTTCAGACACCAGGAACTTGGGTGCACAATCCCCAAACAAAGGCCATCCTGAACAACAGCTACAAGGCAGGTAGGCCTCAACCAGCGGCATGTCCAGATATCATCTCAAGTGTGCACAGAATCCAGCCAGAACCCCACCCAGAAAACAGGACAGCATAGGGATCCAGAAGGCCACCATTCTGAACCCAGGAATTGGTAAAGTGATGAGCAGCAGAGAAAAGGCCTCTCTGAGGGTTGTTAAGCATTGAAGCCCACTGGGCAAACACAAAGTTGCCTCAACAAAGGCACAACAGGCTACATCTGTTGAAATAAAAAGTCATGTAAACAAGTCTCAAAGCCAGACTTCCAGATCACCTAAGGCAACCCCAAACGGCAATGGGATGGACCAATCTGATACTCAACCACAGGGACTGAACTGGCAACAACAGAGGATCTGGGAAAAAAATGAAATCAGAAATAACTGATAACTGCTCAGATAACAGCAGAAATGGTGTTCATAGTGCAAGACAAGATTAATAACTCTAGAGCAAACACAGACAAAAAAATAGAGGAGCTGAGGAACATGATGGAATCCCAACATAGGAAACAAACGAAATCTATAAAACAGATGCAAACAGATACCCAGGAGATTAAAACCTCCATTGACACAGCAGAATGAGCCAATGTGAGGACAGAATTTCAGTTATAGAAGACAGGATTGCAATTAGTGACCAGGAAAAGAAAGATTTCATAAAAATAATAAAGGACTACGAGAAATCAACTAGCAACTGCTAGATGATACAAAGAAGAATAACATAAGACTTATCAGAGTCAATGAAGAAACAGGAGAGAGTGCAAACAATGTAAGAAAACTGTTCACAGAAGTAATGGCAGAAAAATTCCCAACCTGGGGAAAAGAACTTGACATACAGATAAGTGAGGTATATAGGACTTCAATTAACTAGGATAAAGAAAAATCTACACCTAGGCATATAATAGACAAGATTACAGAAATCCAATAGAAGAACAGCATTTTACAAATAGTTAGAGAAAAGAAACAAATCACATATACAGGAAACCCCATCAAAATCACAGCAGATTTCTCAACACAAACCTTCAAGGCAAGAAGAGTATAGAGTGAAGTATTTCAAACCCTAAAAGCAAATAACATCCAACCAAAAATGATGTACCCTGAAAAACTATCTTTCAAAATTGATAGAAAAATAACACACTTTCATGACAAATAATAATAATAATAATGATAAACCTGAGGAACATCGTGAATACCAAACCAGCACTCAAAAATTTTTAAACACTATCCTAGGGAAAGACAATGAGGATCACAACCCCAGGAAGCACAGCAGAATGAATCCATCAGGCATGACAAGAAGTTAAATGCAAAAGGGGAGAATCCATGAATAGGAAAAGGCCATGACAAGGATAAGTTAATACATATCAATTATAACCATCAATGTTAATGGCCTCAATTCACCAATCAAAAGAAATAGACTGGCAGATTGGGTCAAGAAGCAAGATCTAACAATGTACTGCATAGAAAAACATACTTAATTAAAAGAGAAACTCGAAGCCTGAAAGTTAAAGGTTAGAAAACAATATTTCATGCAACAGGAACCAGAAAAAAAAGTAGGAGTAGCTACCTTCTTTGCAGATAAAATGGATTTCAAATCAACACTAATTGAGAGAAACAACGAAGGAAACTACATCCTTGCAAAGGGAAAAATCTAAGAGGAAGAGATGACAATCATAAGTATATATTGCCAAAAACTAGTGTACTCAACTATGTAAAACAAATACTAATGTACATGAAAAATCAAATAAGCACTAATAAAATAGTAGTGGGTGACCTCAATACCTCACTGTCACAAATAGATCAACTAGACAAAAAATTAGCAATGAAATGCTAGAATTTAAACTCTTGAACAAATGAACTTAACTGAAGTTTACAGACAGTTCCACCCAACAAAATCAGAATGCACATCCTTTTAAGCTGCACACATGCCGTTATCCAAAATAGACCACATATTAGCTCATAGAACATGTTTAAGTAGATGTAAAGGAAGAAATTATACCTTGTATATTATCAGACCATCATGCAATGAAATTGGAGATCAGTAGCAAAAGAAAGTGCAAGAATATCTTAAACATATGGAAATAGAAAAACACACTTTTGAATAACCAGTAGGTCACAGAAGAAATCAAACAGTTTCTACAATTAAACGACAATGCCAATACAACATACCAGAATCTATGGGACACAATGAAAGCAGTCTTATGAGGGAAATTCATAGCAGTAAATATTCATATTAGGAAAACAGAGTGAGCTCAAAAAACAACCTGATGCTGTACCTCAAGCTTCTACAAAAAGAAGAGCAGGACAAACCCAAAGCTCATACAAGGGAGGAAATTATAATGATTAGAGCAAAAATCAATGCAATGGAGACTAAGAGAATGATACAAAAATTAATGAGGCAAAGAGTTGGTTCTTCAAAAGAATAAATAAAATTAACAAACTGTTGGCCAAACTTATCAAGAAAGAAAGAAAGGGAAGGAAAAGACACAAATCTATGCAATTAGGAATCAAAAGGGTTAAATTACAACAGACTCAGTAGAAATCCAGAGGATCATCAATACCTACTTTGAGAACCTGTAAGCTAATAAGACAGAAAACACAGAAGAAATGGATGGATTGCTAAATACAGATGAATTACCAAAGTTGAATGAAAAAGACCTTAAAAATACAAACAACTGAATATCAATCAAAAAATTGTAAATGTACTTAAATCTTACCATCAAAGAAAAGCCCAGGTCCTGATGGTTTCACTGATGAATTTTACAAAAATTTTTAGGCAAGAACTCCTACCACTACTGTTTAAACTCTTCAATGAAATTGAAAAGGAAGCAATACTCCCAAATTCATTCCTAGAAGCAAACATCACCTCGATTCCCAAAATAGTGAAAGACCCAACTGAAAGAGAACTATAGGCCAATCTCACTAATGAACATATGTCGCGAGCCGCAACGTCAGGATCCTGCCAGCAGGTCCCAAACCTGAAAGGAAGGGCAACAGGAGAGAAAACAGTCTCACGGACTTGGTTCCAGGCTCATGCTCTCTTCCTAGCAAGGCCCCGTTTATTTTTCAGGGTGGAGTATATATAGGCTAAAACTGAAACCAAAAGTGTGAACAGGGTGTAGCTGACTGCAAAGGTCACAATGCTCTACAAAACAACTATTATGGGTTACATTACTATGGCAACATGGGATGATGGGCTGCCCACTGGGAATCAGACAACAGGCTACCATGGCACAGGCACGTAGGCTGAGTCCAGGTTTAATCACAGGTGAATCATGGCTGTTGTTATGTCAAGGCTCACCATAAACATAGATGCAAAACTCCTCAATAAGATATTGGCAAACAGAATACAAAAGATCAAGAATATCATATACCCCGATTAAGTGGGATTCATCCCAGGGATGCAAGGATGGTTCAACAAATGCAAATCAAGAAATGTAATACACTATATCAACAGAGCCAATGACAAAAAAATATGAACGTCTAGATAGATGCAGAAAAGCATTTGACAAAATCCAACATGCATTCGAGATTAAAACCCTACAGAAAATTGGAATAGATGGTCTCTATCTCAAACTGATAAAAGCTGTCTATGCACAACAAAGAGCCAATATCATACAAAATGGTCAAAAAAATGAAATCCTTCATACTAAAATCAGGAACAAGACAAGGATGTCCACTATCACCACTCCTGCTCAATATAGTCTTTCATTAGCCCCAGCAATTAGACAAGAGAAACAAATAAAAAGAATAAAGATAGGAAATGAAGAAGTTAAATTGTCATTATTTGTAGATACTTTATATAGAAGACCCCAAAAACTCTGCCAAATGTCTTCTAGACTTAACAACTAAATTCAATAGAGTAGCTGGATAGAAGCTCAACACACAAAAATCAATACCTTTCCTGTACATGAAAAACAGACTCACTGAAAAAGAAACTGGAGAAATAGCTCCCTTCACAATAGCATCCAAAAACATGAAATACCTAGGAATCAACCTAATGAAAGAAATCAAAGACCTCTACTCTGAAAACAATAGCACTTTGAAAAAGGAGATTAGAAAGAATATCAGAAAATTGAAAGACACCCTTGCTCCTAGGTAGAAAAAAACTATATAGTGAAGATGGCCATACTTCCAAAACTGCTATATAGATTCAGTGCAATCCCAATTGAAATTTCAACAGCATACTTCACAGACCTCGAGAAAACAATCCAAAAATTCATTTGGAACAAGAGCCTAAAAAAATCAAAAGCAATTCTAAGCAATATAGACAGGGTAGTAGGTATCAAAATCCCAACTTGAAACTATACAACAAAGCTACTGTGATAAAAACAGCATGGCGCTGGCAAAGAAACAGACCTGAGAATCAGTGGAATAGATTAGAAGATGCAGAAATGACTCCAGCCACTTCATCTTTGACAAAGGCGCCAAAAATCCTCACTGGAGGAAAGATAGCTTCTATAATAAATAGTGCAGGAAAAATTGGGTTTATCTTGCCAAAGATTAAAACTAGACCTATATCTCTCACCATACACTAAACTAAAATCAAAATGGGTTTAAGATCTAAATATAAACAGAGAAACACTAAAGCAGCTGAAAGTGAGGTTAGGTAGAACTCTTGAAGATAATGGAGTAGAAAAATATTTCATCAACAAACCCTCAGTTGCACATGAACTAGCAGAAAGTGTGATCTCTTCTTATCAAAAAGCTTCTGCTCAGCAAGGGAAGTAACCAACAGCATGAAGAGACAACGCACAATGTGAGAAAAAATTTGGACCAGCTCTTCCTCGGACAAAGGTGTACTATCTAGAATATATAAAGAATTTTTAAAAATCAAACCTCCCCAATTTAAAGACCCAATACAAAAAAATGACTATCTGAAATGAACAGACATTTCTCAGAAAAAGAAATAAAAATAGCAAATAAACATAAGAAACAAATGTTCAACATCACTTGTCATTTGAGAGATGCAAATGACAACAATGCTGAGATTCCACCTCACCCCAGAAAGAATGGCTGCTATCATGAAATCAACCAATAAAAAATGCTGGCAGGGATGTGGGGAAAAGGGAACCCATCTCCACTGGTTTGGGGAGTGCAAACTGGTGCAATCACTAAGGTAACCAGTATGGAGATATCTAAAAAAAAAAAAAAAAAAAAAAAAAAAAAAAAAAAAAAAAA
>NW_022900926.1:47654444-47668604 GCF_012274545.1 Fukomys damarensis
AAAAAAAAAAAAAAAAAAAAAAAAAAACAAAAAAAAAACAACTAGGATTAGAGGTCCCATTTGACCTAGCTATCACTCTGTTAGGTATCTTCTCAAAAGAATTAAAAGAATCATACCACAGTGATATTTGTGTACCCATGTTCATAGCAGCGCAGTTTGTAATAGCTAAAACTTGGAAGCAGCCCAATTGCCTATCAGTTGGAAACTGGATAAGAAAATGTGGTTTTTTTAATATAAAAGGGAGTATTACTCACCTATAAAGAATGAGAAATTAGAGATCATTTATAGCTAAATGGATGCACATTAAGACCATATTCTCAAGAGAAATATATAGGACACACATGTGTAAATACCAAATAGTTTCTTTGGTGTGATAATATGAAAGTGCAAATAAGGATAAAAAGACAAAATAGATAACGTGAAATAGGAAGAAAAGATCCAAGGGGGATGGGAAAGTGGGAGAGGTTGGGAAAAGGAAAGAAGGAAATGGAATTAATATGAGAAAAGAAAAAATGGAAACAAAGTCTTTGTAAATTTGAAGGGGTGGAGAAGTTGAAGAGAGGGCAGGGGAATGGGGAAAAAATAAGAACCAAGATACATTATATAAAGGTACAAATTTCCAATGATGAATTTCATTGTATTGTATATCTAAAATATATCAATTAAACTTTAAAAAACAGCAAGGGACCATGAAAGCACAATCCAACAGCTGCAAAATACTGCAAAGAAGAACAACATAAAATTGACCAGAATGGATTAATAGACAGGAGTTAGAGCACAGGCCATAAAACCTGGTTCACAGAGTAATGACAGAAAACTTCCTAAATATGGAAAATGAATTGAATGTACAAATAAGTGAGTCATATGGACCTCCAATCTGCCATGACCAAAATAAATCTACACCAAGGTATATAATAGTCAAGATCCCAGAAATTCATCACAAGAACAGAATATTAAAAGCTATTAGAGAAAGGAGAAAAATAATCTATAATGTAAAGCCCATGAGAATCACAGCAGACTTCTCAACACAAACCCTTATATCAAAGAAAGCTTGGAGAGAAGGATTTCAAGTCTTCAAAGAAAACAACCTCCCAACTAGATTGATGTACCCTACAAAATTATCTTTCAGAATGAATGGAGAAATAATATACTTCCTTGACAAAGAACACCTGAAGAAATTCATGACCTCCAAACCAGCTCCACAAAATGTTCTGAAAGCTATTTCAGAGATAACGAAGACCGAAATTCCAAGAATGCCAATGGAAAGAAGCCACCAGGCAAGTTCAGCAATGAAACAAAGGGAAATGACAAGGAACCAACAGTAGGAAAATAATATGACAAGGATAAGCCAATACATATCAGTAATAACCATCAATGTAAATAGTTTCCATTCACCAGTCCAAAGAAACAGAATGGTGAAATGGATCCAAAACATTTCCAACAAATAGCTGCATACAGAAAACACATTTAACTAAAAAAGAAATTCATAGACTGAAAGTCAAATGATGAATAACAATACTTCATGGAACAGGAAGCCGGAAAAAAGCAGGGGTAGCTATTCTGTTTGCAGTCAAAGTGCAGTTCAAGCCAAGACTGATCAAGAGAAACAAAGATCACTACATACTTGTTAGGGGAAAATTGCAAGAAGAAGAGATAACAATCATAAATACATATGCACTAATACCTGGAAATCCAACTTTATAAAACAAATATTAAAGGACAGGAAAAATCAAATAAGCACTAACATAATTGTAATGGAGGACCTCAATACCCCACTGTTACAAATAGTTCAATTAGACAAAAAAAATCAACAAAGTATCAAAACTGAACCAAAGCTGTGAACAAAAAGACCTACTAATTGTCTACAGACTATTCCACCCCACATCAAAATACACATCCTTCTCAGCTGCACATGGGAAATTTTTTCAAAATAGACCTTATACTAGCTCATAGAATATGTTTAAGGAAATGGAAAGGAATTGAAATCCAATGCATATTACCAGATCATAGTGCAATGAAATTGGAAATCAATGGCAAAAGAAACCACAAGATCTTCATTAACACATGGAAATTAAATGACTAACACCTTTCAGAACAACCAATGAGTCACAGATGAAATTAGAGAAGAAATTAGACAGTGTATAAAATTAAACAATAATGCCAATACAACAGATCAAAATTTATGGGACACAATGAAAGCAGTCCTATGAAGGACTCTTTTAGCAGTGAATTCCCATATCAGAAAAACAGAGCAAGCTCAAGTAAACAACTAACGTTGAATTTAAAAAAACTTCCAGAAAAAGAATATCAAGTCAAGCACAAAGTTTATATGAGGGCGGAAATTATAAAGATTGGAGCAGAAATTAATACAATTGAGTCTAAGAAAACAATACAAAGAATCAATGAATCAGAGAGTTGGTTCTTTGAAAGATTAAATGAAATTGATAAACCCTTAGTCAACCTTATCAAAAGAAAAAAAGACTAAAACCTGTGCAATAAGGAATGAAAAAGATGTAATCACAATGGATCCAGCAGAAATTCAGAAGATCATCAAGACCTATTTCAAGAAACTTTATTCTAATAAAATGGAAAACACACAACATACAGAAAAATTCCTAGATACATTTGAATTACCAAAGCTGAATCAAGAAGATATAAAGATATTAAATAATCCAATAACAGTCAGAGAAATTGAAGAGGTTATTAAAAGCCTATAAACAAAGAAAAGCCTACGTCCTGATGGACTTAATGCTGAATTCTACAAGAAATTTAGAGAGGACCTAATGTCACTACTCCTCAAACTCTTTAATAAAACTGAATGGGAATAATAGTCCCCCAAAAGACCATTCCTAGAAGCAAATAAAACCCTGATACCAAAAACAGAGAAGGATCCAACCAAAAAGAAGATCTACAGGCCAATCTCCCTAATGAATATAGAGCAAAAATTCTGAATAAGATACTGGCATACAGAATTGAGTAAATCATTAAGAGTATACACCACCATCAAGTAGGATTCATCCGAGGGATGCAGGGATCGTTCAACATATGCAAATCAATAAATGTAATATACTATATTAACATAGCCAAGGATTAAAAAAATATGATCATCTCAATAGACACAGAAAAATCATTTGACGAAGTCCAACATCCATTCATGATAAAATCCCTATAAAAGTTGGTATAGATGATCTTTATCTCAATCTGATAAAAGCCATTTATGACAAACCATCAGCCAATACCATACTGAATGGTCAAACAATTGAAAGTCTTCACTCTCAAATCAGGAACAAGACAAAGATGTCCCCTCTCCTATTCAATGTAATTCTAGAAACAGTCAGAGCCATTAGAAAAGAGAAAGAAATAAAAGGAATAAAGATAGGAAAGGAAGAATTTAAATTATCATTATTTGCAGATGACATGCTACCCTACATGAAAGACCCCAAAAACTCCACCAAAAGACTTCTAGATTTAATAACAAAATTCATTAATGTAGCTTGGTACAAAGTGAACAATCAAAAATCAATAGCATGCCTGTCCAAAAATAACAGACTCACGGAGAGAGAAATTAGGGAAACAATACTTTCCACGAAGGCATTAAAAAATAAGTGAAATACTTAGGAATCAATCTAACAAAGGAAGTAAAATATCTTTATGGTGAAAGTTATAGGATTCTGATAAAGGAGATCAAACAAGATATCAGAAAATTGAAAGACACTCTTTGATCATGAGTAGGGAAAACCAATATAGTAAAATCGCAATCCCGTGAAAAAATATAAAGAAGCAACAACTGGGATCTCATTTTACTGAAAAGCTTTTGCACAGAAAAAACAAAACAAAACAAAAACACCAACAGAGTGAAAGGATAATCAGTAAAATGGGAAAATTTTTTTGCCATCTATCCTGCAAACAAAAGACTGATATGAAGAATATACAAAGAATTGAAAAAGATCAAACTCCTCAAATTTAAAGACCCAATCCAAAAACGGCATCTCAGATGAATACACATTTCTCAGATGAAGAAGTACAAATGGCAAAAAATACCCGAAAAAATGTTCAACATCACTGGTCATTGGAGAGATGCAAATTAAAACAATGCTGAGATTTCACCTCACTCCAGAAAGAATGGTTATTATCAAGAAATCAACTAATAACAAATTTGGGCAGGGCTGTGGGGAAAAGGGAATCCTGTTCCACTATTCATGGGAATGTAGACTCATGCAAGCATGTGGAGATTCCTCAAAAAACTATAATTAGAGGTCCCATTTGATCCAGCTATTCCCCTTCTTGTTATTTTCCCCAAAGAATTAAAAGCATCATGCCACAGTGATATATATGTGTATGTTGATAGCAACACAATCTGGAATGTTGAAATGTTGTTAACAACCCAAAATCCTATCAATCAATGAATGGATAAAGGTGTGGGGTATTTTTATATAATAAGCTACTACTCGGCCACAAAAAAGGATAAACTTGAAGTATTTATAGCTTAATGGATGACCTTGAGACCACACTCTTAAGTGAAATAAATCAAACACACAAGTAAATATTGTACTACTTCTCTGGTGTGAGAAACTAAAAGTGCAAATAAGGACCAAGATGTATAATGGATATTGTGAAATAGGAAGAAAATGTTCAAATGGAATAAGGCACAAGGGAGAGCAAGAGGGAAAGGAAGAAAAGGAAAGAAAAAAAGAGAAAAGAAAGATAAAATGGAAACAAAGCTAAGGGAAAGAGGTAGAAGGGAGCAGAAGAATGAGAAAAATATGAATTAACATATCATGTACTAGTACAAATTCTCTATGATTAATGTGATTATTATATCTAAAATGTACAAATAAACTTAGTGATAAAAAAACTGAAAGTCTGCTATGCTAAAAGATAAGCTTAGCTAAGCAAATAAGTTATGAAATTGGTTATTTACATTAAATAATACTTTATTAAAACACTTCTTTAAATATGACTGTTAGTGTAAAAAATGTCATATCTCAAGAATTTTTTACTATTAATTATCACCACTATTCTACAGAAAAATATTGCCTACAGAACTCATTCTTAAACTCCATTCCATTTCCCTGAAATATGCAGATAAAGATTCTCTAAAACTTCTGAGTAAACAACATCATTTCATTTTTCACTACTTCACAAGATCTCCTAATACTTTTAAGTATAGGGGTATTAAAAAATAAAAATCACTATTATTTTTACAAATAGAGTCATTGCCTAGAAGTAGCATGGAAGTATCACTCAGTTATCAGTTTTACTAAACTTTTGAGAATAGTTTTAAATTTACAGAAAAACTGTGAAGATGTACAAAGAATCCTCATACAACTTACATACAGTTTCTCCTCTTATTGACATCCTACATTAGTATGGAAAATTTACCACAACTAATAAGCAAATACTGACGAATTATTATCTCAATATTACTTCATTCAGATTTCCTTAGGCTTTATCCAGTGTCTTTTTCTCTTCTAGACTCTTCGTCCAAAATACATTACATTTCGTTGTCAGTTTCTTAGGCTCTTCTTAGCTATGGCAGTTTTCAGACTTCCTTGCTGTGATGATCTAAGGGGTGTACTGGTTGGTGTTATAGAATTCGCGTTTAAATTTGTGTCAAGTTCCATTCTCGTCAGACCACACAGAGCTTCACGCCATCATCAGGAGTTAGAAGTCTTCATGTTGACCTTGATCACCTGACTTAAGCAATGCTGATCAGTTTCCTGCGCTGGTGCATTACTCTCTTCTCCCTCTTCCTGTCCAAGTATGGAGCTCTTTGCAAGGAGGTCACTATGTGTAGTCCACACTTACAAAGTCAGGAGTTAATATCTACTCCTTGAGGGGGTAGTATCTACAGATTATTTGGAATTCCATACAGAATATTTGCCTCTTCATTTATATGCTCAGTTGTTGATATCATTTGTTGATGCATGAATATTTTATACTTTGGGTTATAGTCTAATACCAATTATTTATTTTCTTGTTTCTGCTTTGGCCAACGGATCTCTTTCAGTTTACTCCTGTGTCCCTTTGACTTCCCTCCTCCCCAGTGTTGCAGGTTTTTTTTTTTTTAATATACCCTTGTTTTGCAAAATTACAAAAGGTTTCAGGTTCTTCTTGTATGTTTCCTTCTCTGGCCCTAGGTTTACATTTGGCTACTTCTCTAAGGAACTCTGGTTCCTTCTATGAGTATGGAATTAAAAAGAAAGATCTAGTCCTGCTAAGTGAAAGCCACTGTGATCTTAATCACTTCCTTTACCCCTCTCCTGCCTGAATATATTTGCCAGTTGACTGAAGGATCATTGGCTTCAATCAGGAGGAAACTGCATTTTAATATCAGAAGTATTTTATGGTTTTGACAATTCCAAAATTTAACAATGTTTAGGTATAACATTTATAAATATGTTGAACTTGTGCTTTGTATATAAATAACATATATACAACATATATAAATATGTTGTATTTATTTCAAAGCTCTGATTTTAATTCCCTTTGTGGTTTTATTTTTGAGTGCTAACATTTGTCGTTTGTCCTATTCAAATCTTTCTTTTTTTTTTATTTTTTGGTTTTTTGAGACAGGGTCTCACTATGTAGTTGAGACTGACCTGGAACTTACTATGTAGCTCAGGCTGGTCTCGAACTCACAGCAATCCTCCTGCCTCAGCCTGACTGCTGGGATTACAGGCATGTGCCACCATGCCCAGCCACCTATTCAAATCATTTAATGCTTAGAAAACAAGGTTCCTAGGGAAAGAAAGGGTGGATTACTTCTCTTCAGGCTTAGTTGGGTGCAGCCTGGTAATTCATTAGAAACAACAGGTTGTATCCCAGTCTAGGAAAATTTAATATACACTATCTTTATTCAATCTTTGATTAAAAAGAATTATATTAGGACCAAAGATATGTGAAAGACTGGTTTTAGAATGAAAAGATTGCAACAAAGGAAGAGAATGACACAGATACCATTATCAAACCAAATAGCTACCTTTTTTTTTTATGATGTGTGAAGGAAACTGGCCTTTCATACCAGGAGTGGCTCTTTCAGAGAGGCAATGTCAAATATGCATTCTATGCAACAAGGCTTTAAATAGTTTTAAATCCATAAATATGTCCTATAGTAAATTATCATACTACTACAGTCTTCAGAAATACACAAGCAAAATAGTAATTAACTGATAATGTATATCCCCCAGCAATTTAAACAAGTGAGATTGTACTAAATGCTAGCCAAAAGGTGGCATCTTAGCATCAAGCATACACACACACACAGTGCAATGTACTAGGCCCATGGATTGTTCTTCCCTCTACTTCCCTTTCCAATTACTGGCTACAGATACTTATTACACCCAAATTAAACACTCTGAGTAACCTGATAGCACTTCAAAGAAATAATATGTAATCAGCGATGAGGGAATCACAGTGTTTGGGCTACTCATGAAAACTAAAGCCTCTTCAGAGCTCCTAGAGCCTTGAAATATAGTCATGGGTCTCTACTGATACTGCAAAACAGCTCTGTCTTCTGTGTTACTTAACACTGCTAAATCCACACACAAAAGTTTGGCACCTATGAGCTACATTCTTTTGAAGCTCAATAAGTCACTCAGAGCTGGGTGGCTAGAAGCCTGACCTGTTCATTTCTGTGCTCCCACCAGAGTGTTTCTGAAGGCTGGTCTTTTCCATGTGTTTCCTAATGGATATTATTTGGGATTCAGAAGGTATTATCTTTGGCCAGGGCAAAACACTGGAGACAGCAGACACAAATCCATAGAAAAAAATAACTTCTTTTTATTTACAAAAAAATCCAAATATTGGATGCTGTAAACAAAATTCACAATCTGTTCCCTCTAGCACTGATTCAAACATGTCAGTTTTCAAGAGTCCATTTCGATCAACTCCTTTTCTGCCTGTGACACACTACGGTCAAAATATTCCAAAAGAGTGCCCGAAGGTGCAGCTTGCCGCAGTAGGATGCCTCGGAGTAGGCAACAGTTGTAGAGAGGTGGGAGGGAGAGACAGCCAGCAGGCAGTCTCCATTCTGCAAAGTTTTGCAGCAAGTCTTCCCAGTTACCTTGACACCTTCCCACTTTGTACTTTTACCATTTACTTTGTTAGCAAGCCAGTATTATAACAAAATATTACGTAGAGAGTCTTTCTTAGCACTGAAAAGGCTATGCTAAAAGAAATCTTAAAGAAAGGTTATATTCAATAGGTGCTATATATGAAGTCACTTTTTTTTTTTTTTTACTTTTTGGTTTCATCTAACACACTTCATCTTCAACAACAAAAAAAGCTTATTTTTGACAGCTTTCAACATAATACATTTCATTTACAAAATACTTCACAATATTTATTTAACAAGCATTGCATTGAAAACAATCTTATGCATGGTAAAACAACCAACAAGAAGCAAACAGAAAGGGGTGGTACAAATAGTATGTTCACTTATTTCATTTTCGTCTTGGCTTGCAGTACAGAAACTCTTCCATTCTTGCCTATTTTGGATCCACATTGAAATAGGCCGCCCATTACTAAAGTGAGCATATCCTTGATCCCATTTCTGGAAAGGAAAAGTCCGTCCTGGTGTAAGAGTTGTTGAAGCAGCTGGATTTACCGCAGATGAAGTAAACTTTTTTTAGCGGGCCTTGTTACAAGCTAAGTGTTCTCTGACATGCCAGACTGGACAGGTAAGAAGAGCTTCCAGAAGAAAAAGACTTCTTCCTATTTCAAAGGAATAGCACACTAGGCCAGATAAACACAAAAGCAAACAAATCACAGGCACTAATCAGGAGTTGAGAGTTGTTCTTTTCTCTGACTTATACACACAGCTTTCACCAGACATTCAGATTTTTAGGCCACACATCCACAGAGACATATATCACACTGCATATTCAACTACATATGCACAAGACTATAGTACACACAAAATAGAAATAAATTATATAAGTCTCAAAGTAAATGCTGAAAGTTGTCGAATATAGCCTGTTCTAACTGAATGCCAGGTACCAACTAAGCTACCAACTCTGAAGTAAGCCAGAAAAGAATATAAATATTTGAGAAAATAAATGAAAAGTGTATTTTCAAATAAGACTCTTTTAAACAAAAACCTGTGTCATAAATTAACAGCAGGTTGCTGCTATGGAAAAGCCACACACCTCCACACTCTTTAAAATAGTAGACAACTCACTCCTCGAGTTAAGATGAGAAGAAAGCAGATCACCAGCTGCTCCTCTGTTCCTCAGCATTCCTTTAGTTTTCTTTTAGGACACTTTCAAATTACCAAGCAGACAGAGCTCTGGTTTCTGACAGATGAGTGCCGGCTTTATTCTGCAAGTTGAATAAAGTTTCCTAGGATTTTGCAATTAATTTTTCAAACCCAGGGTTGGGGTGGGGGAAACTGAGCCAAAATGGGAGTTCCCTAGAAAACAGTGAGTGGCAGTGCAGGGGCTGCAACGGCTCTGAAAGAATTCACCTGGGAAGCTGTTACAGCAAACCAATCAGGTTCCCCCTTCAAAGAAAGATGCAAAAAATGTATCCAGATGGATTAACCTGGATTAATGTAGTATTTAACATCTGAAAGATGCCCAGATAGCAGACAAACAAATTACACTGCCAATAGGAGAATGCTATCTTCTTCCCTGGTCCCTCTTTAATGACATTTTTCTGGTTGGGTCTTCAGGGGAATTATCACAGCAGGCAGGCTTCCAATAGGGTTGGTGGGGATTATGTGGTTTTTATGTGTTAGTTTTAACAAATGCATTTTCAGAGACCAGTGTCTAGAAGGGTGAGAAAAGTGGTGGTTTTAGGATTAGCTGTCATCAAACTAAAATAATACTAGTTCATTTCACAAAGGTATAACTGGTCTCTTGGAAAACAGAAAATAAAGTTGGGTTTGATTTATTGCAAAGTGATTAAATTTAAAGTACAGTACTAAATATTTAAATGCAGTTAGAATACCAGATCAAAGATGTTTCATACTGGCATAAATCTATAAAATGTATATATAATATATATCTCATATATAAACTTTATGCAATTGTGCAAATACTCTTTAAAAAGGGTCATTTCACATTTACTAAATTCTAGTGGTCCTCAAATGCAGAATGCATTTAATTAAAAATTCATTTAAATATTTATAAGTAGTGTTCAGATCACCAGAAATTATTATTAGCAGTTAGGGATTTAGGTAGCCTACTAATGGTTCATGAGCCACAAGATTACATACCATAGAGGCATGCAATTATTTAAAAAAAGAAAAAAATGGGCTCAAACTGTCAAGATGGCAGTTCAAATATTTAAAAAAATAAGTTCTGCCAAACATTCTGTCATTTGTGGGATTTTCTGGCTCACAAAAATAAAACAAAAAACCCAAAACCTCACAAAAAATGTATAATCTCTGCTCTTCTTATCAAATATATTATTTGTTTCTCCCCGTTTGCTTTTTTTTTTTTAGATGTGGGTTTTAATTCATCATTGCAATATGCCCACGTTTCATGTCATCCTAAACATAAAAGCACACAATATTGAAACATTTCCTATGTGATACACTGTTCTAGATCAATGTAGTGTGCATATATGCATATACAACATGTATGCATATGCACACACAGAACACACATGTACCTATGATAACATCAGACCAATAAAGTCAACTTTATACAGGTATTTGACAAGAAAAAATAGGGCACCTCCTCCACCATTCACAAGCTTATATGTTGTTTTATTTTCTTCTGAGTCCCTGATAAAATAAAATTATTATTAAACCATAAAACAATTTTTTCACTTCAAATTTTCAGAAAGCAACAGGCACTTTGATGTATACTGGAGTGTAACAAATATAATAACTATATTCTGTATCTCTGTACTTGGGTATTTTCATCTGTTTAAATCTTTGGTCCTTGAGCATATTTTCTTCGCTACAGCTGTTTTTGCTTGCATTTTATATTTTTAAAAATGCGAGCTATTGTACGTAGCTGAAATTAATAAATTGTGTCATCACAAGTTCTGCTGTTTGTTATGCAAACTGCATCAACCTACTACTGTTCACTTGGAACAAGCTGTTTCTGTTAGCCCCACAAGATCCTTCTACAGAAAAGCAATTGCTACAGGCCTTAGACAATAATCCTGATGTTGGAATTCCCTTCTTCCTGTATTGTTACTATTTGAACTCCTGAACTAATAAACAAGAAGGGGTAAGACCTTTTTCCTCTGTATTTTCACTTTTGTGAATTCACCTTACAAGTTTTTCAACCATTTTTTCCCACCATGGCAAAGCTATGGGAGCAGTTTCTGCAAACCCATATTGTCATGAAGCATTTTAAGAGAACCTGGATGCTTTAAATGACAGGTCTCTTTTGTTTCAAGGTAGAATCCAATTAAGTAAGACAAGGGGAGAGTTAAAGGGGGTGATGATTTATAGATCATGCTCCCATACCAATGAAAAGATCCATAAGCTTTGCCAAGCTTAAAACCAAGAGCAAATCATCATTGCACAAAACACATCCCTAATTAGGGCTGCATTACTCCTTTTTTTTTTTCTTTTTTCTTTTTTCCTATTTTGTCTGAAATGGCTTCCCGCCAGGACATTTTTAAATGATTGTTAATTGCAGGGTAGCCAAGTTGAGTATGTCTGCTGCTGGCATGTGAATACTGGCTGAACTTGTGCAATGTAGTAATTGCTAAAGTTAGCATCTGCTACATAGGGAGCTGGTTGGTAATAACATGTGACATTAGCCACATTAGGGATAACATTCTGGTCAGCTAGCACCCGGATAGCCAGCATGGTGATAAGGTTTAAAGTTTGTCTTCTTTCATGTCCCATCAGGCATACTGTGCTCTCATTCACCACTCCGTGTAAGGTCATGAGATAATCATACTTGCGGTCTTCCAATCCCACGAAGTGGTTCTGCAAATAAGACTCCAGTTTTCTCTGCTGCTCTCCAATGTCTGAGAAATCGATGAAAAACCTGGAACACATATACCTCTGGAGAGTCTTGATCTCATCAGAGGCTGGCCTAAAGCCCCTCACTAAGAGGTTGCAGTACTTAAGCAGGCCTCCCCCTCTAATTTCCTCTGGGTTCCTGGTGGCAATGATCTTGTTACAAAGGTGATCAAAAGCTTCATGGAAATCGCCATAGACACTCTCACCGATAATTGTGGGGTGAAATGTTTCAGTCATTGGGTTCTCTGAACATTCGTAAAAGAGGAGGAGAGAGTCTAATTTGATTTGAAAAGAATCTACACTGAATTCAAACTGCCTCCGGAGGGAATCCACAAATTTCAGTTCCACATTTTTGCCACTGTTGTTTGACAGGGATATAAGACTCCACCGGTCAGAGTCATTGCACACTTTAACCATTTTCTGCACATAAGCTTCCTACAATTTAAAAGATAAAACAAAATGAGCAAACCTAGAAAAAAAATAGTAAATAAATACATCTTCTTTACAGCTGAAAATTATTTTACTGTTTCCCTTTTGTTTTGTCAAGTTTCAGCAAAACACTACCTACAAGTTTAAACAGTCTCCTGAAAACAGAACCAAAAAATACATTTAACGAGTAGTTTTACTGTCTGGGAAAGAAACTAGAAGTAATAGTTTGAGGCTTTTGGCAGACGAATCAGAGTACTAAGAGACTCTGTTGTCATGTCTGACTTTTGAAATGTGTATTTTTTTTTAAAAATGGTCTAAGAGGCACAACAATATCCACACATATTCTAGACTCAGTAGGACACAGTGTTGAGTTAGTCTTTCTCTCAGCCTTGTACTCAGCCACCCAATCTACCTCCCCCTAAGGTAATTAATGTTATCAGTCAATATCTGATGAGTCTCTCCAGGGACATTCTATAAATTATAATCAAGTATGAACTGAATTGCCTTCAATTTTACTAATTATATACATAAGGTGACTTAAACTCCTGTAGGTGCGGGAGAGGGGATGTTACCACTATGCCCTTAACATGTGAACCAACAAAGAGAACCACCAAATGTATATTTAACACAGGGAGTCAGCTGAAAGCAGCTATGAAATCTGTTCACATTTTCCAGTACACTAAAAAACCCATTGACTTAGTTCTGCTTCAGGCTGCTATTTTCCCAAAGACTAGACCATAAAGTGACTGCAAAAAATTATTTACACCATTTCATTCTTCCACCTCTCAGAATCTACTCTGGACAAGATTCCAGCAAGGAAAGCCAAGAGTTAAACAGTAAGAGGAAGGAAGAGAAGGGAGGACAGAAGAGGAAGCTGGAGAAGAGTTGTGGCGCTGAAGCTCCAAGTAAACTAAAAAACTCAGTATCCTCCACACGCACCTCAGATTACTCAATGAGAAAAACAAAATCAAAAGAAATAAGCGCTCACAAGCCAATGGCGGCAGCAGATTCGCAGCACTGACGTTGGCCCTCTGCCTCTGCCCGCTGCCCGCCGCCCCCGCCCGTCGCGGGTCGGAACCTAACCTAACCTCCCTGCGGCTTTACCTTGAGTGTCAGTGGTGTAATCTTCTCCTTGTTCACTCCTTCGGGTAAGAAGTCCAACAGACAGTCCAGCACGACGTCCTTCACAGTCTGAAACTCTTCTTCCCCGCGCAGGTCCGCGCAGAAGATGAGGTCCAGGTCTTTGTAGCCCAGGCCGCTGTCCTGGTGCAGGACATGGCTAGCGGCCGAGCCGTTGAGGCGCACGTCTCGAACGCTGATGTGCTTCTCGGCCAGACGCCGCCGGACTACCTTAACGATGAGGCTGGGCTGCAGCTCCAGCGTGGGGAAGTTGCCGCGCCCGTGGATCGGGATGGTCTCGCTCAGGATGCCGTCCAGCCGCTGCACTTGCTCCCAGTTCAGCACGTTGCAGTGCGCGGTAGAGCTTTCGCAGTAATCCAAGCAGTGCCCAGCTAAACTGCCACCGCCGCCAAAATCGCCGCCGCCGAAGTCGCCGCCCAGGGGGATGTAGGGGCCTCCAGACAGTTCGTCCTCGGCCATGGCAAAGTACCCTTCGCCCTCTGCCATGTAGTGCCCGCCGAGCGCCACTTGGCCTTGGTCTGTCCTAAAAGAAAAGAATAGGGAAGGCGCGCGTGAAGACGCACAGCCGCGAGGGCTGCGCAGGGGAGAGCGACCCCCTCCCCGGACGACCCCGGCCCGGGGAGCTCCTCGGAGAGGCTCCCTGCCCTCCCCCGATG
>NW_022900926.1:47668891-47669532 GCF_012274545.1 Fukomys damarensis
TGGACCCGGAGGTGGCGGCTCCCGGTGCCTCCGTGACCCGCACTCGCTCGCGCCTCTGGAGCTTTAGCAATTGTGCAAGGGAAGTATCTTCTGTACTTTTTTTATACTGGGCTTCCGGGGCCCCGAGCGTCGCTCTGGCCACGCCCTCTTCATTTGCATAGGGCTCTGCCCCCGCCTCCTCCCGCGGGCGCCCTGCGCTCAGTCGGCTTGAGGAGCGCGCCTAGCGCCGAAGGCCCGAGCGCCGTGTTCAGGGTTGGCTGCGGGGGTAGGGAGGACGCCCCAACGCCACCCCGACGAGAAGAATCCTCCAATGCCCCGGAAGTTAGGAGTACACTAGTATAACTGCAAAAACTCCCTAAGCACACAACTCTCGCCCGATTCGGCGCGTCGGGACAGAGGTAGGGGCTCCGGAGCTTCCCCGTGCCCTCCCTTCACACAGGGTGTCCCTGTCTAGCTAGACCGTGCTCCGTTAATAAGCCGCTCCGAGTGTGGCCTCCTCCGTCCACTCGACTACGCCTACTGGGACCGTAAACCGGGGGAAGGGCTTGCTGATAGCCGAGTTTCGTTTCTGGAAACCTCGGGAAGATCTGAGGAACTCCGGGCGAGCCCTAGGCGACGTGGGGGCGGCGCTCGTCCGAGGC
>NW_022900926.1:47669660-47749250 GCF_012274545.1 Fukomys damarensis
TTAAGGTTTGCCTTTTTCAGGTGGATAAGAATTTCAGTGGGATGTTCCCACGCCGCCTAAAAGCTAGGGCCGAGAGGATTTGAAGACTAACTCCCCTCCAGCCTAGGTCGATCACCCTGAGCTCTAGAATTGTCACGGTTCCGCCCCCTCGCGCTCGCACCCCGGTTTGCTAGAAAGCGCCCCGCCTTCTCTGGACATCTCTTCGGCCGCTCGCTGCCTCTTTCCCAACTGATAGAGAACAGCTTTTCTTTCATGTGGAGGTTGCGGTAGCCAGAGATGAAAATGCCGGGAAAGTTGAAGTCGCCCTCGGCCGCGAACCTGGAGGAAGGTCCTCCTTTCCACCTGGTCAGTAGAGCCGCGAGGCTCTGGGGTGAGGGTGCCGTGCAGGGGTGTCACCCGCGGCGCAGCCAGCTGCGTAGCTACGCCGCCCCCTGCCGGTGCCCCATGAAACTGTTCCAAACCCGGAAACCCGACTGGACCCTAGAGGCTGAAGACCCTGTCCCCTAGCGCAAAGCCTAAGCTGCATGTGTGTGTTTGTGTGTGTGTGAAGTGAACATGACTACACGGTCGCACCACCTCCTTCGGAGCACATCCATGTGTTCCTCTGTCAAACTATCCACAAAGGAAGTATTTCTACTCCAGTATATCGTGTGTGTGTGTGTGTGTGTGTGTGTGTGTGTGTGTGTGTGTGTGTGTGTGTGTGTGTGTGTGTGTGTGTGTGTGTGTGTGTGTGTGTGGTTTGAGCTCTTGTGTACCAGGCACCAAGGTAAGTGCTGTGGGTTTAAGAATGACTACATTTCCTCTGGTCTACTGAGCATAATACACCAGCACATAATTATGGTTCATTTGCATCTGTTAGGAGAGAATTATGTTCCAACACAGAGGCGGTGGGTTAGCTACATGTGGTAACAGAGAAGTCCAGAAGATCGGTGTCATTTACACTCGGTCTTGAAAAAAATGAACATTTCCTTAAGGAGCTGGGGAAAATTGCAGAACATCATTATTCACACAGGGTCAAGTAAAAAATAACTGGAGAATTTTAAAATAGTATTTGTAGTCTCTCGTTATGAAATGAGCTGGGCAGTGCATTAAAGTTTGTGAAGCTTTAAACACTTATTCAACCCTTCTGGTCCTTACTCTACCAAAATCTTTATACATTTGACCTTAAATTCAAGAAAAAGGTATCCCATGTCATAGTGGTTCAGAAACAGAAGAACCAAGAGGCTTAGAGGCTAGCCCAAATTCTACAACTGATAAAACCAGGGTTCAGGGATTGAGCACAATTCATTTGATTGAATGAATGTGTTTTAGTTTTCATTGTTAGAAATAGTATGTGTGTGTCTGAACTAGTATCTTCTCATTGAAAATCATGGCAAGCACAAATAGCAGAAAGGTTTTCTAGAAGAAAGATTTTAAAAGTATTTCCTTTAAAGGTTGATATGAATTATTTGCCTTCTTAAAATAAGGCTGAGAGGGTTGATCATACATTAGATACACTGCAATAAAAAAAAAACAAGAATTTAGCCCCACTGTCATAATTTTGTAGTTTAACCTTTCTTCAAAAAAGTGAAAATACAAAACCGAAGGTCACTGAACTGGTGAGCACCTGTGCATACCCAGATTTTTTTTCCTGCAGGGCTGAGGAGTCTGCCATTTATTTAGAAGCTGTTTAGTGATCTTGACCCAGTGCTCAGCCACAGTTTGCATTGCACCATCAACAGCTGTGGCCTTGTTCTTTAAGTGAGGACCCCTTCCCAAGCAGAGGCTTCTTTCTTTGCCCAGCTGCTCCCAAGAATAAAGTGCCCAACAAAAGGAAAAATCAGAAAATGAAGCTAGATGCAAAAGGCCTATGCTTTGATGCCCCGTGCTGTAAAAACATGAGTCCCAGTGACTATGAGACAGCAACCCATTTCCTGATAGCTGCCAGTGCTTTGTGGCTGTTATGTCCTTACACTTTTAAGAAAGCATTCCCTTCTCCAGCCATAATCTAGACCCCACCTGCCTCCTGACCTAGAACATGGGGGATATCTTAATTTTGGTAGTGTCTTAGTGGGCAATTTAATCTTTGGATTAATGTGCCCTTAGTGCATAGTTAGCACTTGATACATAGTATTGAGTGAAAGCATATGTTGTTCATTGTTCTTCTGTCTTAAAACAGATAATATTTACATTCTGAGAAAAGGTGTTCATCCTTACGCTGAATTGTAAGTTTTGAAATTATAAACATTTATTTTTTTCTAGATAACCAAAATAATTATCAAATGAGAAATTCCACCCTTTCCAAACATTCACAGCTAAGATGTTCCTCAGCATACTTACTTGTGGATTAAATTTGTATTTAGAGGGAGGGGTTGGGAGGCTTTAGCTTCTGAACCTATTTGATAACCAATTTACTTTTCCGGACATAAAAAGAAAACTAGACCTATGCCAATATAATGCTGTGAGTTGATAAAGTTAAGTCCACAACAGAACTAAGCATGGACAGTCTAGATTGCTGAGTGAGCAAAATATCTGTATCTAAAAGTTTTAAAGGAAAGCCTTATTTTAGATGGAATAAAACACTTGTAATTAGTTGATCTTGATACATAAGTGACACTGACAATCTGAACTGAGAATTGTATGAAAGATTCAATTTTGACCTTAATAATAATTTCCATTATTGAATTTGTTATTTCAGGCAATGTACTTTGAATATTTTAGGTACATTATTTCTTTTAAACTTTATTTAAAACCAGAGCTTTTCATATTATATCCTCATTTCCCACATAGGAGAAAAGGCACAGGAAGGTTAAGTTGCTAAGAGAAGGGGCAGAACTTTGGATGAGACCCATGTGTGACTTATGTTCTGGGAGTCCCTTAAATTCTAGAACTTGGCCCTCTCCCTGTCTTCTCTTTAAATTTAAAGTTGAATTGGTACTGCTCTCTCTTTCTTTCCATGTTGTGGATGTTCAGAATTGCATGTAACTATGGGAACCAGTGTGTTTTATCCTGAAGCAACTGCTGAAGGTTAAAATGCAGAATGACCAGATTAGGCTGATGGGAGTCTTCTCCTCCGGCCATGAATGTCCTCTGCAGCATTGGAGAGGTAGGAAGCTAACAGCTTCATAGAGGTTTCTCATTTGTAAGAAACTTGCACGCGGGAACATTGGAAAATTTGGAGACTAGCCCAAATACACTAGAAATGTTGCCATCTCCCCTTTTTTCTCTGCTTCCTGTCTTCTCAAAAATGGTCTAGCTGAGCAGATAGAAAGTAAACAAATATGAAATTATTTTCCAAAGCTCATATCACAAGGAGAGAGAGAAGTTCATAAGAACTGCTTTTAAACCTAGTATTTCCTTCTCTCATAGCCCTCTGCCAGTATCCCTTTCATAATCATGTCCTGGTTTGGTCTTTTTCCACACCACTTGTACACACTCTCTCTCTCTCTCTCTCCATTGATTTTCCACCTTCCACTGCTTCTACCCTTTGATCCTGTCCACAAAAGCAACATGACCCTCCAGAAGCACCATGATGTGCAGGCAGAGCAGTGACACTATAAGAAATGAGCCCTATCCCACCCCACCCTCCTTGTTAACTTCTTTTGTAGGGCAAATCTCAATCATCTCCAAACCACTGTGGGACAGCATCCTTTCCCACACATGCACACAGAGTAGAATTCATTTCACAGTCAATTGGAGGTCTCCCTGCTGTCCAGTTAGTGTTAGTTGAGTAGTAACTGATCAGTGTTTCATGTAAAAAGTCAAAATTCATTTGGGAAACGAAGGTTTTTAGGGCAGTTGTGCTTTTGAAATGATTCTTCCCTGTTTCTTCAGGGAAATAAATGCTTCTTTAGTGCCTATAAAAGACCAACAGTATACTAGGTCATGCAACTTACAGGTTAATCTGGGAATAACAATTTAATAATTGAATGTTACTAGTAATCAAAACATTAAATTTTCTAATTTTAAATTGTGCAACCCTTTTTCTCATTGTTCTCTTATTTCATCCTCAAAACTATTCTGAGAAGTGTGCAGTTTGAATTTTGTAGATGAAGGAAAGCCAGCAGATTTTCATGATAATACAGCTAGTTATGGACATGCTAAAGTTAACTCATTTACTCTCATGGACCAGCAACTTTTCTGTTAATCACACTGTTCAGTCTCATATCTGTGTGAGTGGATTTAAATGATCAGTAGCAAATAGCTAGATTTGAAGAATCCTTTTGCTATACAGAGGATCCTTTATGTGGTCTATATTCCAACCTGGCAATAGCTTATAAATATCACTACCATTGAGCATCTTATTAAGTGTAATTTTGGTTTTGTTTTTGTTTTTTGGGTTTTTTTTGGTACCAGGGATCGAACTCAGGACCTTGCTCTGGCAAGAGGCGACACCACTGAGCTAAATCCCTGGCCCTAAGTATAGTTTTCTAGGATATTGCTTTTGTGTATTTATTTGAAGTGTATTACCCCATAAAATAACTCGATTCAAGGTTATAGATTGATGAGTTAAGGAAATTCATTATTTTGGCAACAGTTATTGTTGGTCAGACCTGCATCATCAGACTTAAATTCAATATGAAATTTCCTTTAATAAAACTCATCAAAAAGATTAGCTGTTATTAGTGTTGATTATGTCAGAAGTTCTTCCTGTTTTGACATGTCAGTCTCAATGAAATACTTGCTGTTTCAATGTCGCAAGTGCCGTCGACCAGACTGTTTTCCTTATATCTAACAAAAGAGGTGTACAAAAATCACCATCATTTGGCGAAGTATAAACCAGGAGTACACACATACTACATTTTTTAAACCACCAAATGTGAATAAGTAATTATAATGTTTTATTACAATAGTTTCCTTCCTTATAGTTATGCTGGAAAATGTAGAACCGCTCTGAAGAAAATGATGTTTACTTTATGGAGCTACTGAGGATTTGTAAGAAGTAGGAGGGGGTAATATAATTAATTATTCTTCTTTTCCAAAAGGGATTTGGCCCAAAATGTTTGTGTACCTTGTGAAAATAAGTTCTATAGATCTTTCAAGGTAGTCTTACTGTATTTTCAGCCAGTTCTTTCTTTGTAGCTGTGTTGGTATAAACGTTGGCCACTGAAAGTTGATGTCTTTTACATTTCAGAGATTTTAAAAATGATATCCAGTTTGTTAGTTGTCTGTTTTCTGCTGTTTTTTTTATATAGAAAAAGAAGTTTATGTAGCTCACAGTTCTGGAGGCTTAAATTCCAAGCCCTGGCTGCTGTATCTGATTGACCTGTGATGAGAGCCCCCTTGTCTGCATTGCAACATGGCATATGGCATCATGGTGCCAGGGGTGCAGGCAGAAGAGATAAACTGGACAGAACAGAAGAAAGATTGAAGGACCAGGCTTTCTCTTTTCATAACAAGTCACTCTCAAGCCAACAGAATTATCCTGTGAGACTAGCATTAATAAACGCTCCAGTGGCTTAATTACCTTCCGCTCTCCTCCACCTCTTAAAAATTCTACCACCTGAATAACACCACACTGAAGCTTCCAGCACTTGAACATTCGGAGCACATATGCTGAGCTTATCTGAACCCTAACAACTATTCAGGAAGCATCATTTTCATAATCTAAATCTAGAATTTGTATAACACAAAAACAAGATTTAAATATTTTTCTTGAAGCTACTAAGATGATGAACATCTTTATATTTTCTCCTACAAACAGGACACTGAGAAGGTAAATTTGGCCACCTTAAAAATCCTGTGAGTATAGAAGTGAATGATAGGCTACAGGGTGTTACAATAAAATACTGGAGTTTATCTTAGCAGTATCATGTAAAAGAAATTGAACTTTAACTTTTTACCGAAAAGGAAGGCTTCAAATTGCTGGTGAATTAATCATCCATTGAGAAAGTATAGAGGAGAAAACTATAAGAGTTATTGATATTTGAACTACAGGAGTTTTAGACTAGAAAGAGATCAGTTTGTAGTAAACCTCTGAACTCTAATAGGGGCATTGGTGATTAAAAGGAAGTTAGAACTAACACATGGTTAAGAAGGTTGAGGATCCAAAATTCAAATCAGTAAGATATCTTTGAAGAGCAATAGAAAAACTCTTCTTCATGTTTTGAAATTTTTCATTCCTTAAGAAATTGCATGATTGTCTATCATAAAATAAGTGGCATTCTTAATTTTTCTTAACAGAAAGCCCTGTTGGAATATTAGAAGAGAAAATATATTATGCTAGGAATTCTTTGGTCTGCAGTTTTCCTCTGATTTCTAAAATACCTTAAATTTGTATTGCAAAATTTGACAGTCACACTTGATCATACTTGTGATTCTTTGTGGACAGTGGTTCGGCACCCTCACAGACACCAGGATTGGATGGCTTTGCTGGGAGTTAAAAGAAATGCTTCAATTTCTTCTTTTTCATTAATATATGTGCACAGTACATAACCATTGGCACATTTCCATAACACATCTCAGATCTTTGCTAGTGTGTCTCCCATGCCTAGAATGTCTTTCAACATTATCTGTGTTCCATGGAATACAGGGCTTGTTGTGAAACTACTCAAACATGAGAGAGATACTGTATCTTGTTCACTCCTAAACCTTGGAAATGCATAAAAATTGAGTCCATTCTCTGCTCAAAGTACATTTTTAATTCAGTATTTTTTAAATAAAACCAATAATCAAAAGGAACATTAAGAGGATGAAATGCTCTGTAAGAAAAACAAAAATTGAAATAACATTAAGCATAATTACTTTAACTTCTATTAGAACATATTGTACTTTAATTATATTTGTGTAGTATATTGTAAAGTATTTCATTTTATATATTACAACTATAGACCCAGTACAGAGATGACGTAAAATTATTTCTGACAGGAAAGTAATAATCCTTTTGCACATTGGATAGGTCATTATTTTGAGTCACATTTTCTTCATAATTCAAAGAAATTGAGTTCTGTTATTCTTAATCCACTTTGTGTCTAAAGATAGCAAATATTGAAATTAAAAATTGAAAACCAAACTAATTTTTTAAATGTTTTATCTAACGACATTTAACAGCCAGATGTCTGGTTAATTTTTATTTTAAATATAGCAAAATGGAGATTTTAGTTTGTTTTCTAAATTTAATTAAAGACAAATTTGATCAAAACAATTACTGTAGAACTTGCATTATACATTTTGAATGTCTGTGTTGATCAAATTAACATCAAAGGCATTAAAAACTGCATTGTATACTGCACTAAAACATGAATTGCCCTAGTCTTTGGCTCCTTTCATAGTTCACAAGCCGTACAGGTGAGGTGCATTTGAGGCTGGAGGTTCTGGGCAGTACAGCTGTTATCAGGAGGATAATACATGTGCGAATGCATATATCTCCCCTGATTTTGCCCTAGATTATTTGTTCCTTCATACGTCTTTCTCATTCCCTATTAATTAATACAGACAAATGGTTATTGAATCAATCTAGTGCCATTCAACCTCTGCAATACGTCTGCTTTTTATAAATCCTTAAGATATAGTCACTATGGTAACAAAAATCACCTAGCAAATAATCTAAATTACCTAAATGTTTTCTGTGTAATTCTAATAAAAATTCCTTTTTTTTTCCTTAAGGAGGATAACTTTTAGTACAGCCAACTTTAAAATTTCAGTAAGCATTCTCAAAGTTTTTGATGATTTGATGGTTCATTTTTCTGAGACCCTAGTTACATATGGTTAACAAGATTTTAATGCAAATATATTTTTTATATCAGTGTTTCTGGAATACTTCAGAAGCATCTATTACTTCTACTTCTTAGTGAAATGATACATAATGACTAATGAATTTCAAGTTAGGCTCACTATATCAGTGTTTCTGGAATACTTCAGAAGCATCTATTACTTCTACTTCTTAGTGAAATGATACATAATGACTAATGAATTTCAAGTTAGGCTCACATACATGGGATGTAAAATAAAAAACATGTCATTTCCAGGGCGAGGAAATGTAGCTCAATGACAAAGTGTTTGCCTACCTATGTGTGAGACATTAGGTTCAATCTCTAGTCCCAAAAAAATGAAAATTATTTTATGAGGGTGTTATTACCTAAATTCTACAATAAGCATATCTACATTTGCATTAAGATTTCTGTTCTTAGGACATTTAAGTATAGGGGCTATATATCCCAAACCAAAAATCAAAGTGAATGATATGAAAACTAGTATGCTTATAAGGACAAAGGGACACTTAAATCTCTTTAGCTCTTCATAAATCTAAGCTGTTTAGTAGTCATTTACCCACCATTTACAATTCTAAATTGAGTTCATGCCCACAAAAGCCTCCCTAATAGTGACATTTCATCTCATTTAGTGGCCATTGTAATATAGTGAAATACAGTGGATCCTCAAGATATGACCAGCCTGATATATGAACAAGTGAGTTAATTAGGTTAATGGAAGATTCATCTGCCTCTTGTTATCTATAGCATGTACCCAGGTAAACATCCAGATGTCAGCTGTATTGATTTGGTTACAACCAGCCATTGGGAACCAAGGGTCCACTGTACAGGGGATTTAATTCAACATTCATGAACTAAAAGAGATATCACCGTACTCTCCCACTTAAAGGCTTATCTCACCTAATTGAGAGCACTGACCATACTTATCTTATAAAATTTAATTCTTTCTCCCATTGCCTGTGGGCAGTTATGGTGACTCACTACAGAGTGTCGTGGTCTTGTCATATATAGAGCCTTGAGCTTGAAGTCTCTAGCTAGGACTTCTTACCCAGCCATTCAGCTCCCTTCATCTCTGGCCCCATTCTGCTTATCTTTCTTTTGGTACCCAAGCCACTTTATGTTTGGTTGATTGCTTTTTGTTTTCATTTTTGGCAAATAAATACCCACCATGTATTTTGACTATTTAATTGTGGTATAAAATTGAACTTTGATTCCAATTCAATTGAATATATCAAGCATATTGTTATTAGAACATAAATTGACTCAGCATCTTTGTTACACTATCCAAATACCTGAAATAGTCAAATCTGTGAGTTGGCCATCCCTTGAAGGCAGTAACCTCTTATTTCTTGCCTGTTGAAATCTCTCTTTGTGTGACTTTTACTGACTGATAATCTTTGCAATTCCATAAAAGCTGATAAACTCTCTCTGTTGTCTATATTTCTTATCTGTTACATTGTTCCAAAATAAGATCTTTCTTTAAACAAACAAAGAAAGAAATAGGTTGGTATTGCATAACCTCACAAACCAAGATCAATTAGGATTTAGGTAATAGTTCAAACCCTAGCCCAAAGATAGTCACTTCATTTTGTTTTTAATGAATTGTAATTGAAAGCAACTTGGCCCTAGGAAGAAACTGGGTTTATTCTAAAAGTCTAGAGGCAGTAGAGATCATCTGTCCATGTTCCTTTAACCTATGGTGAGGCCTCCTTAGTTAATACCACATCTTCTGTATTATTCATTGCTTGGGAAAAGTCAATGGCTGACAGGGGAACAGCTGAATGCATTATTCTGAATTGAAGTGATTAAATCATGAAATAGAGGGTTGGATACCCTAGGGATGTATAATTTTTCTCATTCTTGTAATTGATTCTTCCTATGAGAACTTAAAACAATTAGTCCTTTTAAAAGCACCCCATTCTTCATTTCATGTGACCATAATGAACTCTTCAAAGTTGAGACTCAAGAAAAAAAAGATAAAATAGTTATCACAAATCTTTTTTGAGGAATTGTATGGAATCATTAAGACAGGTACTGTTGGAAACAAAGACTGGAGTTCACAAATTCATATTATGGATCTTAGGAAATGCTCCCTAGTTCAGGGTGAGAAGGCATAAACACAAGATTGTAATTGAGGGCCAGGCCAAGAGAGCAAACTGGGCAGTATTGAATACTTATATATATGCCTTAGACCATGTCTCAAGGTATGCTAAATATGCCTTACGGCATGGAAATAGGCTTTGGGATATGTCAGGCATATTGTAGGCACCCAACACCAGCTAACATTTATGCAGGAACTAGAGTGCAACATGATGTTCAGAAGTGGGGGTCAACAGAAAGGTGTAGAGGCCAAGAATCAGGTGAATCTCCTACGTATTAGGCCACTGGATCCAAATGACCTCCAAACTTCAAGTTTGAAGAGTCCTCTCAGGTCATTCACCTTGACACTCAGGTAAACTTGGCTGATTCCCAGCCCCACGTAAACACAAAAAGTTTATTCTGCATCTTCATCCTCCATCTGACTGCTGGTAAGGGTTGTATAAATATCAACTTGTAGATCTGGAACTGCTGGAGCAGATACAGGAACTTTTTGCCCTTAGGACAATGGAACATACAGGCCCTTTGACCATACTGTCCATGTATAAAGCTTGGAAGATAACTCTAATCTCCCTATCAGGAAAGACCCTAAAAGCTAAAGAAAGATGGATCAATGATGGGAACACCATGTAAAACCTTCTAATTAAGTTCTGAAGCAAGAAGAAATCTTAAAAAGAACACGAAGCTACTGAAACCTAGCTCTCCCAGCAGTCTCTGAGTCTTTCCCCAGCTGCTGCCATTCTGTAGGATACTGGCACTTTGATCATCATTGTCACCACTAATTCTGTGACCTAGCAGTCTTTAAATTGCCAGCCTATGTATAACCAAACCGTTCCTTTTCTTTACCATTCTTAGACATAATTTTTAGATTTTTCAGAATGAATGTTATTCAACACTAAACAAAAATGAAAAGGCAGTGATTACAGGCAAGATATGTCACATAAAGACACATTTACAAAGTCCCAAGTTCTTTAGCTGAAGTCAAATATGGTCCAGCCTCAAAAGACTGCTACTTCCTGCTGTAGGTTCTCAACCTGCCTGTTGCTTGAGCAAAGTTTACTAGCTGCCATATTTCTTCTTCATCTTTCTAAGTGTGGGAACAATAGAGTGAAACAGATAATAAAAAGAAATGAGCTGCTTAAACCAACATAGTCAAGAAAGATGTCTTTGCAAAAAAAAAAAAAAAAAAAAAAAAAAAAAAAAAAGCAAGAACTAAAAAATAAGATACCCCCAACCAGTAGAAGTTGAGAGTGTTTCTGGCAGAGGGAGCAACTTGTACACAAGCAGGATATAATCTGATGTCCTGGAGGAACTGAAACAAGTTGTCTGTTGCCAGAGCATGTTGAGGAAGGGAAAGATGACATGCAAGTAGGTTGGAAAATCAAAGGTCAGATCATATAGTTTGTGATGAGTTTGGATTTTATGCTAAGAAGCCACTGAAGGCTATGAGCAAAAGAGTGACATGATTTATCTTTTGAGATCTTTCTTGCTGCTACACGGATAATGCTGATATAAGGCACTGTTTTTCAAAGTGGAAGGTCATAGCCTATCAGTCTGTGAAGTCATTTTAGTGCTCTTGACTAGCAACATTAATGAAATAAAGTACAATAGAAAAGGTGACAATTTTTGCATTATTTCATTTACATTTTCTATGCATGTAAATATGCATATGCAAGCATGAAATTATACTTTGAAGTGATTTTGATACTCTGCATAATGATCTGAGAAGTTGTTGGCCTAAAATGGGAACAGTGGAGGCAGAAAGAAATGGGGACTCATCGGTGTAAATGTTCCTTAACGTACATGGGAATGGAAGAGTCACCTACAAAAACGACACAAAGAGGAGACAGTTCTGTAATATAATACTTTACTTCATTTTAAGTATTCTTATATTTATACACCACATATTGTTTAAAATAATTTATGCATGGTAAAAATAAGATCATACCATTACCATAGGAAAATGGCACATAAGTAGCCATTTTTTCTTCCAACAGATGCATAAGAAATGGGACATTCTGATGATTACCAGCAGGTCATTTACTTGTCAGGCATTACTCTCCTGCACATTGATATATTTCTAACAGAGTATAACCAGTCTACCATATCTCCAAAAATGTTTTATGCATGGAAGGAAATGCTCAGTCCTGTGTTTTTCAGTCTTGATTTCTCCTGAGAAATATTCTTTTGTCTCCTGAGCTTCCAGTTCTAGCTTTGCTGAACTTTTAAAACTGCAATTTAGTCTGTTCAGTTTAGTGGAAAAGTTACCACTGTAAAACATATTCAAAATGTTGCATCATTGCCACAGAATAAATAATAAAAATGTTTAGTGCACTGGATTAAATGAAATTTTTATGACATTTCATCTAACAGGATAGTATTACCTCTCTTAGAGAAGGTCATTGTAATGGGTCTTCTTATCCAACCATTCTTGAGCACATTGAGTTTAACCTAATGAGACAATAGATTTGTAATAAATCATCACTGGAAATCCGAATCTTGCCTTGGAAAGAAAGGGTACATGTCATGGGCAATTAGCAGATGCAGAAATCCTTTAATTATGAAGCATGCCCTTACCTGAGAAACTTCATAGTATGCTGATGAGAGGCTGCATCTAATAATAAGCCTTTTCATTTCATACACACCAAACACACACCCTCAGCCTATGAACATGTTAAGACCCATATGTTCAAACAACCCATTTACAAATTGCTAGATATGGCCAGCATCAGCTCCCTTCTCTCTGAGCCATTTTGAATAAAGTAATTTCACCATTTCATCACTTCTCTTCCTGGGGTTCTTGCATCGATTCTAACAAGATCTCTCTACCCTCTCCTATTGGGCATCTGTTTTGCTTTAGGGTATATAACAACAAAATACTGCAGCTGTATTTTAGTAGTAAGTTTCTAAAGATCTTCAAATTCAACAGGATGAGTCTAATGATAGAAAGTTAAAATTTAGTGGGAACTAATAGAGCTGTTAGTTAAGATGCCTTCCCCATTGTTTCTCAACCCTAACCACCCAGGTAACAGCATAAGCTAAAATCTCCGTACATTTTGATAGAGCCACCTTTTGAGTCATTCCTGCCTGACTAGTTGTGCTTGTGACTCTATTATAAAAGTCATTACCTTGCCTGATGAACCATAGAATTTCAGCATGTAGCACACTGGAGACAGAGCAGCATTATAATTTTTAATCTGTTTCATTGTGCCTTTCTGCAGAATTTCAGTTTGTTCTTTTTTATTTATTGAGGAAGTCTGGAACATATAAAACTTCCTCTAGCATAGATAAAACTAACAGGCTAACAGTTTTTTTTTTGTTTTGTTTTGGTTTTGATCAAGTAGGATTAATTATCAGGAAGCTGTTGATGGTTCATTGCTGACCTGTAAAAGCATAGTAAAAGTGAGGTCAGCTGAAATAATAGGGTCTATTTAAAGTTTAGGTCATATAAGACGTCATTAAGGATCACATTATATCAGCAAAGAAAATATTGCAGAGAGTACTCCTCTTAAAAGAAAATAGTTTTTCTGCTGGAAAGCTTTTAAACCACACCATTGCAAAACCCAAGTACTTCAAACCATTGAACACTAATGTTTAACTATGTGTTGCTAGCTGTCTTGAAAATCTTTTCCCTGTGGTAATTAATTTTTGTTGAAATTCAGATGTCATAAGGTTTTTAATCTCAATATTATTTTTATCCTGAGGGAGATATTTTCATTGCCCAGGTTTACTTTTTTACACAGTGTATGATGTAGAGTCTATTTTATCCTGTTCCTTGTGATTAGAAGTAGTAATCATCATTTTACTAGAATTGTGGATAACAGTGAAAAGAAGGAATGGCCCAAGGCATGATTGTGAAATGCCTGAACATTTTAAAGCATTGTCTCCTTGTTTGTGATTTAACTCTTCTTGTGCCCTAATCTCTTATTCTTCCACTTAGAGCTGTGCGACCTCTTTAAATTTCAGTTTCCTTCTGTGTCAGGATTGACTGAGATGGAGATGTGAAGCATATTAGCTATGTGTAGTAGATGTCAAAAGTTTATGTCATCTTCCTTATCATCAATATCTAAGGCTCAAAAGTAAAGGATATTTAATACTGATTTATAGTGAGACAGCTTGTAAGGACACTTGCATTTAATAATTTCACTTTCAAAGACTGAAACATTTTTGAACACAGTGGAATGTCCCTCTAATTCTGATGTGTTAAACTTCCATGGGAGATGAAGAAGAAATGTAGTGTGGGTTGGGGGAGTTGACAGACCTGGCTATATGGCTAGATATATATGTGCTAGATTGTGTGTGTGTGTGTGTGTGTGTGTGTATGTGTGTGTGTGTGTGTGTGTTTAACCGTGAGTGAGGCCAGGCAGTGTGTAGGATGTGACTCACCTGAGCTATAGCTAAAGAGCCCATGTCCTGGTTGAGTTCCCAAACCACTCCCGTAGGTCTGCATTCTGCTGCCTACCTCCTGCCATGAACCATTCACTGAGAGATCTGATTCCTTAACCCATTATTACCTGTGAAATAGCCAGGGAAAATTCAGGATTCTTAGAAACTGAAGCTGATAAATTATGGGCCCCATCTTTAGTAAGGATATAAAAATAAATAATAGATACAATTGTGAGTTTTTAAAATAATAAATCACAAAGTATATACATTTATTAAAGCTGTTAAATATTACAAATATCAAAATATCTTGAAAAAAATTTTTTTAACTTCTTAACATACCCTATGGCCTTTATTTCTACTTTTGTTTTAGATGCATCCTCTTTTTTTTTTTTTTTTTTTGGTACTGGGGATCCAACTCAGGTCCTTGCACTTGCAAAGCAGGTGGTGGCGGAACCACTAAGCTAAATCCCCTGCCCAGATGCATCCTCTTTGATTACCCTTCACATATTTCTTGATAGAAAAGAATTTCTGAATTAATATGGCATCAACAAGAATTAAAGCCATCAAATACATCTTTTTGTTAACATATTTTGAAGAACAAAATGTTCCACAAATGAGCTGGCTCTCAATAGTTAAAACTTTTGTTATTCTCTAATGCAAACAAACTTCTGAAGTTATAAAATGGGCTTATATTGCATTACAACCTCTGGCTCTGCATCTTTATTCTGTCATTCCAAATAAGTGTGCAAAGGACTCCTGAAAGTTCCTATAGAAAGACAAGTAGCAGTAACTATCATTATACTTGGAAGTGACTACAAACCACATTAGTACATCTCATTGAACACAAGTAAAGGGATCTCCAGTCAATTTCCCATTAGTCAAAGACACAAAATGTCTATAGATAGTCTTAGGCTACCCAACATGATAGGGAAGAGAAAGGAATTTGATATGGAAAGAAATGGCCCTCTTGGTTGAGGCTAAAATGTTTTACTTTTCAAAATGTTACAAGAGCATATGGCCCAAGCAAGTGAAAGCCCCAGGATATTTCAACTTGTTTAGCGTCACAGAAAACTCCCTTTCAATACAAAGAAGCTATCCTCAGAGAATTCTCTAGGTGAAGGCCAACAGTTTTTTCCCCCACCCATAGAGATTTTTTTAAGCTGAAGCACTAAAAAGACATAATGAAAATAATATCAATATTACATAATAATAAATTATAAGTGCCTATTTTACATGGTCATGGTGAATATTTAAAATGTGTGAAATGAGAACATATTTTTAAGGGCTTTAAGATGATCCCTGGCACATTCTAGTACACAATGTGGCTTACATCAATTTAAGTGGGAAAACTAGTGGAGAGGCCCAGCCAGCATATGGATCTGCCACTCAGAAAAAGAGGTTCTGTCCACACAACACCCCATTACATTATGAACCACTCTCACTCTGAGGATGCAGACTTGAGGGCCCGGACAAAAATAGTTTATTCAGTATATAGTCGAAAATCTGTGAAAGAAGTAGGAAATAAATTGCTGGCATTACATGTAAATTATTGTTTTAGAAGAAACATGGTGTGTTTGGAAAACCAAGCCTGGTTGCAGGATGCTGGAAATCTGGGGCTGAGAAGACCCTTCCAACTCAGCAAATCCCTTCCTCTACAGCACCCTGCTCAGGGATGTAAGGCCTTCACTACTGTGTTTTAGAACACCTTGTACAGAGTATTGAAGGTTAACCAAGAGAGAGACTGTATCAGCAACTTCTGATGCAAAGAAGGCATCACAGACACACACTTAACATTCATTAAAACCACAAGCTTCAATAAGAGATGCTTAAAATAAGAGATGAAGAATGGCTGATTGCTATTGAATGTTAGCCTCATTAAGCTTGTTACATAGATAATTTTACTTACACAGGTAAAATTTTTTGTAATTTATAGTAAGTTAAAAATGTTTTAAATGATTACTTGTTTTTATTTTCTTTTGTACTTACATGTTTTTTTTTCTTTTTTCTTTATTGGTACATTTTAGGTATACAATACAGTTACATTAATCATTGGGAACTTGTACCTTTTAAAAACTTTTAAAAAAGAAAAAAGATGGTGATTAAAACATAGATTTTTATGTTTTTTAGTTATATTCATTTCAAATTATCAAAAACTTGAAAACAGCAAATTAAAATTGGGTTGAAAATAAGTGAAAATTTTTATATTTCTAGAAGCCAAAAGCCCAAAACTGGTGTCATTGGACCAAAATTATTGTGTCAGCAAGGCAACATTCCCTCTGAAAAGACTTGAGAATCTTTCTCTTCCTTCCAGCTTCTGGTAGCTGATTATGGCATTTCTTGGACTGTGACTGCATCATTCCAATCTCTGACTCTGTAATTGCTTTGCCTTTTACTCTTTTACCTGTATGAAATCACCTTCCTCTTAGAAAGATAATTAATGATGACATTTAAGACCCACCCTTATAATCCAGTATAATTTCCCCATCTCAAGGACATTAACTTAATCATATTTATCAATATTTGTTTCCTAATAAGGCAGCAGGGTTAGGATCTGACATTTTTAGAGACTCTTTGTTGTACCTATAACATATGACACTACTATAAAACATGAAGATTACAAGAATAAATACAGAATGCTAGAAACCATAAATATGTAACAGAGAAGCAAAGGAAGAAAAACCAGCCTGGGGACATAAGAGGAAGAACTAGAAGAGAAGATAAAGCTGGGAGTGAGGGGCTTCTGAGGCTCCAAAACAGCAAGTTTCTCAAAGGATGGCATGCTGGAAACACTTCAGCGAATCAAGGGGAGGGATGAGAATGAATTATTAGATAAAACCAGTAGAAAAGATAGCAGCAAGTTGACCCCAAGTGGATTTCCTGACATGGGAGAAAGAAAGCCAAATTGTGACAGATTTAGGACAGAGTTACTTAAATTCTGTGATATGCTTTGTGCATAGGAAGGGGAAGTGGTGCAAATGTATATCTAGACAAGCCACTCCTCCACCCCGCTCTCCTCTCTATTTTCCTTGGATTTCTAACAATAAAAGCTCATCAATGGCCCTGAACTTGCCAAAGTGGACATGACCCATGATTACAAGGGGAAGGCACTGCCTCTTTCCTGTATAAATATTTGGCTCTCAAGCTCCTGAGAGAGGTCAATGAAAAGGATTGTTTATCCTTCCTCAGTCCACTTTCCTCAAAGTTATTAATAACTACCTTAGTAGTGATATTTTAACCACATTCATTTGCAGTATTTTAAAAAGGACTAAATATTGAAGTAAATAGTTGATTTTTTTCTAATATGTAAATATTATTAGACAGTCACTGATCATTGCAGACCACAATGATATACTAAGTATTAGGGATAAGATATACTATGGGTAATATAAAATTCAGTTAATACTAACACAGAAAGATGATATTAACTAAAATTTTAGTTCCTTATATAGTACGGGCACTGATTTAAATGTTTTATGTATCAAGTTACTTCAAAAATTTGGTGAGAGAGGCTATGCTAATATAATACTAGTATTATTGTCCCAATTTAATAAACATAAGAACTGAAATACAAAGACAAAATATCATTTAGCTGGGAAGTATGAAACAAAGATTAACTCAGCAGTCAGTCTCTGGACCTATTCTCTGAGCCCCTGTGATGTACATCTGCAAGAACATTTCTCTAACATACTTGTTTTAGGCAGAAACATACAAATAAGTCTTATTTCAAAGTCATTTAACAAAATAAGATTTTTTCCTATAAAAAAACCTTATAATACTCCAAATCCTTCATTATTCAGAACATATTTAATTAATACCTTCTAATATAATAGAAAGTGAATTTTTGAAAATGAATAAAATGGCCTGACATGGTGGCACACTCCTGTAATCCCAGCACTCAGGAGGCTGAGGCAGGAGGATTGCTGTGAGTTCGAGACCAGCCTTGGCTACATAGTGAGTTCCAGGTCAGTCTTAATTACATAGTGAGACCCTATCTCAAAAAAAAAAGAAAAGAAAATGGGCACAAACTCCTGCCCTCATATCCAAATAGCTGGTTCTACCTTTCAACTTCATGCAGTAATCAACATAGTCCAGAGCCAAGATGTAACTAGCTCTCCCTTTACTATGAAATGAAATGAAAACAAAAGCTTCCACAAGCTAAAGAGCTTTTCGTCTAAGTGAAAATCAGGCATCAGAATTTATTTTTAGTTTCATGTTGTTTTTAGAGAGCCTTTGTCATTCAGAAAGCAAATGTTAGAAGCAGAGATGAACATGATCTGTATGGTGCTATAAAGACTGACCGACCTGTGGGCTTTTCATCCCCATTTTCTTTTATTTTATTTTACTTGACAGCTTGTGTAACTGGGGATTGAAGCCAGGGCCTTACACATGCTAAGCAGGTACTATAGTGCTGAGCTACATCCCCAGCCTGTGAGTGCTTTTCAAATAGGAGAAACTGGGCCCCATTCTGGAGAAAGAGGGAAAGCACTTGATGCAGTCTAGATGCTGTATGACCAGGAATAAAATGCCAGGCAGAATTAAGAGGAAGTGTTAAATTATATTAATATTTGCAAGTAATGTGTGCTTGTTTCTGTTTGGGTTTGTGTATATTTGTTGTTTTTGATGTTGTGTATTCTCCACTCTTGTTGCCTACTTCAGTTAACTGTTTACAAAGCTAAATATTGATAAGGCATTAAGGCATAGCAAAAGATGCAGCAGTACATTCTCATATAGTGCTATGTACATTCTCAATAGTGTTATATATATATACTGTATTTAACCCGGGGAACAAAATAGACTAAATAAAGATAAAATAAATAATGTACGTTTGAATCAAATTATTACTAATTATCCAATCACTGCTAAATAATTAAACTTAAAAAATAATTACTATTAATAAACTTAAAAATATGATCATCTGAGAAACTAAAACCTAAAGAGGAGATTCAAACAGAACAATGAAAAATTGAGCATCTGAACTAATTTTACTTTGGCAATTTCCTACTAATGTTTAAGAACAAGATATACACAAAAAAAATCAACAGTCACTCATTTCTAGAACTCTACTAGGAACTTACTAAGACAATTATATTTGTTTTAGCCAAATGTTGATTTAATTGTCAAGATAGTTCTTACTCTAGGAGCAGCTTTATACTCCTTCCTCACATACATCTCCCTCCAAAAAGCAAATATAGAGTGATCATATTAAATGACCTGAAAGAAAAAAAATTAAGGTAGTTGTAAATAATATACCATTCCTAAGCCAACATCTTTATAATCACATTGTATAAATTGTTAACTGATCTTCAGCACACAAAGAAAAAATTATGTACACTTGGAAAAAAGAAAAAATTTTACTAGTAAGCTTTGAATATATATCTCTCAGAAATTAAGAACATGCTTCTGTTGGTTAACTCTAAATAAATCAAAAAGAAAAAAAATAAATTGAAAGAAGCCCCTGTTGTGTTGTTCAATTCTGTGACAACCAAACTCCATTTTGTTATTTTATTAGCACACAGGCAGCCTTTTAAACATTTAAAAGGCAGTTTATATTTTTAATTTCATTCTCAATAGTGTCTATTAGTTCAATTTCTTAAATATATCTTTGCTTAATTTTGACTTGAGGGTCTCTTTACAAGAACTATACTTTTTCTCACACTCCAGGACTTCACCTAAATTTCAAAAATGGTTCCTTAAATCTAAAGGAGATTTCCTAATTCTCACGGTTTATTCTGGTGGCAGGTGTTAGAAGTTTTCACTTTCCAAAATACCTGAAGCAGTAGCCCAGTGCCAGCTGCTGTACTACAACATGACCCTTCTTTTGAATCTGTGCAGGTTTATGATTTGAAGGTAACTACTAGTACAAAAAAGCAAAAGTGATGAGGCATCACTACAAGACATCCAAAGCTCAATCAAAAAGTCAGTCCAGCTTTTGTTCACTAGAACCTGAATTGTTACAAATAAAATTTCATCTGTCATGAGACAACCATACAGGGAGGGAGCTTGAGCCACCTGAAGATACATCATGTTAATGCTCCATTCAGTTGTTTAGCCAGTATCAACCACTGAGAGGTTAAAGCCATACCCAGTTATAAGTTTTTCTATCCACTGCATCTAAAAACAAAGAAATACGTGAAATTAATTTTGTTAATATTTTACTTTTATTTAAAAATGGTATTATTTCAATATACATTAAACATTCAAATTATTAACAAGATGGTTTAAATTCTTTTATGCTAGATGTTTAAAATAATACATGGGAAAGGATGTGTTTTAAACTGAGAACACAATGCAATCCAGACTAGGCATACTTCAGGTGCACAGTGGATCTATGTGGCTAGTTCCTTTTGTATTAAACAGATCAGCTCCAGAAAATTCTGGCCACCACTCATCAAGTTTTCCCATACCCTCGCCCCAGTCATGGAGTTACTCCAGCTGAGCATTAAATAACATGGAGGCATTTCCATTGTCCTAATGCACAAGATACAGGTTATAAGCTGCTACACTGGGGGAGGGGGTTAATATGGTTATATAATAGAACACAGAGAACACTAGTGTTATGGCTTGTATATGATTGTTCCCCCAAAGCTTCATGCAGTCATAGGTGGGGCTTTTTCAGAGGAGGCTGAATCTAGATTGATTCTGATTGATTCATGCTGTTATGCTAGGATTAAGGGTGCTAGCATTAAGGGTGGGAGAATACTAAATCCATTTTCTGATTGGTTTGGCACCTCTCCAATTCTGGTAGCCAGGATACAACATAAAGGACAGAAAGAAGCTTGCATTTTCCCTTGCTTGTTTTGCTACCTTCTGTCTGCCATGAACTATTTCTCTTCTGCAATGTCTCATCCGTCACACCACCCTGCTGTGGAGCCAGCAACTATGGACTGAAACTTCTGTAAACTGTGAACTAAATAAACCTTTCCCCCTTGAACTTTCAGTATCGGGTATTTTGTCTCAGCACAGAGAGAAAAGTAACTAAGGCAATTTAAAACAGAAGTTCTGAGAACGCAGTTATTTTTCAAAATATTGCCCTCTGCTCAAGATAAACTGTTTTAAAGGGAAGTTAAGAACCAAGCCATCCTGAAACCAGTTCATAGGTCCAGAGTGCTCTGCTGGTCCTCCACACAGCTTGTTCTGTCACTCCTAGTCTTAATTGTGGTCCTTCACCAAGCCCAACCCAGGTGATCCCAGACATCTTTAGTACCTTGCAGCACCTCACAGAAAAACTGATAGGTTTTGAAACATTTTGGAGAAAAAGGCCTGGGCAGCCATTTACCACATCAAACAGCATGACATCCCTTTTAAGTAATGGACTGTCTATAATGTACAGCGACATTCAAGAAAGTGACAAAGAAATTCAAAGCTTCCTTCTGAACACATGGAAGGCCGCACCCAGAGCCTGAGTCAAGAACTTCCTTGGTGAGTCTCTAGGTCCATCTCAACCTACACCAACCATAGAATCTTAGAGGCCACTAGAAAAATTCATAAAGAATTTTTATAATCATCCTCCTATCAAAACCATGACTGTATTATCCACAGCAAAAGGTTTATTCATGGTCAATTATTTATGGGTTGAAATTCCCAAAAAATGTAGTATTTTTAGAAAGTTTCCCCACATTAGTCAAACAGCTTTTTTCTTTAAGTATACTCTCTATAAGTTTTGTTCTGACCTCTAGAGCTACAGATCTAACCCCTCTGACCTCCCAGCCTTCAGACCTTTGAGGAAAATAAATATACTTTTTGTCAATGTCACCCCTCCAAAACCCCTACGACCCCATTTCTAAGCTAAACATCTTAAATTCCTTCAGATTTTCCTTATAAGGATGGTTTTCAGAATTTTAACCACTAAAATTTCCTTGGCTGTTCACCTAGTGACTCTTGGTAAATCTTAAATTTATGGTACTTGGAATAGAATATGTGCTCCAGATAGGACCTGATGAACACATAGTTAATTATGCCTTTTAGTTATGTTTTTGTCCTAGATATGTTATTTTCATGAAGGTTAGTGATATTGCTGCTCCCAAAGGCATTTAATGAAGACAGACACCCTGCTTTCCAAACACAGATAATCCCTTTGCTGCATGCAACATTTTAATGTATCTTAGAGAGAGACTGAACCTTAAAATCAGAAAATCAGTTGTGATTTCAATCAACAGTTTCTTAGGATGGCTTTAAACAAGCTGTTTTTACTATCTGTGTCACACTTTCTTCATTTATGAAAATGTGATTTTTTTTGGTAGACATTGAATGCAATTTGTATATGTAAATGATTCTTAATCTACAAAAATATATACAAACATAGCATTGTACATCTTATTATTATATCAACTGAAGGATGGAACTAGATATTTACTTCAATTAAATTTTATCTTCTTGTTTAAATTCACCATCACCAGTAGAGGAAAACTTTCTTTAAAATATTACACAATCTGATTGAGTAATTCAGAGGATCGAATTTGGGTCCTTGTGCTTGCAAGGCAGGCACCGAAACCACTGAGCTAAATCCCCAGCCCAGTAAATATTTTTTCTATGTAAGATATGGCATCATCATTTCTTCTCAGTGTCTTAGTACCAAACTTTCAGTCACTAAATCATCCATCAATTGACTATAACTATGTCAGATTCCTTTACTCAAAAAGAGTGATTTGCCTCCAGATTTAATATGCTGTTCTTTGTACCTGCTGATCCCAGAACTTGGGTCAGGCTACCAACGGCAGTAGCAGCAGTACACCTAACTACACTTCAGAGGTTGATACAAGGAAAGCCACTTGTACAATTTCCGGTTTCACCCCAGAGCTCCAGTATAATCATGAGTAAAACAACCAGCTGGCAGAATAAAAGAGCCTTTTCAATTAGTGTAGCTAGTGGATCTTGAGACTCTGGGGCTCAAACTGATGCAGAGCAGTAGACCACTAGGGGTCAGGAATTTAATCAGGGAAGGGCTCCATACTCCTTGGCAAGACGTCCAAGATTTCCAAAAATATTGCCTCCAGTTCCAGAACAGAGGAAAGGGTTAAAATATTTAAATTCAGCATGTCAGCCCCACTGAATAAACCCCCTGGATCTTACAGGAAAAAAAATAAATACACAAAAAAAACTTTTTCTTTTGACCTTAGAAAATAACATCTATATAAAGTATAGCAACTTTAAATTTGCTGTAAATTGCATAGCAGAGAATGGTATTTTTCATATATGATCTGACAGGTATATTCCAGATTTTTTGTCTATAAGACCATTTATGCTTGGAGAGTCCTTACGCATCAGTTATAACACATTCATTTTATAAAAGAGGAACAAGATTTTGAGGGTTACTCAAGACTCGTGGCATTTTAACAGCAGCACAGTGTAGTTTCTTATCTAATAAATTTCTTCTATAATTATGCAATTGAGAAGTCAAGTAACTGAGAAAGTCAAAAATACACAGAAACACACACATGTTCAAATATACACACAGTAATTTTGAGTGTTAGAAGAACTAGGACTAAGTTTACTTTGGTGTGTGTGTGTGTGTGTGTGTGTGTGTGTGTGTGTGTGTGTGTCTGGAGACTGAACCTAGTGCCTTGATCGTGTTAGGTAAGAACTGTACAACTGAGCTGTATGCCCAGGTTCCAACTTCACTTCTAATTTAAAATTCTCTTCATAAATGAAACCTGGAGAAACTAGTTCTGTGTTTATTTTTGTTAAGTTTCGATGAGTGAACTCACTATCATTATGCACACCCAGTCTTAGTTTCATGTTGTATCTTAGAACAGAAATACAGGATCTTGTACAACTCTCTATTAAGTGATGTTCAAAGTAGATTTAACAAAGAAGAGGTGTTAATCATAAAAGATTTCCAGAGGAGGTAGATCCATAAGGGGGTAGGAGTAATGGGAAGGAAGTATGATATGTGAAATAAATAGCATCTGTAAAGGCAGAAGTGCAGATAATCAAATAGTATAAAGGTGGTGGCAAGCAAATAGCCTTCACTGGGTTAAGATCAGGAATATGGATGTATAGGTGAAATGGTGGCTGTTGTTTTATTCCATTTAAATATACTTGTGCAATATGCCACCTCTACTTCTTTTTGCACAGAGTGATAATTCCAGCAGAAAAGCAGTATTGGAGCATTTAATATTTGTAGTAATCTTGTGGGATAGTTTCTAAGGTTCAATGCCTGCCTACTAAACATGGTTGGTGGTGGTTATGTTTAGAACTGAATAACACAAACTCCATTGTACAAAATGAGAGAGCAGAAATATTCACACTTCACTGAGTTTTTCATCTAAATCACTGTAAAATCAAAGCAAGTACTTTAAAAAAAATACTCTGTTGGGAACTATATATGTCATGCATTTATTAGCATTTCATAGTTTACCAAGCACATTCACAGGTAGTTTTATTTGATTCTCTCAACAATCCCTGTGAGTTGGGCTGTTGTTCATATCTCATAGCTGAACAAAGCTTAGGCTTGAGAGCCTTGGTGAGTTGCTTGAGGTCACTCAGCTTGGAGGTATTGGTTCCAAATCTCAGATCCCGGTTCTGAGTCCAAGTCAAATTCTCTTTTCACTGAACAATTTTAGGAAATAATAATGAACATGTCCTTCAGGCAACCTCCTGTGTAACAGTTTTCTAGGAAGAAGAGATTTCAGTTTAGATGTTCCTACATAGCTGCTATACAGAGTTAAACATGAGACCAAAGCCTCCTTTGTACGACACACTGTAATCTTGTTGCTGCATGGAAGAATCTCCTATAAACATCAGGGCAATGGATCCATATGATGGAAAAGTTTATGTACATTGGAGCTTGAAATTTCTGTAATTTTTTAAGCAAACTGAAATAGCAACTTGAAATATTGATTTACTCTGATGTACGGAGATTTTAACCTTTGCCTTTTTGGTGAAGATTCCAGAAAAGGGAGCAAAATGTTTGAGTTTACCTTTCCTTCATCTTTCCTAGAATAATTAATCCCACTTTGAATTTAATCTTCAGAAATTGTTCTGTACTGTTTTATACATTTTCTGAAGCAAAAATGTTATTAAAATATTAATTACTGCTTCATATTTTAAGTGTTTTAGTTTCAGTTTTACTCTAATACACTGGCAACATTTTGAATTATGTACTAAATACATTCTGTCCAGTGCTATACCAATGAAGTTTCTTTTTTTGTTTTTACTTTATTCATCTTGTGTCATATCTATTTTGTTTTGTTTATCCATATCTTTGTTTGGATTTTATTTTGTATATGTGCTTTCTGATATAATGTTTTCTTGCCCAGTGGTAACCATTTTCCTCTTTCATAATTTCCTAATGTCAATTTCAAATAGATTTATTGAAATAAATTTGTTTAAATTCCACTGTATGAGGAAAGTCATGTCATTTATATAATCTGCTTGACAACTAAGTTTGCTTCCTTATATACTCTCCTTAGAATGAGTTTTATTCATAAGTTCATTTTACTTCAAAGAATCAAGTGTGACAAGACAAAACCTTGGCAGGAAAAGAAAATGGTCCTTCTATAACTCTTTAAAACAGCAATGAATTGCATGAGTGGCAATGTAAAAAGCAATCCTGTTGATGATGACATTAACAAACTTGGTAGGTTGACATTTTGATTGACTCTACTCTGAAAAGTGCATGTAGTACTAGCTCAGCTCTAGAAACTGAGATTCTGTATATGGAAATAAAACACTCAAAAGTGTATTTTTATTTTCTTAATTTTCAAGCTGTTTAAAAAGAGCTAGAATTTAGATCTGTGATACAGCACTTGCCTAGCATATAGTGAGTCATGGGTTCAATCCTCAGTACCACAAACTAATGATATGTAGGTAGGTAGGTAGGTAAAAACAGACAGACAAACAGATAGGTGATAGATAAAAAGACACAATTGCATTCTAAATCACAGTTTCTCGCAGAAATATGCTCTGAAGACAAAACCTTGACACAGAGCTTGGTTAGTTAAGGTTCATAATATACTGCATTTTGAGAGCATTTCTTGCCTTACAAATATTGCTTTGATGCTGGCAGCAACCTTATACACTATTGATTCCACTTTTGAGCTAAGAAAAGTGGAAATTATAGAATTTGAACCACTCATCTGAGAACAGAGAGTGAATTAGAGAAAGATCTAGGACTCCTAATTTTTACTACTTATAATTTCTACTATTTGGGTTGAGCTATTTTAAAATTTCTAGTATTAGAATATTTTTATAACAATAGAAAGGGAAATTGTATATATTCTCTCAAATATGCTTCCTACAATGAATTTTAGTAATTGGTGACTTGAGGTTTGGAGGGGTGAAGTAGAGTAGAAGCAAATATGTTTGAATGTTGTATTGCTCCTGATTAGTTTGAAACTAATTAGTTGTGAGTTAATTTAATATGATTTTCTCTCTTTGTAGCAGCATCTCAGTTACCATAATTCTTAAAACTGAGAAGTAATAAATATTCTTATGAGTAAGGTCTGAATGTTTACAGAATTAGCACAGGGGTGTAGTCACACCATAATAAACAGGGAAATGTTTTAATGGAAGTTCGGCCCGAAACAGATTGGATGCTTTTGACGGGTTTCTAACTCAACCATCCTCACTGTATGCATGTCCTTTCCAAGTAGGAAAGGACTGTGCTCCTTCAGAAAATATCATTGAAATAATTCCGTTACCATTTCCAGATGGAGTCAATCTGAAATATCATTATGAGAAAGCAAGAGCATCAATTTGTGGTCATATTTCATTATCAAAATAGTTCATGTTATGCAGAAAATTCCAAAATTTGTAAGCTTACAGGGTTTAAGAAATGATGATGGAAAAGATACATCATCTTATGTTACATAATGAGATATTTAAATATGGGACTTAGCTTCCATTCTGATCTTCTTAAAGACAATTTTTTAATGTCTGAGATTCTATGTTCACTGATTTCTCTATTGTAAAGAAAAGTTTAGTAATAATCAGTATAGAAAGCTAGTAACTCAAATTTAAGGAACTGTAAATGATTCTAGTCTAAAAAATGTGTCCCAACTCATTCCAGAGATGGAACTTAATCTAAACTGTGACGCTCATACTCAATCAGGAGGGAGAGACTTTATTGTTCTTTATTGCTTTAGTTTCTCTCAATCCTGATGCCTGTGTCCTATCAACTGCCATCTCTAACTTTAGAAAGCAGCTTTAATAAGACATTGCCTCCATGAAAGAGCAGCAGAGTTCTTCCACTTTAATCAATTAGTTACCGTGTCATGCTCCCAGGCCAGCAGGATTCACAAACTCTCTATTCTCTTAATGCCAGAAAGATATCTGTGTTCATAAACAACATGTTCCAGGAAGCTCTATATACCTACCACCAATAAAGCACTTACTCAGTACCTTAGAAGTTGGTGACTCAGTGATGTTTGTTCTTTTTCTTTCATTATTGTTTATGGGAGGGCCATTTTTCAAGGGAAATTAAAACCTAAAAGAAGACACAGTTCTGCCAGTACTGTATTGATAAAAACTGCACTATTGACTTCTATTTGCCTCATGATTCATCTCGGAATCTACCCTACTTGTCTCACTAGAAATATCTAATTTTGTATTTTGAAGAACAAATTGTGCCAGAGAAGGCAGAGTAGCATCAATGATTAAAGGTAGTGGTTTTAGAATAAACCATCCATCTGGATTCAACTTAGCTAGCTGGATGACCTTGTACAAGTTCCTTGACATCAGGCCTCAAACTCCCCACCTATAAATGTAAACAATAACTGAATTATTTTACTGTGGATTTACTCACCAAATAGAGTATTATATGGATTAATACATTTTAGTGCACATTACATGGAAAATACTCAACATGTACTGCCACTATAATTAGCCCAGGTGTCCAACCATCCCAGTGATAATATGTTCATTTTCAGAAAAACAACTCCTTTATGAGACCATATCAGCTTCTGTGTATGAGGCCACAGAAGTCGTAAATTAAAAGTCACCTAAGCGCTCCACTTAGAATGTGGTCAGCACATTGTTCTGAAAGACCTATAATCTGCAATTTTTAAAAAGACCAAATTTTAATCCATATTTGTCATTAACTTACTATGATCTTGGGTAGGTTTCACTAACTTGTCTCAGTTTTCTAAACTATAAAATGAAGGGAATCTTCCAAAGGCCTATCCAGACTTACTACCCAACAATTACTTGGCCCTTGAAGGATAAATGGAAATGATTGGGTAAACTCAACCACTGAAATGTTAAGTAAACTGGAAACAATTTATCCACTGAACATTTGTGTGCCACATACAGTCATGGGACTGGACTGGGGATATGGAATTTGAACCAGCCAGACAAAGATGCTGTTCTCCTGAAGTTTGATTTCTAGAGAAAAGAGTCCATCAATCAGTAAAAGATTAACAAATAAACAAGAAAGTTCCAGGTGGTGAGACAAGATATGAAGAAATTAACTAATGACACACGAATTGGATGGTCAAAAAAGTTCTCTTCAAGATATGTTTTAGAATGAGAGCTGAAGGGCGGAAACAGGCAACTATATGAAGACCCAGGGGAAGAGAATTCCATGTAGAGGGAGTGGTGGTTCAATCCTTAAGGTAAGAATTGGTTTGGATTATTTGGAAACAAAAGGAAAACAAAAAGCACAGAAGGGCATTGAAAGAGATGATGCTCGCCAGGCGTGGTGGTACATGCCTGTAATCCCAGCACTCAGGAGGCTGAGGCAGGAGGATTGCTGTGAGTTCGAGACCAGCCTGGGCTACAGAGTTGAGCTTCAGAGTAGTCTGAACTACATAGTGAGACTCTGTCTCAAAAAAAACAAAAAACAAAAAAAAACAACAACAACAAAAATAAACAACAAAAAAAGAGACAGATGATTCTCAAGAGGTGAAACCAACTCAAGACTTGCAGCCATAACAAGCAGTTAAATATGATGGGGCTACTGGGCAGTTTTAAACACATGGCCTAGTGTCATTTTGATGTGAATTTTATAGTGTAGACTTTGAAATGAAGACTGACTACAAAAACCTCCTTGGAAAAGGCAGTCACAAAATCATAAACAGACAAGTAAAATTGTTAGTTTATTAATCCAATGGTCCTTGTCTCAATTTAGCTCTTAACTGAGAGGTGATTTGAGCCAGTCACAGAATTCATAATTGCCTTTTTTATTATTAGAAAAATTCGAATTTAAGTTTTTTTTATTTTTCCTAAAGGTTTGGATGTATGACAAGAACTGAATTTACCACTGAGAAAATACCTTTGATTGCTTTAAAGATAGTGTTTTGCACATTTTGCAGCCACTGTTTCAGACTTTCATAATTGCTATGTGAAACTGGGAGAAAAAAAAGCAAAGATGGAACATAGTGTGGACATCTGTCATAGTACATCATTTAAAAAATGCAGATCCAGGAGCCAAACTACCAAGTTGATATCTCTACAATCCTGAAAAAAGTACTTTGCCCTACCTGTAAATTGGGAATAACAGTAGTGACAATAATGTCTAATTCGCAGTTACTGTGAATGTTAAATAATGTCCATCTAAACTGCTAGGACGGTAATTGGCACTTATTAAGTATTCTGTTGGCACTCCTCTATTTCGGTTCTCCATCATCCCCCTTGACCCTCTATGCCCATTTTATGGGACTTCTATGGTGCTGTGTTTACAGCAGCCCGATTTTCCACTACAGAAACTGAAGGTACTGCTTTTTCTCTCTACGTGTTCTTTGGCAGCTAAATGCATGTGACCTAGTCTGAACCAATCAAAGTTAATATGGTACAAAGATGCTGGAATTAGTAGCTTTTATTCATAGCCAGGATCTTTCTGCTAAATGAGAGATTTTACACTGTCCTCTTACACCACTCCTACCACCTCAAGGTACTTGGGTATCTACTCTATATTTTGAAAGTGCAGTCTCAAGTTTCCCATTGGTAGTGTGAGCCCTTAATCTTGTCCAATTCATTTCCATTAGCTTTAAGTAGCCACAGTGAGTTTAGTCTCAAACAATTCATTCCTAGTGAGTGTAGTCTGGACTCTTCCCTCTAGTTCTTTTTTCAGTAACTTCTCTGTAGTACATTTTCTGGCATGGATGAATTGAGCAGTTACAGCTAGTAATACCACCAGAGCCACCCCATCTCGCTTGGCTTGCAACCAACAACACTGTCTTACCTTCTCTGAGGACTCTTACACTAAACCCACTTTCATCCAAGCAGCAGGAATACAGATTCTTCCAACTTTAATATTTTCATCATATTTTGTTAGAACATCAATGATAGCAGCACTGACCACATTTTTTATTGAATCAAGATTATCTGAATATATACTCATTTTTCCCACTGGATTGTTAGCACCTAGAAAAAAAATCTTTTATTCAGTTTTAAATTAACATTATATTTGATTTTATTACTATGGTCTCTTTCAAGAGTTAAGACAATTTAGATAATAGCTAAAGCCCATTTTGACCACTTTCTTTAATTCTGATTTCCTTCATTCCCTGAAGTTAAACAGATTCACCAAGTTGGAGTAGGGTTATTGCCTATGGTGGCCAAACTGTCACCCAAAAACCCAAATCTAATGTAAATAGCATTCTTGATGCTTTACAGTAAGAAAATCTAGCTTAGAAGATGTTTTTCCAAAGTTATCTTATTATGCATCTGATTAGAGAGAAAATATATTATATTTGATGTTTTGTGTGTATTGTTTCATTTACATAAAATATTATACAGAACATATAATTTTCTATAGTTGTTCTAATATCATTAGACAAAGTCCTTTTCAAAAATGGATATACTTCATTCCTTATAAATGATTGATAATTATCCACTGCATGGATATTTCATATTTTGTTTTGCTAAACTCATATTGACAGATGTGTAACAACTCATTTCTGAATTTTCACTATTGTGAACAATGCCTCTGTGAACATTTTGGTATGTGCTGCTTTGGATTCAAGTGTATTTTAGGACTGATGAAATAAGAATCACTGTCTTTCTCATTCATTTTGTATCTGCTCACTTTTTCTAGCACAATTTCTTGTTTGTAGCAAGCCCATAGTAGATATTTTTAAGACGGCCTTCAGGATCACCTTACACCATCTATCCTCTATTCCCCAAGTCAAAATCCAGTGCAGAGACCAAGTAAGCTGACATCTGTATCACTACCTGTGCTTAGAATTGAAATATTTCCTCAATTCCAAAAAAAGGTTAAATTGTTTAACTGGGAGATATGATCAGATTTAATACTATTCAGTGTTATGGTTTAGGTCTAGATGTTCCTCCAAAGCCTCATGTAGTCATAGGTGGGGCTTTTCCAGAGGTGGCTGGATCTAGAGTGTGTGACCCTGTGATTGATTCGTGGTGTAGTGCCAGGTTCAAAGGCACGAGGATTAAAGGTGTGAGTGCTACCTGCCCTGAGTAGTCTGGATAAGATAGAAGGGGCAGACAGACACTGTTAAGGTCTTTTGCTTGGTTGCTTTTGCTGTCTTTCTGCTTCTCCTCTGGGAAGCCCCTCTTCCATGTGCTACTCTGTCATGGAGCCAGCTCCCTATGGACTGAAATCTCTGTGAACTGTAAACCAAATAAACCTTTGCTCCTTTAACTTTAGGTGTTGGGTGTTTTGTCTTAGCAATGAGAGAAAAGTAACTAAAATGTTCAATATTGTTTAAAGACTATTGATAAAATTTGAATTAGCCCCCAGGTATAATTTGCATAAAAGTAATTAGATCAATTTATTTTCACAGCATCCAAACTTACCAATGTTTTTCTTTTTTACTGCAGTCCCAATGGTCCCCATTTACAGATGAGAAAATTATTGTTGTTTCTATCATGAACATGAAATATTTTTGTAATGCTCATCTGCTTTACAGCTTCAATGCACTTCATAAAACTTGATTCACTCTCAACAGAGGCACATTAATAGCTGACACTGAAGGGTGAATTATTTCTCATGGGAAAGACAGTTAATTTCACTGACCACACCCCCACGTATCACAATTCAGTGCATCACCCTGGATGGGGAAGCAGACTTGTGGAGAGGAAACCACAAAAGAGACAAATCAATGCAAAGCTCTGTAATCCAAAGCTCAGGTAATTTTTAATGGAATAAAAAGATCCTCTAGGGCTTTAGTTATTATACCACAGTCACATGCCACTGTACCCTCAAATGTAATTAGAGCACAATAATACATATCCTGGGATGTTTTAGTGTTTAAGTGTCACTGGAAGCTAGCGGAGGTATAAAAAGCAACTGTTCATCAAATACTAAGATTTTTTTAAAATGTAAAGTGCCCCACTAATGAAAGAAATCATGCATTTTGTTTTTCCTATTATAATTTCTAATTACTTTATACCTACCTCAGTTAATTAAGGGATCCTTCTTCTAAATAATAGTGCCCTTAATGAGCTCATTACTGTGGTGTTTCAGACAGTTAGGAATCTTCAGGCCATTCCCTACCTTAGAGTTTAACTGAAAGCTCCTTATTGTGAGAGGGTCAGTTACACTGTGCATTGCTTGGGAGGGCTACAGAGTAAGTGTTAAAGAGAACTGTTGCTGTATTGAAGGCACATGAAAGAAATGTGCGCAAAAAGTCAACTCAGGCCTTGTTGGTTTCTTCGTTCTATGACTAGGTGAATCTTTCAATACACATCTTTTCTCTAAGGGACTTGAGTTAATTTATTTCCCTGTATCTGAAAGCCTGCTTGGAAAGCGACAAAGTGTCTGGATTTATTATAATTATCATAAAGAATAACTAAGTTCCTTTTTAAACACTGTGGTCTTCTTCATGAGTATAGTTTCTCTACGCATGAAGTTGTGTGAACCTTACATTCAAAATTACTTGTTTCTATTTATATTTCCTGAGCTAATTTTAATTGGGAGTAAAAGGTAGAATATCATTCACAGAAAGAAACCTTTGGTAAGTTATCTTATTTCTTGGCTATTTTCTAGTAAGTAAGCATGTTTCTGAGATATAAGGCTGTCTGAAAAGTTCTTATTGTGTCACACTACAGAATTCTCAGAAATTACATACTCTGTTTTATTGTGGGAATTATGATTTTTCTCAGGCTGGGAGGACTATGTTCACTAAAGTATTTTAGGAGCATAAAACTGAATCTTTTTAAAGATTTAATTGCTTTTTAAAAAGAGACGGATAAAAAGCTAGACATAATTTAGGTTAAAGGAGATTAGAAAGAAAGAGGATGTGAAAGAGATCAAAATCAAGAGAGAAAAATTTGTGTGTAAATGGGACATGAAGTAAATGTTCCCACTTTGGGAGAAAATAAGGAAATGAGGAGCTGAGGTGGAAAATTTTCCCTAAGTTTGAGTATTTTCATTTATTTTGCATAACACTCTAATGAGTCAGGATGAAGCCATTTAGTTGACTCTTTTAATTAATAAAGTAAATTGCTAAAACAAATAGTGTATTTTACAGTTTAAGGGCAATAAATTTGACAAGCCTAAGAAACATATTTTATATTCTAAGAACATAGGTATAGCCAAAACAGCAAAATGGGCTAAAGATTAGAAGTTCAAATAACAAATAATTTTATAGAAAATCAAAGAAGCATTTTTCCCCTGCCCTAGGTACCCTACCTAATTTGGTATGTGAGAAGATTATTTTCCCAATATAATCTCTCAATATATATTTCTCATAATATCTCAATGATTTCTGAAGATAGAGAATAAAGGAAAGCTTTATAGCTTATTTTCATATAGTTAGTAAAACTGTACTGTATTATAATTTCACAGATAAATTAATACAAAAACAACAAAAATTTTATCATGACATTGCAAAATATAATAATATGTCACTATTCTCTAAATGTAAGGATAATTATAGGACATTTCTTAATATAAACATGACTAGTACATAATATAATCACCCATATCTTTAATTTCATTTGAGTAAGTATACTTTATGGTGTATTCTTAGGTAGACATAAAACATGAAGCAAATCTATTGGAAAAGTGAATGTAAAGCTATTATTTGCATATAGGTTTATTATTTTATCTTCCTGGAAATTCGCAGGAAGTATTTTGAAGAAATATGTTAGAATTAACAAGGGTTTGGGAAGGCGGCTTTGAGATCTACTCTCCCTCCTGCTTGCTTGGGCCCATTTGGCGGGACTAGGTAGCCATGCCCTCTCCTGCCTGCAAGCCACTAGCCTCAGCAAAGAAGGTGATTTGAGAAGGCCCTTCTGAGATCTGCTCTCCCTCTGGCCTGCTTGGGCCCATTTGGCAGGACTGGGTAGCCATGCCCTCCCCTGCCTGCACCGCCATCAGCGTCAGCAAGGAAGGTAGCCATGCGGGCACCCAGGAAACATCCCCCACTCTCCTACCCCACCCCCTCAGACCTCTTGATTGGGCAAGTTCTTGGACCCACTTGGCAGAGGCATAGGTGTTCATAAAGGGTATTGTTCTGAGCTCCCAACTTTGAACATCTTTAAAGAAAGGGCAGGGGAAACATTAATAGAACTGTGTAGAGTTCAACCCTGCAGGCCAGGGAAATCAATCTGGGCCTTGCGGCCTGAGGTCAGTCTGAGTCATGGGGGATCTGCCATTGGCTAGCTGAGATCAGGGGACTTGGTTCTTCACATGGTTGTGCATGGGGTATATTATGACAGGAGAAATATAGTCTGAAACAGGCCCTTCAAATTAATTTTTTTTGTTTCATTTTTCTCATTCCACTCTGTAAATTCTTTCTTATTTCTATCCTCTTTCTCCAACTCAGTCTCTTGCTACATCATATTATCCCTCATCTCCCTTTCTGATGTTGCTCCTGCCCTAACTCAGACTTCTTCTTTTATCATTTTTTCTTTCTTTTTCCTTTATGATCTTTTCTTCTGTCATTTTACCTCACTCATGGGTCAATAGTTTCAAGGGAAAGTGAGCCCCTATTACTATTAAGGGAATACATTCTTATCCTTCTTCTTGCACTCTGTCTATCCCTTTTGAATTTAATAGATTCCTAAAGACTGTATGGCCATTCTGTGTCCTATGGCTTCACTTGAAACCTTCTCAAATTCTTTCACTTATCTACTCCTCTTGTCCTAACTCTGTCTAAGCCCCCATCCTAAATGATAAAGATGCTATATTGAAAAGTGTATTCACTGCAAACATATTTGGGGCTGCTTCTTGATTTTAATTTAATTTACATGGCTTAAAGGTGATGGATTAATGACTACTACCACAAGTGGTCAGTTTGCAAGTTGTGCTTGATCCTAAAGTGTTGCTGATTGTATCAATTGGGATAAAGGATTGTGATTTAATTACTTAGTTGTTTTCTCTGATATTATGAAAATGAGAATGTCTATGAGTCCATTAGAGACTCAAAAGCTAAAGCTCAACTACATCAGGAAGATTTCAGTAATAACGCAGAAATTAAACCAAGGACAACCCAACAACAAAAGTAAAAATGAGAAAACACTTAAGCAAGACACAAAGACAAACTTCCAGTTCACCAATGGCAAACAGTAAGGCAAATGAGGATAAAAAGTCTGATAGTGAACCAGCAGGACACCCTGAATCCATAGCACAGGAAGTAACAAAACAGATCAATCAGGCTCTAGAAAAATTCAAAACAGAAATAATTTCCCAGATAACCATAAAGATGGTGAGCAAAATGAAAGTCATGATTCGAGACTCTAGAACACAAACTGACAAAAAAATAGATGAGCTCAGGAACATGATAGAAACCATGAAGGCCCAGCATAAGAAAGAAATGGAAACAATGAATGCCCAACAGAGGAAAGAAATGAAATCAATAAAACAGTTCAAACAGATATTCAGGAGATTAAAAACTCTACTGAAAGTGTTCACAGCAGACTAAATGAACACGAAGATAGAATCTAAGATATAGAAGATAGGATTGCACTCAGTGACACTGAGACAGGTCACTTAAAATCAGTAAGGGATCATGAGAAACTGATCCAACAACTTATAGATGATGCAAAGAAGAACAACATAAGACTGATAGGAATCCATGAAGTAGCACGAGAAAATGCAAATGACTCTAAAAAAGCTATTCACAGAATTAATGACAGAAAACTTCCCAGACAGAAGGGAAGAATTAGACATACAGATAAGTGAGACATATAGGACTCAACCTAGCCACGATCAAAAAAATCTACACCTAGACATATAATAATCAAGATCCCAGAAACCCAACAAAAGAACAAAATACTACAAGCAGTAAGAGAAAAGAAACAAATCACATGCAAAGGAAAGCCCATCAGAATCACAGCAGACTTTTCAACACAAACCCTCCGGTCAAGGAGAGCCTGGAGTGAGGTATTTCAAGTCCTAAAAGAACAACCACCAACCTAGACTGATGTATCCTGCAAAACTCTCTTTCAAAATGGATGGGGAAATAAGATACTTTCATGACAACGAACACCTGAGAAACTTCATGAATACAAAACCAGCACTACAACGAATTCTAAACAATATTCTAGAAAAAGACAATGAAGGTCACAACACCATGAGGCCCAATAGGCCAAATCAAATAGGCAAGGCAAGAAACTAAAAGGAGAGGGGGGAAAAAGTAAAAAGAGTCAACAAAAGGACAATAGCATGACAATAATAAGTGAGTGCATATCAGTCATAACCATCAATATCAATGGCCTCAATTCACCAATCAAGAGAAATAGACTATCAGAATGAATTAAGAAGCAAAATCCAACAGTATGTTGTATACAAGAAATGCACCTGGTGCAAAAACAAGCCCATAGATTGAAAGTGAAAGGAAGGAAAACAATTTTCCATGCAACAGGAGCCCAGAAAAAAGCAGGGGTAGCAATCTTAATTGCAGACAAACTAAATTTCAAAGCAAAACTGAATAAAAGAGACAAAGAGGCAACTACATCCTTGTAAAGGGAACAATTCAAGAGGAAGGGGTGACAATCATAAACATATATGCACCAAATATTAATGCCCCCAACTATATAAAACAAATATTACATAACATGAAAAACCAAATAAGCACAAATACAATTGTGGTGGGGGATCTAAATACCCAACTATCACAAATAGACAGATCATCTAGGCAGAAAAACAACAACAAAATACTAGACCTCAACCAAGCTTTTGAACACATGGACTTAATAGATATCTACAGAGTGTTCCACTCCACAAAATCAGAATATACATTCTTTTTGGCTGCACATGAGTCATTCCAAGATAGACCACATACTAGCTCACAGAATAGGTCTGAATAAATGCAAAAGAAATGAAGTTATCCCCTGTATATTATCAGAACATAGTGCAATAAAGCTGGAGATCAATAGAGTAAGAAACCGTAGGAACTTCACAAACACATGGAAATTGAACAATATTCTCCTAAACAATCAATGGGTCACAGAGGAAATTAAAGAAGAAATTAGACAGTTTTTACAAAAAAATGAAAATGCCAATAGAACATACAGGAATCTATAGGACACAATGAAAGCACTTCTACATGGAAAATTCGTAGCACTGAATGCCCACACTAGGAAAACAGAGCGAGCTCAAATAAACAACCTAATGTTGAACTTTAGACTCCTAGAAAAACAAGAGCAAGAAAAATCTAAAGCTCAAACAAGAGAGGAAATTATAATGATTAGAGCAGAAATCAATGCAATGCAAACTAAGAAATGATATAAAAATAAATTAATCGAAGAGATGGTTTTTTGAAAGAATAAATAAAATTAATAAAACCTTAGCTAACGTTATCAAAAAAATGAAAGAAAAGCCTCAGATCCATGCAATTAGGAATGAAAAAGGTGAAGTCCAAACAGATCCAACAGAAGTCCAGAGAACAGTCAGTACCTACTTTGAGAACCTGTACTCTAATAAAATGGAAAACACGGCAGAAATGGACAGATTTTTGATACTTATGAATTACCAACGTTGAACAAAGAAGATAAAAACATTTTAAACACCCCAAATACAATCATGGTGAAATTGAAAATGTACTTAAAAATTTACCAACAAAGAAAAGTTCAGGTCCTGATGAATTCACTGCTGAATTTTGCAAGACATTTAGAGAAGAACTACTGCCTTTACTCTTTAAACTTTTCAATGAAATTGAAAGGGTAGCAGTACTTCCAAATTCATTCCTGGAAGTATCACTTTGATTCCCAAGTCAGGGAAAGATGCAACTAAAAAAGAGAATTACAGGACAACCTCCTTAATGAATATGGATGCAAAAATCCTTAATAAGATACTAGCAAACAGAATACAGAGGATCATCAGGAAGATCATACATCCTGACCAAGTCAGATTTATTCCAGGGATGCAAGGATGGTTCAACATACATAAGTCAATAAATGCAATACACTATATTAACAAAGTCAACGACAAAAACCATATGATCCTCTTGATAGATGCAGAAAAAGCATGTGACAAAATTCAACACCCATTCATGATCAAAACCCTGCCAAAAATTGAAATAGATGGAGTATATCTCAATTTAAGAAAGGCTATCTATGAAAAATCAACAGCAAACATCATATTAAATGGCCAAAAACTGAAAACCTTCACCTAAAATCAGGAACAAGATAAGGATTCCCATTATCACCACTCCTCTTAGATATAGTTCTGGAATCATTAGCCACAGCAATTAGACAAGAGATGGAAATTAAAGCAATAAAGATAGGAAAGGAAGAAATTGAACTGTCATTATTTGCTGATGATATGATGCTCTACATTGAAGACCCAAAAACTCCACCAGAAGACCTCTAGACTTAATCGACAGATTCAGTACAGTGGCTGGATACAAGGTGAACACCCAAATATCAATAGCCTTCTTGTACAAAAATAACAGACTCACTGAGAGAGAAATTAGGGAAACAATTGCTTTCACAATAGCATCCAAAAAATGAAGTATCTAGGAATCAATCTAACAAAAGAAGCAAAAGATCTCTACACTGAAAACTACAGCACTCTGAAAAAGATTTCGAAGAGGATACAAGAAAATGAAAAGATATCCCACTGCTCCTGGGTAGGAAGAATCAACATAGTGAAAATGGCCATACTACCAAAACTGCTATACAGATTCAATACAATTGAAATTCCAACACTATATTTCAAAAAACTAGATAAAAGAATCCAAAAATTCATATAGAACCATAAGAGACTCAGAATAGTAAAAGCCATCCTTGGCAACAGAGACATGGTAGCAGGTATAACAATTCCCAATTTGAAACTATACCATAAAGCCATTGTGATAAAAACAGCATGTTACTGGCAAAGAAACAGATCTGAGGATCAGTGGAACATATTGGAAGACAAAAGCAAATCCATATGTACTCAGCTGCATCATCTTTGACAAAGGAGCTGACTATCCTCAGTGGAGGAAAGATAGCCTCTTTAATAAATAGCTTTGGAAAAACTGCATCTGAACCTGCCAAAGATTAAAACTGGACCCTTATCTTTCACCTTGCATTAAATTAGAATCCAAGTGGATTAAATATCTAAATATTAAAACAGAAACACTAAACTTGCTGGAAGATAAGTTAGGCAGAACTTTTGAAGATATTGGCATAGGAAAAGACTTTATGAAATAATCCTCAGTAGTATGGGAACTAACAGAAAAAATCAACAACTGGGATCTCATCCTATTAAAAAGCTTCTGCACGTAAAAGAAACCATCAACAGAACTAAGAGACAAACTACAATGTGGGAAAAAATTTTTACCAGCTGCTCCTCAGACAAAGGACTATTATCTAGAATATATAAATTACTCAAAACAGTCAACCCCCCAATATAAAGACCTGATTCAAAAATGGGCATCTGAAATGAACAGACATTTCTCAGACAAAGAAGTAAGAACAGCAAGTAAATATATGAAGAAACGTTCCACATCACTGGTCATTCGAGAGATGCAGATGAAAACAACACCGAGATTCCACCTCACCTCACAAAGAATGGCTGCTATCAAGAAGTCACACAATAACAAATGTTGCTGGGGTTGTGGGGAGAAAGGAACCCTTCTCCATTGTTGGTTGGAGTGCAGACTGGTGCAACCACTATGGAAATCAGTATGGAGATATCTCAAAGAGCTGGGAGTAGAGGTTCCATTTGACCCAGCCATCCCTCTGCTGGGTATCTTTCCAAAAGAATTAAAGGAATCATATCAAAGTTATTTATGCACACCCATGTTTATAGCAGTACAGTTTGTAATAGCTAAAACTTGGAAACAGCCCGTTTGCCCATCAGTTGGAGATTGGATAAAGAAGATGTGGTTTTTCTATAAAATGGAATACTATTCAGCCATAAAGAATGAGAAATTAGATTCATTCATCGGAAAATGGATACATATTGAGGATATACTCCCAAGTGAAATAAATAAGTCATACGTGTAAATACCGAATAGTTTCTCTGGTGTGATAATCTATAACAGTACATAAGATCCTATGAGATAATTGACAATGTGAAATAGGAAGAAAAGGGCTAAAGGTGAAGGGAAAGTGGGAAGGGTAAGGGAAAAGAAAAAATATGAGAAAATGAAAAAATGGAAATAAAGTGTTTGTAAAGGGGGAGGGAGGAGGGGTGAAGGGAGGGCAGGGACAAGGGGAAAAAATGAGAACCAAGACCTGTCATGTAAAGGTACAAAATCCAAATAATAAATGTAACTGTACTATATACCTAAAATATACAAATAAACTCAATTAAAAAAAAAGAACTAACAAGAAAATTTAGGCTGAGCCTGCTGGTACATATCTGTATTTCCAACACTCTGGGAGGCTGAGACAGTAGGATCTCCAGCTGAAGCCCAGGCTGGGCAAATTAGCAAGACCCATTCTCACAAAAAGAGATTAAAAACAGGGCTGTAGATATAGTTGTATGTTCAATCGTTAGCACCACAAAAAAAGAAGAAAGAAGAAAGAAGAAAGAAGAAAGAAGAAGAGGAAGAAGAAGAAGAAGAAGAAGAAGAAGAAGAAGAAGAAGAAGAAGAAGAAGAAGAAGAAGAAGAAGAAGAAGAAGAAGAAGAAGAAGAAGAAGAAGAAGAAGAAGGTAAGTAAATAAAGAGAACAACAAAATTTTAGTGAAGTGACATAAATGTAATGCTTTTTCTTAAACTATCATTACCAGATATAAAACATTTTTAAAAAATCAGCTCACAGGACTTACTCATCTTGCGTAACTAGAACGTAACACACTTTGACCAATGCATCTCCACTTTTCCTTCTCTTCAGTGTCTAGTGGCCCTCATTCTACTCTGCTTCTATTTTAGTGGTATCTTCTAGTATTTGTCCTTCTGTGTCTGGTTTATTTCACTTGGCATAATATTTTCTAGGTTATCAAGGTTATTGTCTTAGTTACTTTTCTCATTGCTAAGACAAAATACCTGACACCCAAAGCTAAAGGAGGAAAAGTTTATTTAGCTCACAGTTTCTAGAGGTTTTAGCCCATAATCAGCTGGCTCCAAGGCAAGGTGGCAAATGGCAGAGGGAAAACAGTACATGGAGGATGAAAGGTAGCAAAGCAACAATGACTCTTAGCAGCTTCTTTCTTCCTCTTTCGTCTTATCCAGACTGCTTAGGGCAGGTAACACTCACACCCTTAATCCTAGTGTCTCGGAGCTCCCCCTGTGACTGTGTGAGGGTTTGGGGAGATATCCAGTCATAAGCCATAACAGTTGTCATGAACAGCAGAATTTCCTACATTTTAAAAGCTGATTAATATTCCATTGTGTCTTTCTCATATTTTTAAATCTATTCTTCAATGTGCAGACACATAAGTTTATTATATGATAGCTAATGTCTGTAATACTTTAATTAAAATGAGTGTTCAAATAATCTTAGACACACTGATATAATTTTCTTTGACTATATATACTCAGAAGTAAGATTGCTGGATCATATGGTTACTTAATTTTTTTTTAGGAACTTCTTACATTTTTTCATTGTGGTTTTTCATTGTGGTTGCACCAGTTTATATTTCTATCTACTGTGTACAATGGTTTCCTTATTCAAGATCCTCTCCAACATTTGTCATCTTTGTGTTGTTGTTTTGTGTATGTGGTTTTATTTCTGGGTTTCTTTTTGTTTTGTTTTGTTTTGCTTTAGCAATTTAGTGACAGTCACCTAACAGGTGAGTGGTGAAAGTCTGTAGTGTATATTTTCACTTGTCTCTTGATTAGTGACATTGAGCAACTTTTAAATTCAATTCAATTCTCACTGGCTGTACTGTGCATTTTTTGGAGAAATATCTACAAAAGATTGCTTTGTTTTTGCTATTGAATTGTATAATTAATATTATTAAAATATTCATAACATCAAAGGTGATCTGTACATTCAATTCCCTCTTACTGACGTGTTTTACAGAAATATTAAAAAACAACCTGAAAATCATATGAAACCACAAAAGATCCTAAATAGCCAAAGCAGTTTTGAGCAAGCAAAAAGGTAGAAGCATCACAAGTTCTTACTTCAGAAATTTTTACCAAACTATAATAATGAACACAGCATGGGATGGGCCTAGAAACACATAAAAAATGAAAATAACTGGTATCTCAGAAATAAGTCCACATGGATATGATCAACTGGTCTTTGACAGATATGGCAAGAATACATGATGGGAAAAGGATAGTCTTCAATAAATGATAGTGGGAAAACTGGATATCTACAGGCCCCTCTCCCCGATCCTCCCCAAAAAAGCCAAAAGAAGGAAATCCTACAAAAAACAAGAAAAAAAGCATTGAATTGGACTCTTATCTCACTCTACTGACAAAATTTAGTTCAAAATGGACTAAAAACTTGAACAACATACCAGAAACTGTAAAACTCCTAGGAGAAAATAGAGGAAAAGCTTATTGACATTGACATCAGGAATAATTTCTTGAATGAACACTAAAATCAAAGGAAGCAAAAGCAAAATACACATGTGGAATTTCATCAGACTGAAGAAGTTTCTGAACAGCAAAGAGACATGATCAACAAAATGAAAAGGCAAAAATATTTGTGATCCATATACAGTATCTAAAAAGTATCTGCTATCAAAGGTAGATAAGGAATTCCCTCAACTCAATAATAACTACAAAAACCACAAGCAAGCCCGCGCGCGTGCACACACACACACACACACACACAAAACCCAACAAAAAACTAGCCCAGTACAGTTTCTTTGGAGGAAGTCAAGAAAGTAAATATTTCTCAGTGTTTCTCAAATTTATTAGTGTAGTGGAATGAATATGAAAGCTTCAGGTTACCAATGCTTAGTTAATACATTGTCCCTTATATTTGCTATGGTGATGAATTGAAAAACACACACAACCGCTCTCTTCTTTATAGTTAAGAATTTTAAATTTTGTTTTTTTCTCAAAAATAAAAAAAAATCTATAATATTTTTCTGTCAAGAGACTTTTCTACAAAGATTATGTAAATTCATGTAAGAAGCATCTACAACAGCACAGGTTTCTACACATTTTAGTCAACATTCTATGACAAATGAATGGCAGAGTAAATAATTTTACTTTACTCCTTTTTCAGAGTAGTGTGGCTAAGGCTGAATTACTATTTGTAAATTATTGGTGGGGGCAAATCCAGTCGTGCTTCAAAGACTGACACTGTAAAGATTAAACAGTTCTCCTGTAATCTAGCTTCCTTTCGTGCTGCATGCTGAGTTCCTTTTAAGAAAAATAACAGAATGAAAGATAAACATGAAACTCTGGGTCTTTTATTTGTCCTTCTGGCTGTCTTGACTTTTTCTGATTCTGCTTTCCTTTGATCAGCAGAAACAACTGTTGAATGGGAGGTCTGTGATTGTTCCTCCTTTTGCTGATATAAAATGCCTCTGTAGTGTGGTTTAATAGAGTTTCTATCTAGATAAGAAATGAAAAATTCTACCCATGTGTTTTATTAATTTTGGCTATAGAGCAGAACATGGAAAACTGTTGATTAAATTGTATGATTTCAATCATCAATGAAGTATTCAAAGCAGATTTGCTTTTCTATTTTTCTCATCATTGATAAAGCAATCTGATTGTTCATTCATTCAAGATATTTTTTCATTAAGACTTCTGAAGATTTAAATTGGGTGTGGTGATGCACACCTGTAATCCCAGCACTATGGGAAGCTGAGCCAAGAGAATTGCAAGTTCAAGCCCAGCCTGTACAACTTGAGGATCCCCTGTCTCCAAAGCAGGAAAGAGGATTGGGGATGCAGCTCAGTGTGAAAGCCCTGGGCTCCATCACCTGCAGCACCAAAAAAAAAAAAAAAGTTATGAAGTCGTGCAATAGAATTCTCATAATCATCTTATACAATAGTGAAAAGCTAATATGAGAACGAAGGGGAAAAAAATGAAAGTATGTGTGCTGGATGTTTTGCAGTTCAGTTCCCCTCTCCACTCTTCTCTATCCAACTCACTTTTTAGGATGGCTAAGTTCTATTAACAACTTTCTTGGGCTCTGATTTCTAGTTAGTTGTCTCTGATCAATGGGAAATAGTGCTGTGAGATTGGAAGGCAGAAGCAGAGATAAATTAGGGGTGCTTCTTTCCCTTGTTTGCTCTTCTCCAGGCACGGGATGACAATGCTTGTGTTCTCTACCTGCAGAAAGTCTCTGCAGATATTCTCTTTCATAGCTATAGGTTTCTAGAGATTATGGTAACCACTCCTTTAGGCCAGAATGATAATGGCTCCCAGGTACTTTATTATCCCTGATGGTGTTCCCGATAACGTCTACATGTATAAATCTTCCTTTCACTGTGCCAGTTAAGTGGGTCACCTGCTTCTTGACACATCCCTGATTGATACTATATGACAGTGGTCACATTTTAATATAGGTACAGGATGGATTATTACATAATAAACATAGTTTTCACAAATAATACAAAACACTATGAGATAATGCTCAGAATGAGAAAAAAAGATAAAATGATAATAAAAATATAACCTCTCTGGGAAAAACAAGGTTTGTGGGGTATATATGTGTGTATATCTGTGTGTGTGTGTATGTGTGTGTGTGCACCATGCATGTGTGTGTGTTTGTATGTTAAAAAACATTTTTAAAAGACTGGAAAGAGATACTGAACTTTTAGCTGCAATTTATATAATACGTGGATTTTAGAAATATTTCCAGTTTCTTATTTATACTCTTATTTTCCAATCTACTATGTTATGGCTTGCATCTAGATAGCCTCTAAAAATCTCATATGCTCATAGGTGGGGCTTTTTGGATGTAGCTGGATCTAGGATATATGAATATGGATTAAGGGTGTATAATATCTGGGTTAGTTCCCTAGTTGGATTAGCATAGTTCAAGGGGTGTCTGAATGGAGTCTCTGAAGAGGGAAATCCCACCCTAGGTGTGGGTGTCACCAGTCAATAGGCTTATAGCCTGGATGGGATATAAAGGGACGGAAAAAAATCAGGCTTTTTGCACTTCCATGAATGCTAAATCATATTCATTATGTTTCCTTGAATAATGTTTGTTTTGTAAAAGACTGGAAAGACTCAGTCACAGGAAGGTAAAAGACTGAGCAAAAAGAGAGGAGACAGGTAGAGTGGTCAGGTGGTTGTGTTATCAGCATCATTTTCTCATTTCTGCCACACAACTGCAGTACAGTAAGGGCAGTCATACCCTTGTCCCAGTGACAGTAGCAAATGGGGGTTGGTGGTTAGCCCCAGAATTTCCATAAGTGATGTCATATTATATCAATGTTTTAATATAATAGTCACTAGAAAGTTGATGCTTTTAAAAGCTTAACTAGTGTGAATGAATATAAGCTACTCTAGAAAACTATTTTTATTGACCTAAAACATTTATCTGAAGTAAAGCCAATGCTTGTTATGCAAATTTAGGTTCTACAGGAATCCACAATTTGCCTTCTAGTTATATTGTTGCCACTGAGTCTACTCCATACAGCATTCTGGAGCTACCTGCAATGTGTGGGCAAATGTTTCCAATGGATATGATTCCCTTTGGAGCTTTCTTGAGAAGAATAGTCTCTTTCACATTTATACTTAGTTTCTAAAAATTCCATCTTTTTTGAATCATGAAGATGTCTCCCAACCACTGTTCTAAGACTTTTGTGCATGCATTTATACCATATAAATTTCTATCTTCCCTTTCAACTCTTTTATGTCACCTCAGTAGAGTACTTAAAACTGTACCTGGGATTTAGTGAATACTAAATGCATGGAAGCTGCTATTATTATAACTAGAAAGATGAGGTGTTTCCAACAGCCTTCGATGGAACTGTCCTAGAACCAGCTCAGCTAATTGTCAATATTTGTAGGAATTTAGCAGGCCAGTTGCCAAACATGCCCATCATTTTAAAATGAATTATATAAACTGGATGTGGTGGTACACACGTGTAATTCCAACACTCTGAAAGGCTGAAGGAAGAGTATCACGAATTCAGAACCAGATGGAGCAATTTAAAGGCTTAGCAAGACCCTGTCTCAAATTAAAAAATTTGAATTTAAATTCTTTTTTTGGTAATGAGGATCAAACTCAGGTCCTTGCACTTGTAAGGCAGGCAGTGAAACCACTGAGCTACCCTGGCGAAAATTTAAATTTAAATTAAAAAAAAAAACCTGGAAATTTCACTCAATGCAAAGACCCTAAGTTCAAACTCCAGTACCAAAACTAAAAAAAAAAAATTATTAAAACTTTGAATTCAATAAGTTATATTAAAAATAGAAGTCAAGGAGATGAATTCCACAATAAGACATTTGCCTAGGGTGTACGATGCCCTAGGTTTAATCCCCAGCACCACACACACAAATTAAAGACATAAACATTCAAAACACATTGCTTTCCAGAATTATATCACATTTAAATGTCATCTGTGCCCTTGAGAGGTAATTTGACTTTATTGTATCACTGCAGTGATGGTATGCATCTCTTCCCAACTCTGTGTTCACAACATTGCCCCAGCGGATTGAAAATGACCATAATGGCCATGTTTCACCTCAGAGAGTAGCTGACCCTTCAAATCAGCACTTGATTTGTGGTTTTGTTGATTGTTGAGACTAAAGGAAGTAACAAAACAATTAATAATACAAATTAAACTAATCACTGTCTTGCATCTAATATTTAAGCCAAAAAATGTTTCAGTTTGGTGAATGCAACTTTGAACAACAGTAAGAAATATTCCAACAGTAACTCATATATCACATTTAATAGCAAAACATTATTGGGAAAAGAAAGAGCAAATTGTGATGTGATTACTTTTGCAATATTATAGCAGGGACTTACAGGCAGGGCCTGAAGATTCCCAATGAGTAACTAAAAGCTAGTAAAGCTTGTCATCTTTGTTTTCATTTTATGTCTGTCTCCTTTATTACCATATAACTTTAAGTCAGATCCTTGCTCAGCTCTGCATGTAGGCTTGCTAATCACTTTAGTAGTGTTTGACTAAAAACTAGTAAGGGCTTATTAGCCCTAAATTTACCTAGCCTGTTTCATTCCCCTTCAAGGGTGAGGAAACTAAGGTAAAAGTAACTAAAATAATTTTCAAGATCTGTAGTAACAATCCAATTGCCAGGTTTTACAACTGTCCAGTTCCAGATCCCTCTGCATTGATGCCTAAATGTCACCAGTCTTTGTTCAAAATTTAAAGTCACCTCAGATTTCAGGAAAAGCAGAGCCCCCAAGAAAAGCAGAGCCTCACAGACCACCTCAGGATAAGGTCACCCCTTCCAAGTAGCAGCAGTTATCCCATGACAGTAACCAAAGCTAACACCTTAAGCAGGAGCCATCATCTCAGGATAGGAGCTGAATTGCACCCTCAAGTGGTGATGACTCTCTTAAGGACTATTAATCAGCCCACAGCTTCACCAGGATTCCTTATATTGCCAGCTGTGTAAGCTTCTAACGTTTGCCTCCATTTCCTTTATAAAACGCCAAAGTTTCTGTCAGCCCCTTAAATCTAAATCTTGAACTTCTTTATCTGTCCTTCTTAGCATGTCCATGGTGATTAAAGCTCTTTCCCTACACTGTACCACTGCTTGTCTCCTTGAATGATATTCTATAACAAGTGGCTGATCCTGGACAGTTGCAACCCCAGAAGCCAGGGCTTTTTGCCCTGAAACTCTAGTAACAAAATTATGTTTGCATTGCAACCACAAGTTGGCTGTGCCTACATGACTTTTGGAAAGTTTAACAGAAGCAGTCTGTGAAAATTGATTGCATATGTAAAATTTGCAAGAGTATTGTACATTTAATTATGTATAAATTGTGTTCTTAGATGCTTTATATGTGTAAAACTTGCATATGTATATACTTGCATATGTATATAAGTACTTGTATATGTGTATAAACCCTCACACACAGCATTTCTCTAAAAGCTTTATTCATGTAACATTTACCAACATATCATTGCTTTCAGATTTTGTTGCTTACCAAAGAATTGTTTTACTAAGGATGGCATTCATACTGAAAGGAGATGGGGAAAAGGAAAAATGGTGTCACCTTAGTAAATTATGGAATCATTCAAATCATAAATATTCATAGCCATAAGTTAATGCTGCACAACAAATAGTACCTACAACTCATCTTCTCATTGCTGAATTCACCCTTCAGCTGTGTAGGTGTGCTCCTGGGATTCAGTTCAGGCCAGGCTTACTCATCAAAGGCAACCTGCTGGCCCTGAGGCCTTGTTGGCCTAGTATGATTTCTCTTATATCTCCCCTGTGGTCAGGAGGCCACTTGGCCACATGCATTCATTTACCAGCTGGGCAGGATTAACACAAGGCCTTTTGAAGTCAAGGCTCATAAATGAAATAGTATTCATTTCCTTCTCCTTCTGTTGGCTAAAAGAAAGCAAGGTTTAGAAAGTGGGAAATAAGTTCCAGCTTTTAATGGGAATCTCAGAAAATATGGATATAGAGATTAGCAAGTAGAGTAAGTATCTACTATAATATCTTCCGTCATCCTCACAAACTCATACCTTGATTAAGCAAACCACCTGTGAATGTGGTCAAGGAAGCTGTAAACAAAGTCCTCTTTGGCCTTGGATTATGATTCTGCTTTCGTCCCCTATTTTCTGAACCTATATTTGCAATTCAGTAGACTCATTATAAATAGGAAAAAAGTAGCTAAAATTTAGTCATGGTTCTTCCTTTCTCACAAAAAGAATTCCATATAAGCCGAATTCACAAGCAGAGTTGTATGACAGAAGAAAAATTTTAAAGATTTATTATAATTAAGGAAGCTGAATGAAATTAAGCAACCAAAACAACAGGAAAAAAATGAAAACATGAAAAATTTTAAAGGATGAGAAATAAACAGAAAGTAACATGTGTAAAGTGGTGGGGAGAAAGACTGCTTTATTTCCAAATAGAAAGTCTGAAGCTGGGGATTTAGCTCAGTGGTGCCCCACACCTGCCTCGCAAGCACAAGGTGCTGAGTTTGCTCTCCTGAACAACAACAACAACAAAAAAATGTTGCTGCCAAACAGAAAGTCTGAGGTTCTAAGGAGTCACAGTCCTGTATCTGCTTAATAAAAGGGATACATTCCAAGAAATTCAGTGTTAGATGATTGAATCATTGCATGAAAACACCATGTGGTGTCTGGTGATTCCAGGCTCTTTATGTCCAGCCCAAGAATTGGCCAGGACAGCCAATGAATAGATACACGTAACTTTTATTTAAAATAGAGGAAGAAAAGGAAAGAGTGAAGAAAAGAGAAGAGCAAAAAGAGGTAACATCCCACAAGCAAAATGGCCCACTCAAACTAGAGGACAGCAGAACAGCAAGATGTCAGGGAAAGTGAGTGAATGGCCACAGTCTTTTGTACCCACCCAGATGCTGTCAGCTGGAAGTTGCTCTGGCCACCATTCCTGGCTCTGATTGACAGGTAACATCTTGTTGATCAGCTTCTGTTCCAGCTCAAGTTACATCTTATTTTCAGCCAGTCTGCCATACCCTAAAGTCGTGCCTCGCACAAACCCAGGCTACATGGGACCGCTGTTGTATTTGCAATCTATCTGTCTCATTTACTTTCTTATGGCTGGGACAAAATACTGAACACCCACAAATGAAAGGAGAAGTTTATTTTGGCTTGAATTTCAGTCCAAGATCAGCTGGCTCCAGAAACAGGATGGCAGAGGGTCACAGGGAGAAAAGGTATTTACCCATGGAAGCCATGAGGCAGAAAGAGGAGGAAAGAACCAAGAGCTAGCACAAACACTTCCAGGCAACCCCCCCAGTGATCCACCTCCAACCATACCCCATTGATAACAGCAAATTTAGCTCCCGAGCTCAGTGGATAATCTACTGATGAGTATAACGCCCCTGCGATCCAGTCACCTTCCAAAATACATGAGAATTTTGTGGGACATTTTTGTTTTAACCATAATACTGTCATTTACTGTAAGGTTGCTATGCTGTACATGACTCTGCACTGTGATAAGATCCTTTCTCTTCTTGGATATTCTTACCAAAATTTGTGGGGTTTTTGGCTCTTTGGTTGATGTCTGCTTCCTTAGCACCTAGCTTAGTATTTGACAAGTGAGGAGCTAAATATTAAATTAATGCCTCAATGATGAGGTCATAGTGCTATTTATAGAAAAAATGAAAGTCCTGTATTTTAGTAACATTTTCCTTTCTAGAGATCCTTCCTACATAGTCTTCAAAAGTAAGGAAGAAAGGCAAGGTCCTTCTTAAATATTTTTTAAAAAATCTGAAGATTGCAGAGGATTTCCAAATCCATTCCAAACAATATTCATTCAAACTAATTAGCCCTTCACTCAGCAGAGCAGTTTAATCTTCACAAATATCACTGTGTGAATATTGTTTTATAATACTTCTCTGTATAGATTACATTTACCTATTTGGTGCTCAATCACAGCAGTGACTCAGGTTATTTAGGCATTCATATAAAATAATTCTGCCTACTGATTCAGAATAGGCAAAAAAGGTTAAAAGGAACATCATTACTATGCATTGAGTGATTAAATGCCAGAACCTCTGGTAGAGTTTATAAATTCATTACCTCATTTGAGTCTCTAAAATAATTCCTCAACAAAAATATCATAATTCCCATTTTACAAATAAAAGAACCTGAGTCTCAGAGAGGTCAGATTTATATTTTATAAGTGACCATGTAGGATTTGAATTCTAGTATGTCTTTCTGATCCTAAAGGTTTTTTTATGTGTACTCTGTGACTGTACTATATCTCCTCTGTCTTTTTCAGTTAAGATGTACATCCTTCATTTTAATTTTAATTGGGAAGAGGCTTTATGTGTGGATAGAAATGCCATAGGGGGAAAAACCGTAACCATCTGCTTCCATTGATGATTATTCTGGAAAGCAATATTAGCTAAAAGTACGCTATACTTTATCCTCAAAAGAAAATAAAATGAATATTCTCTCCAGCTATAGTTCATGTTGCTGTAGAGTTCACATTAGCCATGACTAAAACATGCCCTTCCTTTTGCTAATGAAGCTCCTGGTCCCTCTTCAGCCCTAGTATCATTCCTCCAATTCTGGCTTGCATTGGCTCATGGCTGCAGTCCCAGAATCAATACTTTTCCCAGCCAAACAATTTTTCTATTTTATGTTTTGTCTGCTTTAAGGAACAAATTTCAAAGAAAAGGAAGGAGATATAGGCTGTGTAAATAGAGTTCACTGTAGGTTTGAGAGTGCAGTATGCTAGAGGATGTTTGAAATTTTGCAAAGTAATAATTTGAAAATTTTCAAAGAAATAACAATCATAAAGTTTGCATAACAATGTAACTCTCATAGACAAACTAAATGACATATACTAAGAGCAAACAGTAAGAAAAGACAGAGATAGGTATCAGTGCATGCACAGAGGGGAGAGGATATAATTTCTCCTTTTGGAGGCAAGCATGAGGCAATTTAACTACACTTCTCTATTTAAGTTGTTTTTATTATTTCTCTCTTTCTAGCCAAGTGTCCTCTACTCAAGTGTTCCTCAAATTTGAGCTTAAACATCAACAGGAGAGCTTGTTAAAATGCAGATTCTCATGCAGTAGCTCTTAAGCAAAACCTGAGATTTTGCATTTCTAACAGGCTCCCAGGCAATGTCCATGCTGTGGATCTGGAATCCCACTTTGAAGAGCAAAGCTCTTGATCATAGGACATTATGTTGATTGGTAGGATGGGGGACAGGAGCAAGCAGATCTTGTACCTTAGAAAATAAAGTTACAAAGAATATTTTGCATGTTTAAAAATTCTCCATCTTTGGTCTGTATGTACTGAAATTCCATATGAAGCTGATTTCAGAACCTCATTATGCTTGCCTTTTAAAATAAATAGTACTTTTTTATATTGCTGATTTCTGGCATTTGAGACTAGTTAGTTCCTCAAATGTTCTTTGTGTTTATGCAAACATTCCAAAAACTAGTCCAGACTTTTACTTTGAAGGGTCCAATAAGTTTTTTTTTCTAATATAGTTGCATTTGTGAAACCACATAAATAAACATTGGTTTCAATCAGTTGTATGGGTCCACCTGTGTCATCTAAATCCAAACCATGAAGTGTGTGTGTGTGTGTGTGTGTGTGTGTGTGTGTGTGTGTATGCTCCCTGGACTGATCAAACTCAGGACCTTGCACAGACTAAGCACATGCTTTACCACTGAGCCAAACCCTAATTCGTGGGTTTTAAGATAAAAATACACACAACACAAATTATGGAATTTCTTCCTGATAAGTAGGGGTAACTTTGAGTACAGCCACAGGAGAGCCTAAGTAAATGCTCCATACAAGGGACACAGATTTTCTTCCGCTCTTCCAGAAACTTCTGGCCTGAAATAAATCATAAAATAAGATGTTCATTTGTTTAAAAAAAAGCTGTATCTTTTTTGGTGACATAGTATGACAAAGGCTTAATGCTTCTCATTTCACTGTTTGGAAAAGCAAGGCACAGTGGTTAGTAGTGCATCCAAGACTGATCCACCCATCAGTCCCAGAGGCAGGACAGAGATGGAAGTCAGCCCACCCACATGGAGGGTAGAGGTCTTCATTCTTGTCAGGCTGATTGCCTGCTTAGAACCCATCCAACTTGGCTTTCCAATCCTCTAACTTCTCTCGCTGACACACGTCTTTGATTCCTTAGTGACTGTGTTTTTTTTCACTTATTATCACTGATTTCCTGGAATACTTCAAGCAGTTTCTCATTCTGTTTACTAATGAAATATTATAATCTGGATCTCATGAGGAGTGGCTGGCCTATATTTCATCAATCTTATTATTGATAAGGATCCATTGGCATTCATAGTAAATTTCATTTGTTTTTTCTTTTTCTTTTTTTGGTTTTTTGAGACAGGGTTTCACTGTGTAGTTGAGACTGACCTGGAACTCACTATGTAGCCCAGGCTGGTCTCAAATGCACAGTGATCCTCCTGCCTCAGCTTCCTGAGTGCTGGGATTACAGTCGTGTGCCACCACACCTGGCTTTCATTTGTTTTTTCTATTACTGTACTCCCACCAGCTACAATGAGGGCTTGAGAAACTTAATCTTGGGACTCTGATCCCCTGTCTTCCCCAGCTCCATCACTGTGCCACAAGGTACACTCTCACAAAGCTTGGCTACTCAGTCAAGAAGGAAAGAAAAATGAACTCTTTATTTTGGAGAATATTTATTCCATGTGCAACCGAAGTGTTTGCTCTCTTTTTCACAACTAGAGTGATCAAATAATTCAGTCTAAATCAGGACACTTTTTTAACACTTTTTAAAATAGAGTGATATTAAAATCAGACCAACATTTTGGGCCAAAATTAAGACTGCCCTAGGTCTGCTGTAATATATAGCCAACCTCACAGTGGCTTGCCTGGTTATCTATGTGAGTTCCTCTAACATTCTGCTGCTAAAGGATTTCGATGCTATGAAGTTAGCAACAAGCAGTGATTTATGAGTGAAAAGTGGGGTGAAGCGTATGTTCCACTTCATTGCAGCTTTCAGATATCAATTGATTTAATGCCGTTAAGGACTTACATAATAATAAGCACATTCAGAAATGCAATGGATTAAAAATTAAATTAAATTTTTTTAATTTAAAAAATTTTAAATTAAACTAATTTAAAATTTAAGCTTTTGTTTTTGTTTCATATGACTTAAAAACTCTTAAAATTGTGTGTGTGTGTGTGTGTGTGTGTGTGTGTGTGTGTGTGTGTGTGTTAGCTGAATACTACATCAGAAACCAGTATTGGTCAGGAAAAAAAATTCTTAAACAAAAAAATGGAGTGAAAAGCCAAAGGTAATTAAATATAAACACAAATATCTTTTGACTCTCCACTTCTGTCCCTTAAGGGTCAAGCTTGTGTTTAAAAGAAAAGGTTCAGAAGTGATTAAATTATACTAAGAAATTGTTCAAATATCTTTATTTTACAGCACATTTTAAAATACCACAGTCCCTTTGCAGAGTGACATCTAATCATTCATAAGCAAATGCAATAACTTAGAACAGCAGGTATTGTATTATCTCAAGTTGCCTTCTTGGCACACTACTCTAAGACTTGTCAGTTTCTCCACAACTCCAATCTTTATCTCTGAAAATCTCCTAATTCATAGTCTCTTGAATTCATTGAAGGCCTCGTTATCTTTTGTAAGTGTTATTCTGAACCATTCTAAAATACCCCAGAAAAAAATTCCAAGATCTTTAACTCGATGTTCAATTCTGTGCATCCTCTATTCTCTCTGCTTCATCACTCAGCAAGTAACAGGTTCTCATTTGTTGAATGAGTGTAACCAAAGATACAAACAACTCACCACAGCCGTTCCCCTCCAAGGTGTTCCTCACTTTAGACAGGTGATTACAATCTTAGTATTGGGATGCATTGAGATTCCCCAAGAGTTGGTTTAAGAAAAGCTTTTATTCTTGTTGCACCAGGCTTGGTGTTAACAGGGGAAGTAAATACACGGAACTGAGAAGGAATTGAAAATGTTTTAGTCTAAAAAACAGGTAAAAAAAAAAAAAAAAAACTAGATCGTAATCTGTGAGAATAGCTGAAAACTAGAGAGGAGTAGAAACATGAGAGGTGAGAGGGAACACCAAGAATGGAAGAGACTCTTAAACCATTTTTACATCTCCTTTGGGTTCTAAAAGCTCATTAAATCAGCAAAAGTCTTATATTTTGTGCCATAAAATGGACCTGTTGATTCAGAGATTCTCAATCTTGGCTGCACATTAAAATCACAAGGAGACTTATAACGTGCTAAACCCTAGGACGTGCCTGAAGATGTGCTGGTGTGACTGGTCTCAGGTGGGGCTGAAAAATGTAATATTTAAAAGACAACCCTTGGTGATTCTTTTGAAGATTAAGTGAGATTATCCATGTAGATGCACTTTGCACAGGGCTCTCTAAAGGTTGGCCATTATTGATAGGATTACTAAATCAATACCCACTGAGTTTCAAACCAAAGAAAAGAAAGAGCACAGTTATGGATTTTCTAATGGCCTAAATTCAGTTCAGAATAAGTCTTTGTGCTCAATCTTGGAGTCCAAGTTAGGTGAAGAAAGGGGTCATGGAGCTCTGAAAAGAGAAGAATATATGCAAAAACATACAGAGGTAAAGTAATATATTCTGTAAATAATACATTTTTCATTTTTCCAACCAATTAAACAACCATTTATTGCATATCTTAGGCCTCCATCAGGGGCATAAGACTGATAAAAATTTCAAGAATAAGGTGAATTGGACACAGCAAGACTATTTTTCTCTTTGGGGTGCTCGAAAGGATGAGTTGCTCATTTTAAACTTTAAAAAGACACTTTAGGAGCACACAAGAAACAGAAATTTTCTACAGTGAAGTTCTCATGAATCAGCCAATCTGGAGTCAATGAGATGAATGATAGGAACAATGGATTTTAAAATTCTAGTGTGACTGGCCACATAGGAGTAAAGTATACATTTAGGAGTGTCCCTTTTATCTTCGTTGCATGCTGCAAAGTACTCTGCAAATGTGAAATAGCATTATTATTATTATTATTATTATTATTATTATTATTGACTGTTCAAAGCAAATGATAATAAGAGAAAAACTATTGTTAATATTCAGTAAATATTAATCTCGTAGAATCCTATAGAATTCATTTAATATTTAATGTGTTAATATTGAAACACTTAATATTTCCAGATATGAAATGCCAACTTCTCCTAAGTTTTAACAGTTGCTTTAAACTCTATGTGGAAAGGTACCTAAGTTATAAACACATATACAGATATATTGAGATTATAGCTTCTTCTAGGCATCCCCTCCTCAAATTTTCATCTTTGTCAAGAAACACAGGTTGGAATTAAAGGCAGCTTACCTAGTCAGCTCACAGAGAACCAGGACCATGAACCAGGGCACAGAAGCTTTTCTGTGAATTGTTTGAAGATGAGAGTAGAAGCTGGATACTCAAAGAGCACCATCTACAATACATAAGTTAGTGGAGTGGTTGGAAGTATGCTCTTGGTATCAGTATGACCTGGGAATTTGATAAAAATGCAAATCCTCAGGCTCCCTCAGCCTGAGTCAGAAACTTTAAGAGTGGGATCCAGTAATTCTCCAAGAGATAAATGAATGCTGAAATTGAAGAATGGTTAAATTAGTAATCCAACTCCTAGATTCTTATTCAATCTTCTTAAGAACTCTATTAGTTCACTAGGGTTGCCATAACATACGCCATACACTGGGTAGCTTAATAAAAAATAATTTTCTTATAGTTATAAAGAATAAAAATCTGACAAAGTGTTGGAAGCATTGGTTTCTTCTTAATCTTCTCTCCACTTTTTATTGATAGCAGTCTTCTTCCTGGGTTCTCACATTGTTTTTCTTCTGTTTCTGTTATTATGTCTTAATTCCCTCATTTCTAAGAATATTAGGTTATACTGGATTAACATCCAATTTAATAACCTTATTTTAATTTAATTATGCCTTTGAAATTGGTATCTCCAAATCTAGTCACATTCTGAGGTCCTGGGATTAGGACTTCGATATATGGATTATCAGCAGATGACATTCAGCCCTTAAAATGGACCATAAAAACTGTCAATATGACATAGGTCCCATTAAATCTGAACTCCTACGGGGTGAATGTCAGGCATAAATAACTCTTAAAAGCTCTCAATGATTCAAATGTATTGTCAGGAATAAGATCTAGGATGAAATGGGTGAAAGGTCAAAGTGTTGGGCACAAATCAGAGGATTCAGTCACCAATGACCTTTCCGCAGTCAGGCAGGCAGATCCTATCCAGAACAAAGATGTGATGAAGTAATACAGTAGGAACCCAATCAACATGAGAAGTCTGCTTAAGGAAGCATATTCAATTAAGTCCTGAGACAAGTGGAAAGGTTGAGAATTCAGTTTATTGAATCGAGACATCAGGAGAGACACTTCATAAGAAGGTGGTATCAGAATGAGTGCAAAGACTAGTACTCAGCTGTGAACCACACATGATCTGAATCTGGCAGCACATGTTTCTGACTAGGGGCTGCTGGTCAGAAAGTTGTTGTCAAGGCCAACTAGCTTTAGAAAACTAGGAAATTGCCATAAAATGAATTAGATGTCACTGGAAGCCTTTACAAGACATACTATCTCTTAATACCTTGAGTACCTCTCTGTACTGCATTTTACAGAAAAGGAAAAGAAAACCAAGCAGTAACAAATCACTGTCTTGAAGAAATAACATGTGTGTCAACTTGTGATGCTGTGTCAAGATCCATCGTAACTCCTAGAGCATCTTTGGACTTTATTTCTGGTAGGAAATGGGGAGTCTCAGAGAGTGGCTGATTAAACTTCTGTCTTTTTCAAAGCTGACAAAGAATAAAGCTATGCTTTATTCTCTCTCACACAGAGGAGACCAACTATGTTCAAACTGTCATTATTAGTTCCATTTCAAATACACAGAAATTAAAGGACTGTTACAAAGAAACACACGGAATCCAGGAAGAATGCACCATCTCTTTGAAACCTCCTAACCCCCGGTCTACACACCTGGCCCAGAGGTAGAAGAATTACAGGGAACCCAGCTGAGTAATGATGTTATTAACTCCCTGTTCATCTGATTTTTCTTGGGTCCAGCAAAAGTCAAGTGTTTATAAGGCTTCTCTTTTCAAAACAACTCAAAAGTCAGTCCCAGCAGAGAAGCTCAAAACCAGAAAATCAATAATACAGGAACTACTACTAAGGATTTTCATCTACCCAGTTAGGAAGATATTTATTTATAGAAAAACTGGCCACTCCAGTTTAGTGTGGTAATAACATGGTACAGCTAGTTCAAAGAGTGGTGTGGTTGAACACAGCCTTGTATTATGCCCACCGTAAATGCTCTCTATGAGGAAAAACCTATAATTTAGAGAGATTTGCCATAAATGATAAAACCTGGGTCATTGTAACAGATACTTTTTACCAGCTCTATTGCGGGAAGGGCATGTAAAAAAGGAAGGAAAAGAGTCAGCTTCAGGAAACCTGAAAGGGGAAAGTGAGCCTCATTCTGTTTTACCTACATGAGAGACATCCTACCCCCTACCAGGAACCGTGATGGTGGGGTAATTATTTGTCACAAGGCACAAAATTTATTGAATGGAATATTTATGTTCTGCTCCCTACAGAACTACTTCCCCTCCATTGTATTTATATATTTTTCCCTTTACATCCTCCTTGAACTACAGGGAAAATTATATACTCTTTTAGGGTTTATCAATGGGAGCAAATCAGGAAACACTGACTCAAAATGTCAGACAGTTTTCCACAGGATTCCTTAGGATGGTTCTGTTGTCCCTCTGTTATATATCCTGTTAATCTTTGTTATTCTTGATGGAAAAGAAAGAGGTGTATATGATAGACAAGGCTGCTTATCACTCTCTGAAGATACATGCAGTTATTTGTTACATTTATTTTTTAAATTATCAGTAAATATTCTAACAGGAATTAGGGAAGAGTGGGTCTGAACTAATATCTATGTGCTGGTCTGCTATTATTATTTACGGTTTCTATCAACCAACCATACAGCTCCAAGGATAGCATATACTCAGGAATACAGTGGTAAAGGTTTAGAACTGGATTTCCTGAGGAAATAGGCCTGTCTTTTATTATTTGACAATTTCCAAGGTACAATCATTACTACATGGTTATATTAAACAACCAGTATGATGTCCCTGAAAACGGAGTTGGGAAGAGATATACCATTTTATAGTATTTCCAGACTATAGATACAAGCGAACAAAATTGACTTGGTAGCACTATAAGGCTGAAGAATAAGTCCCAAACAAAATTTCCAGATTTCAGCCTGTAGAACAGAGATCACCATCTGGTGGGGTGAACATTTGCCTTGCTGGGAAGTTCTAATGTAACTCAGTGCCCTTTTCATGGCAGAACTCAGTTGGATGTGAGAGGTGGCCACAATCTTTGGGCTAGAATGGTGAACTCTAATTTTCAACTGTTCAAACTACTCCTCCTTGGCTCTTTCCATGGCTGGTTAATTAATGCACATATGTCAGAGTTCTTCTCAGGCAACACTTTGCTAAACAGACCCTCTCAACCCCATGGCTTGAGGTTACATCTATGTACTAAAAGATCCTACATTTGTATCTGTAGCCTGGATTCTCCCCTCAACCAGAAACTTCCGTATGTAAATGCCTCCTCAAAATCTGTCCTTAGCTGCTTAATAGACATCTCAAATCTTTCATGCTAAAGATTGAACTGCTCTCACCACAGTCATGTGTTTATTTTGGTGGTGATCCTGGGGAACTAAACTCAGTTTATCCCCACCCCTTTTTATTTTGAGATAGTGTCTTACTAAGTCTCTGAATTGCCCAGGGTAGGCTCCAACTTATGATTGTTCTGCCTCGGCTATCCAGAGTGCCGGGATTACAGGCATGTGTCATTATATGCAGCTTTGCCGCAGTCTTTACCAATACAGAAAACATGCCCCATCCTTACAGTGATTCAGTTTTCTCCTCCAAAGGCATGGCCTCATTGATTCCTCTTTTATTCTGTGCCACATCCTATCCATTGGCAAAACATGTCAGCTCTGTTTTCAGAATACATTCAGAAGCTAACTTTAAAACACCACAGCAAAGATTCCATCTATCCCCCTTGTGTTATTGTAATAATCTTTTAACTGGTCCTTTGGTTCTGGCCTCACTCAACTCCATCCCATTTTTCAAGTAGCCAGCATGAGACTTTTACAGCTTTATTTGAGATGTGTACATTCCTTAGGGAAAAACTTCAAGATTTTCCAATTTCACACAGTCCTAGAGTAGATGCAGAATCCTCAGACCTTAACTACTACTGCTCCCTACGTGTTGTTTCTTCCCCCGAGAGATGTTCATAGCCCTCTGTCCACTAGGTCCCAATCCACTAAGCCTCAACTACTATCTGCTGACTTCTTTATTTGAAATTGCCACTGCCATCAAAATCCTCTTCTTTTTAGCTTTTCTTTTTCTTCTAGCACTTATATCTAGCTGAAAGACTACATGTTTTAGTTGGCTTTTTCTTCTTGCAAGAACTTCAACTTTCTGAAGGCAGAGATTATTGTATGTTTTGATCACTGCTTTATCCCTGGTACCCACATCCAAGGAATAGATATTGTTGTGGTCTTATTTTGTCCCCTAAAATTTATATGTATGGAACTTACGCCCCAAAGCAGAAGATTTGGGGGGGTGAAGCATTTGGGGATAAATTTAGGTTTTAAGGGCTCCATTGTCATGAATGGATTAATGTCATTATAAAAGGATTTTATAGAATTTGACCTTTTATGTATTTTTTTTTTTTTTACCTTTGGTCATGTTAAGGCAGTATTTCCCGAAGATGTGGCTTTCAAGGTGCCATCTTGGAAGCAGAGAGAAGCCCTCCCAGATACCAGCACTTTGATCTTGGACTTCATAGCCTCCATAATTGTGAGAAATGCACTTCTATAATTACCCAGTCTGTTATTTTTCTGTAAGAGTCCAAATGGACTAAGACAGATATCATGCCAATTGGAACTGAAATTATTTCAAATACAATTCAGGGAAGACAGGTAGCACGGAAGAGGTGGCAGGGAGAAGGAAGTTTACAGGCAACTTGATTATTTGAGTAACTCAGACCAGCCTCTTCAGATACCCTGCTAAGAATCAGTGAAGGGTATGGGATTCTAGAAAACTAGCTTTTCTGATGTGGAATAATGGAGTATATAAAGAAAAGCTGTGTACTTTACTAGAAAGAGCATTACTTTGGAAGATGAACAAATACTGTTGCTGTTCCTGTCATTTTTTGGTGTGTGATTTAATTCCTTCAAGCCTTTCTTGGATCTCTGTTTTGTTTATCTTTTTGTCATCCTTTTTATGGAGCAGATGTCTCTGCTTCTTTTCCTTCCTTGATCTCTCTCTCTCTCTCTCTCTCTCTCTCTCTCAATCTCTCCCCTTTCACCCCCCCCCGTCGCCTGTACCAGGGTTCAAACTCATGACTTGCAAGCCGTGCCACTGAGTTAAATCGCTGGCTCTCCTCAATCTTAGGTTATATCTAGCAGCCCCTCCATCTGCTTTTTCTGATGCTAGCCTGATCACATCTCTCTTTTAATCTCCATATTTTTGCTCATACTACTTTCTTAGCCTGTAGAAAGCAGAAAAATGCAAATTCAACTCTACTTTCTTTTCAGGTCAAACTGCTTTTGTGTTCTCATGGTCTTTTCTCATCCTCTTTTCTCATAACTACACCATGCCATGAAAAAATGTGGAAGACAAAAAGAAAAAACACTGAGTTTATTACAGGATTATATCACAGTCATGTTGACTTACATCAATCCCTTAAATTTTATAAGCTTCAGTCTCTTTATAAGGAAAATTCAGAAACAATAAGACATTATGCTTCTAGGAAAAGACTCCTTGGATCAATCATGTTGCAGTTTGGCTAATTTTAGTTAGATAAAAGATCAAATTAATACCTCCAATTCATGATGTCTTCCTTGATGAAAGCAGAAGTTATAATATCTACATCATAAGGTTGCTATGAAGATTCAGTGAAGTGTAAAACTTTGTCTATAAACACTCCATTGAGGAAACACTCAATTCAGCTTAGTTATTACTGTCATTATTTTGGGGCCATTGTAACGATCCATGGGATAATGTATGTGTAACAGTCAGATTCTGCTTTTGTGTTTATCTAGGTTCACTCCGCAACTTCTGTGCCCCACTTGTACGCTATGACACTAAACTGGAGAGATTCTATGGAAAGTTTCTTCATCCTTGGTTGAGCTAATGCAAGCTCCAGCAAAAGTTAGGAGGCCTCTCTGGGAAATCTCTGTGGTTTATCTTTTCCCTGTTAATGCCCTAGGCTCCTCTCAAATGGGTATTTTCATGGGATTATCTACTTACTCTCTGGGGACAGGTAACCATCCTCTTGGTAATGACTTCCTGCTATTCTTAGCATCAGGATACCACACTATCATAGTTTGTCTTTACCCTGTTTGCTCCCTTGTAAACAGTCCTTTTATTAAATTCTACTCAATTTTAGCATGCTGGCTGCTTCCTGCCTGAATCCCAATTGATAGAATGTACGTCAGAGTACTTTGCGAAGTTATACCACACACATTTTAACCGACATATTCATTTGTCCCCATGTCCTTAGTAACTGAAAACATCAAATCCTTATAAGAATTAAAACAAATAAACAAAGCACCATTGTTCTAGAGTTATAAGAAATCCACTGCCTACCAAACATCTAGATAATCCCATTTGCTACTCATCCATGGCTCTTCTTCCTGTATTCCAGAACATTTGATTTCCCATGTAAAAATATCATGTCACCTAGGTTCTCATATACAATCTGTGTAGTGGGAACAGAGACCAAGGTAAACAGCTAGAAAGTGATAGAATAGATGATGTCAATCTAGGTACCATTTTATTCCTTCTTCACTATTTCATCCTCTGTGATGCTTTCTAGCACATTCTTCTATCTGTAACCCTATCTCTGGACACAGATCATTTTTTGAAAAATACCAAAGCTATTTTACTACCAAGAAATCATAGTGGGTAATATACTGCCAATAAAAAATAAATGGTATATTACGACAAATGAAAATGTTGATAGAAGTATGCTTTACTCATTGTTTATTCTCAGCACTCCACAGAGCTCCTAGTACATAGTAGTCAATAAATGCAAATAGGAAGTAAAGGGCTAAAGGTGTAAGGAAAGTGGGAAGGGTGGGGGAAAGGTAATAAGGGAGATGAAAAAATATGAGAAACTGAAAAAATGGAAATAAAGTGTTTGTAAATGGGGAGGGGAGGAGGGGGTGAAGGTAGGGCAGGGACAAGGGGAAAAATGAGAATCAAGACCTGTTATGTAAAGGTACAGAATCCCAATGATGAACGTAACTGTATTTGTATACCTAGATTTGTACCAACAACCTCAATAAAAAAGATAATAAATGCATACTGCCAGGGATTTAGCTCAGTGGTTCCACCACCTGCCTCACAAGCTCAAGGACCGAGTTCAATCCCCAGTACAAAAAAAAAAATGATTATGGGATACATAACTGAATAAAGGGGAAATTTGTAGAAGGGATTGATTTTTCATAAAAATGTACTTCTCTTTTTCTAGCTTTTTATGACCCAAATTCAGAAACAAGTCATTTTATAGGGGACTTCATTTTAAATAAATGGAAAGTTTCCCTTTTACTGGGCTTTCTTTGCCTAACCTTTTGTAAGAAGCAGCAGTACTTCATGTCAGACAAAAACCATTACCTAGTGCTAAGACCCAACTGAGAACTGGGATCGTCCCCACTATGCTGAGAGATGTCGCCTCTGTGACTTCTCTTCATCACCTGCAGCCTCAGGTCTCCTTCTCTAGGATCCCAGGTTAAAGTCCCTTTGCTCTTTTTATTTGTTTTCTTGAAGCACGGTTTGTTTCCAGCTGTTAGCTCTAGCACAGTAACCAATTTAAAGGCCTATCATACTTCCTTTTAGAGATAATTGATGCTAATGAGGCATGAAATAATCTACTTGAATAACTCATAGAGAAATTTGGGGTTCTTTTCTTGGAAAATAAAACTTCCAAACTCAATCATGTATGAAAGCAAAGTCAAACATTTCAAAGAAAGGAATTGATAAAATAATAATAGCAATAACATTTTTTCATGAAACTATCCAGAAGGTGTTAGAGAAGGAAACATAATTGAGATTTATGTTTATTTTTCCCTTAGTCCTGCCCTAATGGATTCATGAAGATTGACTATAATGAACAAACAATGTTTCTGATGAATGAGTTTATTGGTTAATTCATAAAACATATGGCAAGCTTCTTCTGCCAGAGTATTTGGGCAAGGGAAAAGCAAATTAAAATCAAGAAAAAATAAATTATATGATAGAAAAATAATATCTTGAAGTAGACCATAAAGGTCAACTAATCAATATTTTTGGAAAAGAGAAAACCCCAATTCTATTCTAGGAACATTTACAAACAGCTAAGCTCAAATTGGAGATGAAGAGTATATTGTCACTAAAACTCAGTGTGTACTGCGCCTAAGTCTCACACCCTTCTGTAATTGATAACAATTTTGCTCTGTAAAGTGCATGCTGAACAGTTACACAGGGGGAAGATATAATACTCACATTAATCTGCCTAGCCAGGCTTGTGCTGTGCCATATAACACTCAAATTACAGCAGCTTAACTTAATAAATATTTATTTCTGCCTCACAAAAAATGTATTGCTGGTCCAGGTGATTTTCTAAGGTAGCCTCTTTGATTTTGTTCTACTTTAATTTCAACATGTTAACATGGCTGTTTAACTTTAACAAAAAATAGCATGCTGGTAGTGGTCTTCTACCAACAAATAAATACTCCAGCCAAAAGGGCCACCTAGTACCTGATGTCTAAGAAGGGACTTGGAACCATTACCACAACACAAAAGTGTTATGGGACTGCAGTTACACCATACCACCAAAATCCACACTACAGACAACTCTCTCCTTGGTTTATATTTTTCTCTATTCTGGTGTACAGTAAATTTTGACAGAAGAACATCATGAAAGGAAGTACCTTGAATATATTCCCAGATGAACCACTTCCCAATTAAACAGATTATTTAACTTTTTATAGACTGGCAAAATTAGAAGAAATAATCCATGAAAAGTGCTTGTCATTGAACGAGTGTGCAGTAAGTGCTTGGCCATCCCAGAAGATGTAGTCATGATCAAAGGCCCACCTCAGATCTTCTCTCTCTCCCTGAGAAATACCTATGAGCCAGAGACTGAGGAGCACCAGCCAGGGAGGGCTTAACTGAGGAACAAAAAAGTGTCTGCTCCTCAGGTCTCTGTGTAAAGACTATAAACTGCCTGTGTCATTAGAATGCATGTTGTTTCTGATCCCTTTAATTGCTGCCTTGTAAATGGGCTTCAGTGAGAACTCTTCAAGCTCCATGAAAATAATACTGATAGAGAATAGGAAACCTAGTTCTACAGGGCTATTTCAAAGCTGGTTTAAATTTACTTTGGAATGTAAATAATGGTTTTTATAAGCCCTATAAATAAAGCAAATATAATATTTGACTAAAAAGCATAGTTTGACTTTTAAAGTTGCTTTCAGGACAGGTAAAGACATAATTCTACTTAACAAAAATCTGCTACAGACATTTTTTGAATTTATGCAAAATAATAATAAACATAATTTTTCACATTAGAACAGGACTTGGCATAAAATTTATGTAAATAGCATACTTTTACCTGCATTTTAAAGTAGTTTGATTTGCCAAAAACTTTTCAAGAATACAACACTAATAGTAAAGGCCTTTGTAAAAGCCACAGATGATCAGTAAGACACAACTGCTGTTCTTCCTATCGTGAGCTCTTCCAAAAGGATCATGTCAATATCCACATAAGTGAATTCATGGAAATTTGAATTATTATGATTTTCTCCCCCAGAAAAGTAGATTTTTAAAAAATGTTCAGAGCTTCCATAGTATATTATTCAAATTATACAGCTTTTCACAAAAATATGAGATAAGCTAAGACAAAAATGAAGTTCCCTACATATGCATGAAAGCAATCACTAGGAACTGTCCTTGAAAATCTGTTAGATTCACTAGACAAAGATGTCAAAATATCTATTTTAATATGTTTAAAGAATTAACATACTTTTAGAATTTTGAGAAATCTTCATACTGATTTCCATAATGGTTTTACTAGTTTACATTGCCAATAACAAGGGTCCCTTTTTCCTTCTTGCAGTCTTGCCAGCATTTGTGATTATTTGATTTCTTGAGGATGGCTACACTTTCTGGGTAAGATGGAACCTCAGTGTTGCCTTCATTTGCATATCTCTAATGACCAGAGATGTTGAGCATTTTTTCATGTATTTATTAGCCATTTCAATTTCTTCTGTGAGGTGCTTATTAATTCACATCCATTTTTGATTGGGTCATTTATGTTTTTGCATTTTGTTGGGTTTTGTTAAGGTTGAAAATTTGAACAAGTACTCTGAAGGACACTTCCTCTGAAAATAATTGGTTAATATTGTCAATAGTGCAATTATAGCTCATCCACTGCTTTCTAGGAGCAAGTCTTCACATAGAAAATGATTTTACAGAATGGTAATATTCAACTTCAAGATTTACCAAGTAATAAGATGATGCATAAAAAAAGAATGGCTCAACATGGTATTTTATGTAACTTTCATTTTTTTCTTTCAACATTCCTTTCTTTCATACAGATTTCTTTCTTTTTAGCACAGGTCTACAGTCAAAGGCTACATACCAGTTAATGATTAAATAGTTCTGATTATTTGCCAAGTTAATTTTGTACTGGAATATTACATGTTAAACAATAAAAATCTTGGATACTGCACATTGGCTATGATACAATATATATTCTAAATGTCCCTCATTTGAGTGGGAAAATCTAGTACATTTCAAGTGGGGTTTTTCTTCTGTTTACTTTTCATTGAGAAGCTTAAACAACATACTAATTTTTCTACCCATACAAATGATGCTGCCAGTGTCTTACTTTACCAGGAAAATTTAGATGCTGATTAAGACATCAACTTAAAATACAAAAGTGCTGTGATACTTTCTGAACATTCAAATTACATAAAAGAATCATTAGGTAAAGCTACAACTCTTTTTGAAATAGGTCTTATCTATAGTATTATAAAAGTATTTCAAAAGATAGTTTCAGTTAAAGATCATAGTCATTAGAAATATACCATTTGTTTTCTAGGAACCTTACAATAATTACTTGGTTACCAGTTATAGAGTAATGTTTCATTTCTTGAGAGGCTTGTCAAATTTGCTCAGACCCACCCAGCAACTCAGTGGCAGTTTGGAAGCTGTGATTCTTTAATTCCCAGGCTGATTCTAATGCTGCAGGATAACAAGGCCTTTATAATGGAGCTTATCAAAGCACATTTTATGTGAGGCAACTAGTTAGAAAAAAATATGACCTTTCAAATTATATCACCACTTTCCACATAAAAATAGAGGCCAGGCTCTTAATTCATGCGACCTTTGGAAGCCATAAAATCACTTTGCAAAGAGAGTTGATGTAGATTTGATTGGGGGCCTGTTCTTTCTGACCCAGAGTGGGCAGAAGCCAGCCACCCATGGAACAGCCTGGGGGAACACTGAAATTCAGGGAGAAATCTGCAGCTGAGTAGTCATCTGATCTCAGCAATGAATTGCTAAAGACAAAGGTAGTTATGCTAACTGGAGGTTTGATCTTTGTCTCTTCACTGCAGACCAAAGAAAGCCTTTAGACTTGCCAACTGTCAGGAGAGGAATATTTCACAGATGTTAACAAACATAAAGCCTCATAAACATAAGTACTAGGAGTATGTATGCATCAAAATTAAAGTCATCAGAAAAATGTTGTCCATTTAATGGGATGTCTATTAATAAAGTAGTATTTTTTAAACAAAACAAAACAAAATTGAAGTCATTTTACTTTAGAACTTGGTGAATAGATGAAACAGAGAAAAGAACACAGAACTTAAAAAACAATGTACAAGATGTTTATATCTTGTTTTAAGTATAAAGCCATTTTATACTATATCTGCATTATAGCAAATATCAAAGAATTGACTGAATTAAAAAAAGAATTAAAATTCTAAAAATTTTATGCTCAGTTCTTTTTTCAATGTATATATTTATGTACTAGGTGAGATCTTATATTGAATATGCTGCTTTGTTTACAATATAAAATATTGACATTTCCCCATGTAATTAAAAATACTATGAAAATATCATCTTAAAGTGTTATAAAATATACCAAACTGTAATTTTGTAATAATTTGTTGAAATATCCCATTATCCATAAACATTTTGAGTTTTCCATTTCTGTATCATAAATAACAATCCTCGGAACAGCTTTGTGAATAAAAGATTTTTATTCATTTGTTTTTTTGAAAGGATTAATTTGTAATATATCAAGTCACCTTCATCAAAGATAAGAATCATCAATAGACTTTTTTACTCTAAGTGTATTACAGCCTCCCTTTTGCATCAGTAAACAATAAATTTGGACTATGAACCAAGGAACCAGGGTCAATATTGTATTTTTACCTGCGTGCCACCGGCATTCCATAGATTTCTTGGATGATAATCACTCTCTCTTTAATAACGCCTCTTCCCCATATAAGCTATGAAATTGAACCTTGAAAAAGAGATAACTGGAAGAATTATGTAAGAAACAGGCAGAAAGAGTGACATTTTCAGGTTTGGCGATTTTTCGAGCCATAAAATTTGTACTCCTATTCCAGCATTAAAATGGGGCTCAAGGGCCAATGTTTCAAATATTGGTGCAGTTTCCCCCTAGACTTCCCCCTAGAAATGCCTAAGCTACATTTGGAACCATGCTAGTTCAAAACCTCGAACTCCTCAGATGGACTTTCTTACTTGAGATACAAACCATTCTTGGCTGTTCCAAGAAAATTTCAGAATGCTAATTAAAACTTTCCATCCTCAGAAACAATTTGGCATCTTGAGGCAATTTTGGCCACCAGATTCCTGAGTGTATATCCAACAGCTGTGCCCAAAATGGATAACTGTGCCTGGTTTAGTCCTGTCTGACGTTACATGTCACAGAGGAAAGCAGCCCCTCATATTTTTTTCAAGGAGGGTTGACAATTCACATACATGATTCACATTCAAGAAATGGAAATGACAACAAAAATACAAATGTTACACTGAAAACAAAAATCCCTCTGAGCTCACTCATGAGGGAGACAGTAGAAAACTTCCTAAGGGAGCTGAGAACTGTGCCTCCTGTGGTTGGTGGCAAGGAGCCATTCCTGCACCATCAGGAAGTGAAGGGAGGCAGCACAAAGCCTGTTACATCTGTTTGCCGAGTTCTGTAGGCCTTGCCAACTATCATGTAGTCTTTTTATGGAAACAAGATAAACAGCATGCGTCACTGTGGCTATTTCACTTTATCAGAGAAGTAGAAGGAAGAGTTCTATGAACTGTAGATAGGCTAGTATATGTCTTTCCAAGCAGTTGTACAAAAGAACAAAAACAATTGGAATGCATTCTGTTATTTTGCCAATGGTTACTTTTTTAAACCAAGTCAGACAGAAAAATATTCCTAAACATGCAGATGTGTACTGGTTGTTCTCAGACTCATCCATGTGGCTGTGACACCCTCCCTATCAGCACTTTAGGTTTGCAATTTTCCAGGCCAAAGAGACTAAAGATCTTTGATGTTCTGTGCCCAACTCAGAGACACTGCTAAGAATTCTAGTCCTCCAAGATTTAAAATGTCTATTCCTATGCAGTCTTATGCTGAAAGAATCTAAAGGAGGGAGACATGAGGTATGCCCTGTCTGCTTTGCCTTCTACTCATCTTTGCTTATCAACACTTGTTGACTGACAAGGTGATATCTTGGATTTATCTCTTTCTTGTACTCATTACATTTTGGTGAATCTTTACCCTCTTTCTCATCTCTTCTTCTTTATGACCTGAAGTTACTTATCAGGACCACTCCCTGAAGGGTTTGGGGTGCAGATGTCATAATGTGGAACAAGCCAGTGAATCATTTATCTCTTCAGTGAGCTTATCTGATTGGTATATTTAATTTACAAGGCTTTACCCGGCTCAGGAGAAGTTTGTACAAATCCACCCCCCACTTATTTTTATTTGTTTGTGCTCCTGAAAAAGATTCCTGTGCATTCTCTCCACTTCTCCAATTGTCCCAGATGTTCACAAGGTTTAATTGTTGACCTTATAGTGTAGTCAAGGAGCACAGTGATCACTGTGCAAGGACCTAATTAAGGAGGGAGATAACTCAGGGGCAGAGATCACAGTGTAAAAATGGAAAAGAGGAAAATGGAAATCAGAATGTCATAGAAATACCTGCATTCTTGTGCTCATCCAAGCACTATTCACAATCATCAAAATATGGAAACAATCTAAAAACATCACTGAAGAATGGATAAAGGAAACTGTATAAGCAATGGAATGCTATTCCAGCTTTTTAAAAATGGAGGAAATCTGTCATTTGCAACAACATGGATGACCCTGGAGAATACTAGACTAAATAAAAATAAGCCAAGCACAGAGAGGCAAATACTGCACGTTTCATAAGTAGAATTTTAAAAAAAAGCTGAAGTCCTAGAAAGAGAAGTGTAGATGGTGGTTACCAGAGACTGGAGTAGGGATGGAGCTTGGGTTGAATTGAGAATTAAAAAACACCAAACTTCAGTAAAGCCTGAGGAATAAATTCAGGAGATCTGTTGAACATCATGAGGATAATAGTTGATAAAAATGTATCATGTACTTGAAAATTGCTAGGAGGGTAAATATTAAATATTCTCACCATACACAAAGTAAGTATATGAAATGCTGGATTGATTTGATTTAGTCATTCTAATGTATATATAGAGAGAGCAATCAAAACATTGTGTTGTGTATTCTCTCTCTCATATGTGTGTGTGCATGTGTCACGAGCCAGCGACGCAGAGCACTGTCCAGCGGTGTCTCAAACCTGAAAGAGCAGCGGGGTGGAGATGGGGCAGAGAGAAAGGAAGGACGCCAAGACAAGAGTCTGATCAAGGCGGCTTTTATTGCCGGCAAGCACCGGCCTTTTAAAGCAAAAAACCACAAACTATTATGGGATGGGGTTACCAAAGTAACTGAAAGGTCACACAGGAAAAGAGCAAACAGGTTCACCAAAACAACCCACCGTGAGTAGTAGTAACCCGGACAACCACACATCTAAAGGTCAGAGACAAGAAACTGTAACTTTCAGGAATTCCACAAAGGAAACACTCTACCTGCTAAACTGGAGAAACTTAACACATACAGAGTTACTAAAGTTAACAATGCTTACAACCAATACTCATGATCCCCACATGCATATGTGTTCAATTTTTATTTGTCATTTTAAAATTTAAAATTTACATTTCAAAATGATGAAAGAGAAATGGCTTTGCAACCACTAAGACCTGGGTCAGAATCTTGGCTATATTATTTACATGGGCAACTCCTTTAACCTTGATGAATGTCTCTTTTCTCATCTTTACAATATTCTTAATACTCATGGCAAGAAACGTATGGAAATATTAAACAGTATGTAAAATGAACTCCACAGATGATCAGTCTCAGGGTCCATCTTTTTCTTTGGCCCTCAACTTTATTCCTTCTACCCTCCTAGTCCTTTTTTTATCCTATATATGATACATAGATAAAATTCAAAATTCAATAAATATTCACTTAAATGAAATGGTATGGAGATTCTGTTAAATGTATAATATTTGTAAAATACAGGGAATAAAATCTCTGTGATCAGCCAAATGCTTCTTACTAATGGTTACTTCCTTGGGCTTCCCAAATTTTCCAGAGAAATAGCAAAAGGCATGTAGGTAAGAAGCATGTTATTAGTGTTTTTCATGTATGTCTTTATAATTAGATATACCAAGTAGATACCTTCACTGAGTAGAATATTACACATTTTCTTTTTCTAGGAAGGAGTTTCCCCATTATGCTTTCCTATGCTTGCAAAGAAAGCCTTAAATAGTGTGGACTCTGCTGACCTCGCCATCTTATTTCCTGCCATCTCTCTTCCTTTCCAGTGTTCCAAAGGTCTCCAAAATATTTCAAGCAATTTGAAAGTACTGTTACCTCTTCATTGCCTTTACTTGCATCATCCCCTATTTCAAACTAATTTTTCCCTCAGTCTACAATTGATTATCTCATTCTTTAGCATAATCTTACTTCCAGAAAACCTTACCGATATCACCTCTTCTACTGATTCTCTGAACTTTATTTTGCTATTTAACATTGTGATCAGATTTGTTATTTTATTGTCTGTTAGTTTGATTGCCATCTATCGCTCTCTCTAGGTCATTATCTCCACAAGACATTTCTTCTTTCCTCTGTTTAGAATATTCTATAATATTCCATAATTCCCACCATAGGGCTTAAAAATATTTGCCAAAAGAATGACTGGAACAATTTATAAATTCACATTAGATCCTCTCGAGTAAAACTCTAAGTAGGAAATGGTTGCGCATATGTCCTACAAGGTCAATTTACATGGTTTGGTGAGGCTATGGTTTCATTTCCATCTTAATCTCTAGTATTCTACTCAACAACGTTAGTTTTTTTCTCATAAGAAAATACAAACTTCTGATATATATATATATATGAAATATCAGAAGAAATGTCCTTTTAAGTAAGTAAAGCTCATATCTAATCATCAGCAAATGCAATTATATGTGCTACTCCCAAACCCAGTATCATCATTTCAACGAGTATGTAACACAAATCTCTTTTTTGTTTCTTAGAATCTTTGTGATGCTGCAGATACAGATGCACTCCTTTAGTAAGCATGATGACTCATAATGTATATGACATCATAGAAAGTTTAACAGAGAAAATAGGTTACTAGAGTACAATTGCTTGACCGGCGTTACTAGGATACCATCTAATAATCTTTCCACTTATCTTGAGGCTTGGAGCTACCCTGATGTGTCTAGTCCTATACTGAGTCTGACCAAAAAAAGGCAGTTATTCACAATAACAGGAAGCTAAGCAGTTTAAAAAAAACACATACACAGTGATAGAAATGGATAAAATTGTGAGGAAAGACAGTTTCAGTACTTTTTGCTGACTTACTCATATTCCTTTTCTCAGCATCTGACTGCATATAATTCTTGAAAAGATGTATCATGCTAGTGTAAAATATGCCACTCCTGATATTAACATTTTGATATCTTAAGTGTACACATTTTGTCCATAAATGTTGTTTTTTTAAAACAGGTGGGAGAAGCCTCCCCAGACACCAGTGGGTTGGCAGTGCAGACCCTAGCCAGAAGCCCACCTAGACAATAGTGGCACTGGTGTGCAGGCCCCAGCCAAAGGCCTGCCTGGAAAACAGCTGCGAGGTGTGCAGGCTCCAGCCAGAGACCCACCGAGATACCACTGATAAATGTGCATAGACCCCAGCCAGAAACTCTCCTGGACAAAAGTGGCACAGGCATGAAGGCCGCAGGTAGGGCCCTGCCCAACCACCAGCAGCTTGGGCACATAGCCCCAGCCAGAGCACCTAGACAACAGCCCAGCACAAGGATTGAGAAGGCTATCATTCTGAACCCAGGTGTTGATTGGCACAGTGGTGAGTAGCAGTGAAAAGACTTCTCTGAGACTTGTAAAGAATGGAAACCCACTGGGAAAATAGAGTAACCTCAATAAAGGTACAGCAGACAGCATTGGTTGAAATGAGAAGATACCCAAACAAGTCTCAAAACCAGACCTCCAGATGACCAAAGACAACTCCAAGGGATAGCAAGATGGAGCAATCTAAAACTCAGCCACCTGGTCTCCCTGAATGGGCAACAAAATTGGATTTGGAAAAAAAATGAAATCAGAAATAACTGCTCAGATAACAAGATTGTGTGCTTAGTTCAAGACATGATTAATAACTCTAAAGCAGACACAGGAAAAAAAAATGGAGGACCTGAGAAACATGATGGAATCACAGCACAGGAAACAAATAGAATCCATAAAATGCATTCAATAGATATCCAGGAAATAAAAACCTCACTGAAAGTTTACACAGCAGAATGAGCTAATATGAGGACAGAATGTAGATATAGAAGGCAGGATTGTGATTAGTGACCAGGAAAAGAAAGATTTCTAAAAAATAGTAAAGACTATGAGAAATCAATCGAGCAGCCGCGAGATGATGCAAAGAACAATAACATAAGACAGACTGCAGTCAATGAAGAAATGGGAGAGAGTGTCAACGACATTAAAAAAAACTGTCCACAATAGTAATGGCTGAGAACTTCCAAGCAGGGGGAAAGAATTTGACATATAAATAAGCGAGGCATATAGGACTTTGACTAACCAGGATAAAAAAAATCTACACTTGGGCATATAATAGCTAAGATTCCAGAAACCCAACAAAAGAACAACATTCTACATGCAGTTAGAGCAAAGAAACAAATCACATACACAGGAAAGCTCATCAGAATCACAGCAGACATCTAAACACAAACCCTCAGGGCAAGAAGAGCCCAGAGTGAAGTATTTCAAGCCCTAAGAGAAAACAACCCAGATTGATGTATCCTGCAAAATTATCCTTCAAAATTGATAGAGAAGTAACACTTTCATGACAAGAGCACCTGAGAAACTTCATGAATACCAAACCAGTACTCCAAAAACTTTTAAACAATAACATAGGAAAAGACAGTGAGGATCACAGAGCCCAGCAGAATGAATCCATCAAGCAAGACAAGAAATTAAATGTAAAGGGGGAGAACCCAACAATAGGCAAAGGGCATGATGAATTTAAGTCAATACTTATCAGTTATAATCATCAATGTTAATGGTCTCAATTCATCAATCAAAGGAAATAGACTGGCAGAATGGGACAAGAAGCAAGATCCAACAATATGCTGCAAACAAGAAACGCACTTAATTTAAAAAGAAACCCATAGCCCAAAAGTTAAAGGGTGGAAAATAATACTCCAAATGGCAGGAACACCCTCCACCAAAAAAAAAAGGAGGAGTAACTATCCTCTCTGCAGATCAAATGGATTTCAAACCAACACTGATTAAGAGAGAAAAGAAGCAAACTAAATCCTGATAAAGGGAACAATCCAAGAGGAAGAGAGGACAATCATAAATATATATGCACCTCCCAAAAGATGTAAATATTAAAACAGAAACACTAAATCTACTGGAAGATAGGTTAGGTAGAACTCTTGAAGGCATTGGAATAGGAAAAGATTTCATGAGCAAAACCTCAGTCACATGTGAACTAACACAAAGAATCAACAACTGGGATCTCATCTTATTAAAAAGCTTCTGCACAGCAAGAGAAACCACCAACAGTTGAAGAGACAATGGAGGAAAAAATTTTGACTAGCTGTTTCTCAGACAGAGGTATACTATTTAGAATATAAAAAGAACTTTAAAAAAAATCATACCTCCCAAATTTAAAGACACAATCCAAAAATAGGCATCAGAAATGAACAGACATCTCTCAGATGAAGAAGTAGAAACAGCGAATAAGCATATGAAAAAAATGTTCAACATTTTTTACTGGTCATTTGAGAGATGGAAATGAAAACAACACCAAGAATCCACCTCATTTCAGAAAGAATGGGTGTTATCAAGAACTCAACCTATGGTTTCTTATGCTATTGATCACCAGTTTGATTGCACTATGACCTGATAATATACAGGGGATAACTTCAATTCTTTTGCATTTATTCAAACCTGTTCTATGAGATAGTATGTGGTCTATCTTGGAGAATGACCCATGTGCAGCCAAAAAGAATGTATATTCTTATTTTGTGGGATGAACACTCTATAGACATCTATTAAATCCATATGTTCAAAAGCTTGGTTCAGTTCTAGTATTTCGTTGTTGATTTTTTGCCTAGATGATCTGACTATTTGTGATAATGGGGTATTTAAATCCCCACTACAATTGTATTAGTGCTTATTTAGTTTTTCATGTTATTTAATATTTGTTTTTTCATGTTACTTAATATTTTTTTATAGTTGGGGCATTAATATTTGGTGCATGTATGTTTATGATTGTCATCTCTTCCTCTTGAATTATTCCCTTTACAAAGATGTAGTGACCTTCTTTGTCTCTCTTAATCAGTTTTGGTTTGAAATTTACTTTGTGAATAAGATTGGTACCCCTGCTTTTTTCTGGGCTCCTATAGCAATGAGAATTGTTTTCCATCCTTTCACTTGCAGTCTATGGGCTTCTTTTTGCACTAGATGTGTTTCTTGTATGTAACATATTGTTGGATTTTGCTTCTTAATCCATTCTGCCAGTCAATTTCTCTTGATTGGTGAATTGAGGCCACTGACAGCAGCACAGTTTATAATAGCTAAAACTTGGAAACAGCCCATTTGCCCATCAGTTGGAGACTGGATAAAGAAGATGTGGTTTTTCTATAAAATGGAATACTACTCAGCCACAAAGAATGATAAACTAGATTCATTCATGGGAAAATGGATACATATTGAGGATATACTTCTAAGTAAAATAAATAAGTCACACATGTGTGAATACCAAATAGTTTCTCTGGTGTGAAAAACTATAATAGTACATAAGATCCTAATGATATAATTGACAATGTGAAATAGAACGAAAAGGGCTAAAGGTGTAGGGAAAGTGGGAAGGGTAGGGGAAAGGTAATAAGGGAAAAGAAAAAATATGGGAAAATGAAAAATGGAAATAAAATGTTTATAAATGGGTAGGGTAGGAGGGGGTGAAGGTAGAGCAAGGACAAGGGGAAAAAATGAGAACCAACACCTGTCATGAAAAGATACAAGATCCCAATGATGAATGTAACTGTACTGTAATACCTAAAATAAACTAATAAACTCAATGAGAGAAAAAAAAGAAATTAACCAATAACAAATGTTGGTAGTATTGTGGGGGAAAGGAACACTTCTCCACGGTTGGTAAGAGTGCAGTCTCATGCAACCACTTTGGAAATCAGTATGGAGATACATCACAAAACAAGGATTAGCAGTTTCATTTGATCCATCTATTGCTGGGTGTCTTCCCAAAAGAATTGAAAAATCATACCGCAGTGATATATGTACACCTTTGTTTATAGTAGTTCAGTTTATTACTCATCAACTGGAGGCTGGATAAAGGAGATTTTCTTTTTTTTTAATAAAATATAGTACTACCCAGCCACAAAGAATCAGAAAGTAGAGACATTTAAAACTAAATGAATGTACATTGTGGCCATACTCTTCAGTGAAATAAATGGGACACACACATGTAAATACCGAATAGTTTCTTTAGTGTGAGAAACTGAGAGTGTAAATAAGGATCAAAATATGTAATAGATAATATTAAATAGGAAGAAAATGGGGAAGGGAAAGTAGAAAGTATAGGGGAAAGGAAAGAAGAGAAAGAAACAAATAAGAGAAAAGGAAAAAAGGAAACAAAGTCTTTGTAAATAGGGAGGGATGGAGGGATTGATGGGAGGGCAGGGGAATGAAAAAAAACTGAGATATATCATATAAAGGTACAAATTTGCATTGATGAATACCATCATTTTGTATACCTAAAATGTATCAATAAACAATGAATAAAAAAGTGAGACAAAATTAAATAAATAACATGCTTTTTAATTGTTCAAGTTTTTTGCTGCCATTTATATATATGGAGTAAGAGTTAGACAACTTTACCAGAAATATAAGAAAAGCCATCCACAAACTGTCGTAAAACATGAATATGGAGTTTCACAATGTAGTATAAGAAGTAGCTGTGGACTTTTACTTCCATTTAAACCAGAATAACAGCTGTCAAAGTAAAAGAAACTGTCAATAAATGAGATCCTTCATTAAGGCAGTCAGCCAAGAAACCATACATTATTTAAACAGCTAATATATGGCAAAGATTCTGGTAGTGTCAGAAGGAAAGAAGAATTAAACCTGTAGAAAAATAAACAAAATACAGACCCTGGGATCAGACCCCAAGTAAAGTGCCTACAATAGTGTTGGGCAAGTGTCCAACATGAGCAGAGCTCTAGAAGAACACAGAGGCAAAAGTTCTGATGTTTCTAAAGACATGTAGAGAAAATCAGATAGAAGGGATAGCTGAAGAAGTCTTTTACAAATGAACACTTATTTCCCCACCAAAATTTTCATAAGGCACTGAGGCCATCCATTGCATTCCTGAGCAGACCCTTTATAAAGGAAAATTGGACATATCTGAGAATAGACTGCTATTCAAATTACCTACAAAGAAACACTTTCAGGCAGACTGCTGTTGAATAGGTGAAGATTCACATAATCACAACAATTAATACTCCACCATTAGTAGCATGTATTCAGAATAATATCTTATTAAACTCACTTCTTGTTAAATATTAAGATTTTATTAGATATTAAGAATTTATTAAAGATTAAGTACTTAAGGCTAAGCACTAATCATATTCAATTTTCACAGTCAAGTTATGATAATAACATCTCCATTTTTCAGATGAAAAATTGTAGATGATGACAAGTCCAGTAAATTATCTGAAGTTATATAGTAACTAATTGTGGAATGAGGATTCAAATTAGAGTCTATATGACTTCAAGTTACGAGTTTCTATTCTCTAGCAATCTGGAAGAGTATTTGAGAAATACATTAAAGCTCTGGAGGCATGAGCAAGAAAAAAATGACTATTTCTCCTCATTTAAAAGTGGAAATATATGATTTATTGAAACAACAAGCAGAAGTAAAATGGGCCTCTCAAATGGTAAATATGATTATTTATTCTTTAAAAATTAAACATTAAAATAGATACAATGGTGAAGTAAAATCATGCACTCATCAATTGGCTTCAGAATAATCAACAATTTTCCAGTTTTGCTTCATCTCCCTCTTAACCTGTTTTTTAGCTTGAATGTTTAAATGTAAAATTCAAAATTCAAATCATTTTCATAATTAGTACAATCTGCATCTTGAAATAACATCTTTCCTTTATTATCAGCACAAACTTGAAAAGCATTATTCTCCATAAAATACAAGATACTGATTTTTTTCAAACTAAAAATGTCAATTCAATTGAAATAAACAACAAAAATTGTACGGTCTATAGTAAAAATCATAGTGATATCATCAACAAAGTATTATGTAAAAGAAAGTTGATTTTGAAAATAACATGCTGTATGAGCAATTTTTTATCATTTTAGATGCCCGTGGTAGTCCAAACATGAAAGGAAGCAAAAACTCTTGTTGGTACCAAATAAAAAAGGACAGATATTGGATAAACTAAAAATGCATCTCACATGAAAATACGTAAGACAGAAAATAAAGGTCTTACTTTCCAAATCTGGTAGACAAGGAGAATATGTACAAACACCAGGAAATGAGTGCTATGAATTATAGATATGTGTATTTATCTGTATTTTAAAGGGAGGGTACAGAAAGAACTGGACCTACCCTAAATACATAGTATTTAGTCTAGCAATATCTACATGGAATATATATGTAACATTTTAGAGATTTCTCCTTCCGAAACCTTTAGCTGGAATTTGTACTGCACTCCCACCTTTATCCAAGATGTGAAGACCAAAATTCCAAATTCTTTTTTTTCTTTTCTCTCTCTCTCTCTTTTTTTTTTTTTTTTTTTTTTTTTTTTTT
>NW_022900926.1:47749304-47782523 GCF_012274545.1 Fukomys damarensis
TTTTTTTTTTTTTTTTTTTTTTTTTTTGGTAATGGTGATCGAACTCCGGACCTTGCTCTTGTGAGGTAGTCAATGGAATCACTGAACTAAATACCCAGCCCCCAAATTTTAAATTCTTGTGTTGATCACATTGAGGAGTGCTAAGAGAGTCATGGTAAAAATATCACTCATTTAAAGGGCTTATTTGCCTAACTTATGCCTAAAAGCATAATTGTAACAGCATATTAAAATAGAATTTTCATGAAGAGTATTTAGGCTAGGAAGGCTTTTAAAAGTCTAACTAAACTGGATTGGAAAGTGTTACGGTTTGTATCTAGATGTCCTCCCCAAAGACTCGTGTGGTCATAATTGGGGAATTTCAAAGGTGGCTAATTAAGGTGTGTGGATGTGGATTAAGGGTGTCATGCTGGAATTAAGAATGCCCCATACTAGGTGTGGGTGGCATTACCCAAAGGACGGGTAGTCTGGAAGGGATAAAAGGGAGAGGGTGCTGCTGCTTTCCTTCTGCTGTTTGCTTCTTTATGTCTGCAACACCATGGAGTGTTTCTCCTCTATGATGCCCCTCTGCCATACCATCTTGCTTTGGAATCATCTAACTATAGACTAAAATCTCTACAAACTGTGAGCTGAAAAAAACCTTTCCTCCCTTAAATTTGGATGTTGTGTATTTCGTCTCTGCGATTCTCGAGAAATTAATACAGAAACTAATACACAAAATAAACCAGATTCTAAAACTAAAACAAATTCTGTATCTGGTTGGTCACAGGGTGCCAATTGCTCCTCTGGCAACTAATACTCCAAGAGCATTGTCCTTCACTGTTTCCAGGCCACTTGCCAAATGAGGGGCACCCATGAAAGTCAGTTCTACCAGACAGATGCTGACTCAGTCTTGCCAAGCATATATGATTGAGAACTCACCTGGACAAGCTGGTCAATGAAACTCTGAAGCGAGAGAAAGAACTTCTTCTCTAATTAGATACTAGCAAACTAAATGACTAGACTCACGGGGGTAGGCTATCATTTTACCTCCTGGATAAGAAACAGAGCGATAGCATAGATGTGATTCTTCAGCAAATTGGCTACGGATTCCAAATTGCACATTCAGGTAGCCCAAGACAGCAACTTTTTAACGGAATATCTGCGTTAGGTCTAAAATTTTCCTAAGACATGTCTTCATGTATCTTACATTGTTAATCATCAGGTAGGTCAAGGAGTATGCTACGAAGTATAGATTAGACATTGCTGTATCTTCTTAACTGCATTATGTTAGTGAAAGGACACAGAAACAAGAAAGGATTCACTTAAAGTTCATGATTTTGGCTTCTTTTTGCCTCAGTTTATTCACTTGTAAAATGAGATAGACAAATATGTGTCTATATGCACTGCTGGTATTGAGCTGAATATAGCATAAATGAAGTAGATTTTAAAAAATTAGAAGTGAAAAGCATAAATGTGATTATGGATAATTTCTCTCTTTAACTTACTCACATTTTATGTTTTGTTTTCCATGTGATTTGTTCCTACATATAAATATTTCATATTTATAAATACAGAGGAAAATTGTTCAGATCAAGTAGTAGAGACACAATTAGATATAGCTTCTTGAACAAAAAGATTACACATAACAACCTCAAAGAAAATGTGAAATTAATTAAGTAAATTGCAGCTGTGAAAACTAAGTAACATTTAAAAACTTGTGTAGATTTCATGTTATGTGATCTCACCACAATAAAATAAAATGAAAAAAAAATCACTGAGCAACCTTCTTGAATCTACTTTTCATAAACTTCTTTGTGAGCTTCAGGAAGAGATGCAGCATTCAAAATTATTGCTGCACACTTCCCATGCTGATTTTAGACTCCACTGAAGAAGATGATTAGATTTTGGCACATAATTTGTGGGCAGAAAAATTGATTTTGAATTTTATTTAGTAGTTTTTACTGAATGGAAGTAAAAGGTTAATAGCCTTCTTAATTTTATATTCTAGCTTTTCCTTTTCTGTACATGCATATGGTTCTTAGGGGAAGATAGAGAGATGATGAGAGGAAAATGTATTAAAGGAAGACTATATTTGGCAGGGGCAACTTCCAATCAACATCTAAATTCCCTAGATAAAAAGATGACAAATGTTCTGTGGAACTGCTACTTAGTAGACACCACTTTCTGTTGTCCTCTCCAGAAAAGCACAGTGATTTAATGCAAGACTGTGGATTAGGCCTTCTAGGTTGGGATATTTGTTCTGTTACCACTAGCTGTGTGGCAGAGGACAAATTAATTGTTTTTCCATTATGCTGACCTTATCTGTAAAGAGAGAATAATGTACAATTGTGAAGATTTGACAACTTAATACACATAAAGTGCCTAGAAAATAGTAAATGCTCAGTAAGTTTTACTGACTACTTCCAGATAATTTTTTTTACTTTTGCCTTTATAAAAGTTATTCTAATCTTTCTTGCTATGTTTTAAAGTAAGAGATACCTTAAGTAATATCAAAAAATAAGAAGGAGGAGGAGGAGAGAAAGATAATTACACTAGTCTATTAGCTGTGGAAGAAATATTCTAAATCTAACTTAGAATTGAAATGTAAGACTCCTGATAACAGATGACCAGTCATGCCCAAAGAGAGAATTGCCCATTAAACTTGAGCTATTTCAGACAAAAGCCAACATTTGACAGCAGGACCCTGCAGACATTGTTAGAGAAAATCCATTTGTAAGGCAAACCCAGGGATGTGGATCCAAACCATCTAGTTTTCATTGTCTGTGAACTCTTTCTGGGAAATTAAGTGCAAAAAGTTAATTAGAAAGGAATAAATCCTACCATGTCCACAAAAATGGCTATTATAATATTATGTGGGATTTATTTACCTAAGAAATATCTTCAAGGTCTCACAGGGGGATATCTGATGGAATATTATACCATTATTAAAAGCAATCAGATTATCAGCAACAAGAAAAAATACTGTTCAATATAAAGAGAAAAAAGAATTTACAAATGTATATATTTTATTACTGTATTTTTTTGCAAACATATGTATAAATATTTTATACAATTATATGATTAAAGGAAATTAGTAAATTGGAAGAAAATAATTAAGTTTTGCCTGAAGCAATCATGAGTAAAATCTCTTTGTAATGTTGTACATATAGCTATATATATTTAATCAATATGAAACCAAGCCATCCACATATATGTGAAATATAATAATACTAAAAGTAATCAAGAAATTTATGTTTTATTGAATTGATAGTTTAAATCTCTTGTGGATTTTATGAATGCTTGAATTTTTTTTTACTACCTTCCTGCTAATTCTAACGCTACTATAAAAAAATATTCATTTCACATCTATGATTGGATATCTTTATATTATGACTTAGCAAGTTTAAAAGGAAAAATCATATTTTTTTATTTACAGACTATGCAAAATAGTAAATTATTCAATAGGAAGTTACTGAAACTAGACCCTTATCTTTCACCATGCACTAAATTAAAATCCAAATGGATTAAAGAGCTAAATATTAAACAGAAACACTAAACTTGCTGGAAAATAAGTTGGGCAGAACTCTGGAAGATATTGGCAAAGGAAAAGACTTTATGAAAAAATCCTCAGTAGCACAGGAATTAGCAGAAAGAATCAACAACTGGGATCTCATCTTATTAAATAGCTTCTTCTGCACTGCAAAAGAAACCATCAACAGAACTAAGAGACAAGCTACAATGTGGGAAAAAAAATGTTTACCAGCTGCTCCTCAAACAAAGGACTATTATCTAGAATATATAAAGAACTCAAAACAATCAGCCCCCCAAATATAAAGAACCAATTCAAAAATGGGCATCTGAAATGATCAGACATTTCTCAGACAAAGAAGTAAAAGCAGCAAGTAAATATATGAAAAAATGTTCCACATCACTGGTCACTCGAGAAATGCAGATGAAAACAATGCTGAGATTCCACCTCACCCCACAAAGAATGGCTGCTACCAAGAAATCAACTGGCCAGGGATTTAGCTCAGCGGTTTGGTGGCCTGCCTTACCCAAGTTCAATACCCAGTACCCCCCACAAAAAAAAAAAAAAAGAAAGAAAGAAAGAAAGAAATCAACCAACAACGAATGTTGTTGTGGGGAGAGGAACCCTTCTCCTTTCTCCATTGTTGGTGTGAGTGCAGACTGGTGCAATCACTATAGAAATCAATATGGAGATACCTCAAAGAGCTCGGACTAGAGGTTCCATTTGACCCAGCCATCCCTCTGCTGGGTATCTTTCCAAAAGAATTAAAAGAATCATACCACAGTGATATATGCGCACCTATGTGTATAGCAGCACAGTTTGTAATAGCTAAAACTTGGAAACAGCCCATTTGCCCATCAGTTGGAGACTGGATAAAGAAGATGTGGTTTTTCTATAAAATGGAATACTACTCAGCCATAAAGAATGAGAAATTAGATTCATTCATAGGAAAATGGATACATATTAAGAATATGCTCCTAAGTGAAATAAATGTCACATGTGTGAATACTAAATAGTTTCTCTGGTGTGAAAACCTATAATAGTACATAAGATCCTAATGAGATAATTGACCATGTGAAATAGGAAGAAAAGGGCTAAAGGTGTAGGGAAAGTGTGAAGGGTAGGGGTAAGGTAATAAGGGAAAAGAAAAAAATGTGAGAAAATGAAAAGATGGAAATAAAGTGTTTGTAAATGTGGAGGGGAGGAGGGGGTGAAGGGAGGGCAGGGGTAAGGGGAAAAATGAGAACCAAGACCTGTCATGTAAAAGTACAAGATCCCAATAATGAATGTAATTGTACTATATACCTAAAATGTACCAATAAACTCAATTTAAAAAAATAGGGAGTTACTATAAACAGTGGGAGGCAGAAAAGAAAACAATATTTACTGAACACCTGTTATGTAACATACTTGTGCTTTTAAAATATATATAACTTCTCATTTGAAATGCTACAAAAAATTATGATTGATAACACCATAGTAAAAAAAATATCAAATATTACTCCAGTCAGGCAACATGCTTGTCTCTAGAAATTTTATTAATCACAGATGCAAACTGGAAAGGACAAGTGTGAAATAAGTAGATGATGATTTTGGCAGTAGATTTCATCATGCAAAAATATATGGTCTCAGAAAGCACACCTGAGCTACCCAGAGGACCCCCAAGGATTTGACCGGCTACTCATAGTAGGCATCAGCAAAAGACCACCTGGAAAGCAAAAGACTCTTTGAGGATCAGGAGAATGGGCACCATCTTGTTAAGGAGAAAACAAAAGAAAAAGCCAGCAGGATAAGGACTTAGAATCTATGAAATATCTCAAAAAACAAAGATATCTAAAATCAGAACAGACGTTTTAAGCTGAAAGATCCAAAGATGACAGTAATTATCTTTTTATTTGCAGTGCTTTAACTTAGAATCTATGAAATATGTTAAAAAACAAAGATATCTGAAATCAGAATATACTTTTTAAGCTGAAATATCCAAAGATGACAGTAATTATCGTTTTACTTGCAGTTCAGAGTAGTGAATTGGGAGAGCCTGAGAAAGGAGAGCCTGAGTTTAAGGAACATTAGGTCCATTAAAGAAAATGAAGATAATTTTCTTTTCTTATCTAAGCAGTATATGAAAACTTCTATAATGTGAGCTCTCTAAAAGAAGAAATGTTATTTTCTTCTACTTATCTCCATCAGAAATTAGCACAATTGCTTCTGATATTTATAAACAAAATTGCACCGAATGAGTGAATTTTAAAACTTGAAGGGATTAAGCAGGCTTCTTAATCCATCATCCTCATTTCAGATAGAGTCACATAACTCAGTGCAGAAACCTTTTCTTGCAGGTAAACCTCATAAGGATTTCATATTATCACTACGCAATTATGTGGAAGGTTCAGAACTTTCATTTTTTTTCTCCTAATGACAGATGCATCTTGATTACTTATTGAGTATGTGAATCTTCCTGATACACTACCACAATCAATTTCATACATGTATTAGATTATAAAACATGCACTATATACCAAAATGTTCAGCTTGGCCAAGACTTTTGTTTTTCTTTCTTTTGTTTTGTTTTTGTTCTTTTTTCTTTTAATTGTTTTGTTGTTGTTTCCTTTAAAGAGAGGAGGAACCTCTCTTTTATTTAAAATAAAGAAAAACGGTGACTTATAATTATATTTTAATACCTTAAAACATGTGTATGTGCCGAATTGCTTAACCAAATGCAGATTTGATTGGGATTCCAGAATTATTCCTGAGTCAAGGACTTGGAAAGTCTGAACCATTGCTTATCTCTAATTTATAGTTCTCTTCTCAGGGCCACACTTAACTGATTGTTCATAAGGTTAAAATTTGGGCTTAGAATGTGCTTCACAGGACAGACATCAAGAGAACTCACATTGCATTCTTTTTTTTTTTACTTGTGTCTAAAGACTCCCTCCAGTAGGCATATTAAATTCTAACCAACAAGGCTGTCTGTAAAAGCAGTCTAACATAAAAGTAGAATGTTGGATGGTCTTTCCTGAGATTGTTCAGCTCTTCTATTCCCTTCTCTTTGGCCTAATAAAATATTTTGCCCCCATAATCATAAGATATTTTTATTAATAAGTTTATTGGTGCTTTTTAGATATATATAATGACCACATTCATCATAGGAAATGTGTACCTGTACATGATATATTTTAATTCCCGCCAGAAATGATATGAAACATTCAGTATTCTAATCAAAAGATACATATAGTTCTGAGTTTGAAGTAAAATATCTTGATATACAACTGTACTTTCTCAAATCTGCAAATTTTCAAATTATTAGCACTTTAAGTACTGAAAAAATGTAATTCTCCCTGCAACACCTAGATGTGAACCTCAACCAAAGGAACTCATTATTCCAGGAATCTACGAGATTATCAAAATGAAAATGGGGCAGTGAGAGCCTTGTTTCATTCCCAGTGCTCATCACAGTACCTTTCTCCCCATGGCAAAGCAGCTGTGCGACTCAGTTGGTGTATCTTTCTTGGGTCCCAGCAAGAAACACATGATAAGCTCAAATTGGGTTCTTTAAGGGAAAATTAGTACAGAGACTGTTAAGGAAAGAGAAAGTAAAGTAACGAAATCACAATGTCTTCATGCTAGTAACAGTAGTGTTGGGAGGAAGGATTGGTGCTGCCCTGCACCTGATAGGGCAAGAAGAGGAAGCATTTACCAGAATTGAGAGGCAGATTACAAAGTTAGAAAGAGGCATGTGAAAAATCCTGTTGGTAAGTGATTGGCCCTCACTGGAGGAATGTACTGAGCGTAAAATAGTTGGATAATGTCAGATCTAAGTGGACTTGACCTTGAGTTCCATGAAGTGGAATCTAAGGATAAGGTGTCTATTGAGCCACATTATACTCTTGAAGAAACAATAGAGTGGATCCTGGGACTAAAAGAGCAAACAGAAGAGATACAAAAACAAATAAGCTTCATTCAACTCCAGGGTTATGGCCATTAATAATCCATAAGCACCTATATGTAAACTAAAACAAAAGCTCCTATTAACTTTTGGGTAATATAACTGTGCTTAAATGGAGTGTAATCATGCCATTCCCAATTGTAGACTTTTTGGTTCATTGATAGGTACAGAACTAAGCCCAGGCCAATCAGCCTCTGGATATTCCCTGGTGACAGTCACTGATCCAAGGGCAGACATCTGTCTGGCATTAGCCTTACAGGACTGAAGTTCAGGACTTTTGCTCTATGACTAGAAATTCTTTCCTGCTTCCTGGAAATTAATGAGGAAGGATTTAATCCTAAATTTCAGCATTTACCATAAAAACAAAATGGATCAAAGATCTAAATGTTGAAATAGAAACAATCTGCTGGTAGACAAAACAAGTAAAACTCTTGAAAACATACCCGTAGGCAAACATTTTCTGAACCAAACCCCAGTTACACAAGAAATGACATCAAGAATCAACAAATGGGATTATACCAAATTAAAAGGCTTCTGCACAGCAAAGGAAGTAACTAACAGAATGAAAAGAAAACCTACAGAATGGGAAAATTTTTCTAGCTAGTCCTCAGACAGAGGAGTAATATCTAAAATATATAACGAACTCAACATTTTTGATCCCTCAAAATAAAAAACAATAAAATATTGGCATAATATGAATGAAATGAATCAACACTTCTCAAAAGAACTATAAATGGCCAATGAATACATGAAGAAATGCTCAATATCACTGACAATTATAGAAATGCAAATTAAAACAAACTGAAATTCCATCTTACTCCAAAAATAATGGAATCTATCAAGAAATATGATAATAATAATAATAATAACAATAATCATAAATGCTGGAGAGGCTGTTGGGGAAAAGGAAATTAGCCTCCATCCAAGCAGTTTTGCATTACATACATGACTAGTTCTTAGGATAGAGTGTTTTTAGGTAAAAATTTCCAGGAAATTCTCTCTTCCCTTTTCAAAGCATAAAGTGAATATACTGTACTTGTCCAAGAGTTTTGACTCAGCAGGCAGAAATATTTCGTGTCACCATAGACTGGTAGTGGTGGTATGACAGCCTGGACCAGGGAAGAGTCCCCCAAGAAGGCAGAATAGCATATGATCATTGTGTAGAGATCAGGCAGTACAGCAGATAGCTAAGGCTGGTCAGCTAGACTATGGAGATAAAACCAGGAAGTATGTTGGCCTTGCGGGCAATGCTGGGATCTCTTCATGGTTCCAAGAGGGCCAAAGAGGGCAGGTGGCCCTGGAAGTGGGTAAAGAGCACAGTATCTGACTGAAAATACAGTAAACATTGTTTTGGCAGAGAGAATTTTTAGAGGCAAACACAGTGAATCCTATTTCTTATAAATGATGGAAAACTGGGCATAAAAATACAACCTAAGGGACCCCACAACAAACTGAAACAGCCTGCCTTGAGAGTCAAGAGGAGACTGAAGGCTGAACTATTGAGGCAAAGGAATGCAGGGGCCAGGACCGTGTCTGGTCACCGTGGGCCACAGGGTGTAAAGCAGAGTCATTGAAAAGCAACTGCAATCACACTATTCTCTGCTATGATAAACTCTGTGTGTGTCCAGGATCACTGAAGAAAAGTTGCGCGTAGTTTATTTACAATTCCATTTTGATTGTTTTTGATTAGCTGCTCTTTTACTTATAAAACTTCATATTAAATGTGTTAGAGACTGTACAGATGGAAGTACACCCTCCCTAAAAGACATATCCCCAGTATTTCACTCAGAATGATTTCACTTAGAATCATTGAGGATATAATCAGTTGCCACCCAACAGTAGGATGGGCCCTTAATCCATATGCCTAGTATCTTCGTATGGAGAGGAGAAGACAGACACCTGCGGAGAGGAGACTTGTGAAGACAGAGGCATGGACTAAAGGGCTATGGCTGTAAGCTATGGAGTGCTGAGCATTGCCAGCAAACTTCCCGGAGCTGAGATGCAGCAAGGAAAGTTTCTACTCTGGGTTTCAGGGAGAATATCCTTGATTTGTACTTTCAGATTCTAGAACTCTTAACAAAGTTCCCACTCTGTAAAATTGTATTACTCAGTTCTAGGAAAGTAATACAAAAAATACTATTCTGTATTTCATCAAATCTAAGGCAATTATTAATTGCAGGATGCTCTGTTATTTTACGTACCTTAGGATGGAAAAAATGCCAATTCAAATATTACACATGGCAATTATGAGATGTAATCTGATTTAGGATGTTAAAATATATCTAAGAACCTATAAAACATGATACCTAGATTCTATCAGGTCATTTGATACTAATATTTGAATTAGTATTAATTTGAGTGAGTCACCTAGAAGGCCAGGTCTGTTTAAAGTGTTCTCCAGCTGGTGCCTAAACAGAAATCTAGTCAGACTGAGCATTGCCTGATAAGTGAGGTATATTAAATGATGATAAGTGAGCATATTCTTTTTAAAGATAATAATGGGTTATATTTTTCAGCTGAGTATCACACAAGTTGTTCCTCACTACTAGGCAATGTCAATCTTGGAAAAAATTGAGTTACATTATTATCAAATGTTCTTTCTAACCCTACCTTTTTCTTTAAGTTATTTTTGTATCATTGGCTGCAATCACCATTGTTTTCATTTTTATTGTTTACATAAATTTTTAAAAAACTGATTACGTATCTAATCTTTTCTCCAATGAACATCCAGCCATCTGCCTGCAACAGAATACTTGTAGCCTTATTTCTAAATTACAACATAAATGGTACTTAGCTTTCATTCTTAATTCTCTCAGAATCACTGATAGTTCTCTCCCTATCTCCCAATGGTTCTCTCCCTGACTTTCATCAGAATTACCTGGAAGTATTCTGAAAAAATGTATCCCTAAAATTCAAAAATTTCATAATATATAGGTTAGGAAATACGAAGAAAAATTCTCTTATACTTCACTGACAGCAAAGCAAGAAATCATGTGACTTCTATGGAAAAAAATTGGAAAAAACTACCAAATGTTTTCAACTCAGAAATTCTATTTCTAGGAATTTACTCCAAGGTTTGCACTACTAGGTCATTCACTGTGGCACTATGTGTCACTGTAAGACATTAGATAACATGCAGGTCCAAGGGCTGGGGATTTTGCTCAGTGGTGCCACCACTGCCTGCCTCAAAGCACAAGGTCCTGCTGAGTTCAATCCCTGGTACAAAAAAAAAAAAAAAAAAAAAAAAAAAAAAAAAAAAAAAAAAACACCTAGGCCTAAGCATGAGAAGTCAGTTGATCAAACTCTTCTGTCTCCACACAATAAAGTATGATTTTACAGTAGAGCTATAAGAAAAAGAGAAGATGACTTCTGAGAAAGAATATAAAGAGATAAAAAAGCAAGAGGGAAAAGATTATTCTACACTTAGTTTATAACTGCTTAAAGGACATTTCATTGTTCATTTTGGAAAAAACAAAGATAGAAAAGAAAAATAGGAATCATAAACCCGAAATAAATATCTATTGCCATAAGGAGAGGAAAGGTTGATAATATCCATTGGAAGGTATATAAGGCTTCTATGAGTGTAACTTTTTTAAAGTGTTAAGGGATTTTAAGTCACATAAATATTTCAAATTTAAATTTTATCAATAAAGATAAAAACTAAAACTAAAGCTTAAACAGAAACAAATTAATTCAATTACAGATAAAAAAAATAACATTCATATATTAAAAAGAATTATTCAAATAAACCTTGTTTACATTTCTCAATGTAAACCATTAGAAAGATTTTAGTATTAAAATATTACTAGTTGTTTTGATATTGAAATGATTTTTGGAATTATAGGATAGAGTAAATGAATAATGTACTTATTTATTGGGGAATATATATGTACATGGACTGGGGATCATAAGGAGAGGTATCAGATTTGAAACAGAGTTAACATGAACTCATGATTTCAAACATGCATATATTTCAAGCTCTGTCTCCTAAAGGGACACACAAGAAAGGTCACCCAGAGGCAATGAACATGCTAGTATCTCTATTTTGAAATATTACCTACTACTGAATAGAAACAATGTTTCCTGGAGAAAGGACTGACTGATTCCAGATCAGAGAGAAAGAACTCAACTTTTCTGTGCCTCGATTTCCTGAATGTAATATGTAGATAATAGTACTATTCACCTGTAGGACTGGTGTAGCATTAGATAGGTAATCACAAGAAATGCGTGCAATAGTATCTAGACATGTGTTATATAAAACGTGCCATTTTATGTGGTGGTTGTTATTAAGACTGAACTGCTCAATGTCCCCATTCCTTATTCTTTCCAATGTATGTTTTATTTGCATAGATAACTCTTACTCTTCCAGCAAAGATCAATATAGACAATTTCTTTCCCCAAACAGTAATATGTAAAGGAGCTTTCTCTCCTTTGCATTGAAGGGAATAATATGTATAAAGAATAAAAAGTGGTGTCCAGAGCACATTGTGATTTTTGTTCTTAGTTACTGTTATCATGTTTATCAGGAATCCTAAGAAATAACTATTATTCTGGGATTGTAAATAGAGTGTAACTCTGCCTTGGCTCCACTACAAGAATAACAAATGGGTCATTGTATTTTATTTATCCAGAGGGCCAAATACAATGTTCAATAAAAATTCATTAAGGATATACTCCTAAGTGAAATAAATAAGTCACACATGTGTAAATACTGAATAGCTTCTCTGGTGTGAAAAACTATAATAGTACATAAGATCCTAATGAGATAATTGACAATGTGAAATATGAAGAAAAGGGCTAAAGGTGGAGGGAAAGTGGGAAGGGTAGGGGAAAGGTAATAAGGGAAAGAAAAAAACAGGAGAAAATGGAAATAAAGTGTTTGTAAATGGGGAGGGAAGAAGGGAGGGCAGGGACAAGGGGAAAAAATGAGAACCAAGACCTGTCATGTAAAGGTACAAGATCCTAATAATGAATGTAACTGTACTGTGTACCTAAAATGTACCAATAAATTCAATTTAAAAAATTCATTGACTTCAACTGAATTTCTAACAAAGTGTGTTGTTTGGTAGCCTAAATCCATATTACAAATCTTGGTGTTGAATACAGAGTTAGGGTAATGAATGTCAATCCCCAAAACCCAATTCTAACCCACCTGGAAGACAACTACCACTGACATGTCACACCATTGATCTGGAAATTGTCTTTCTATGTGAATTGTTGGAATTGCCACCTATGATGCTGGTGACTGCTCACAAATCCTACACATGCATTTGTACCCAAAGAACAATGGGTGTGTCCTCTGGGTGATGAGTTACTAAGTGCTATGTATGGCAACTTCAGCAAGCTGGTCTGGAGGTAGAATAGCTGTTATGGCTTATATGTAGATGTCCTCCAAAGCCTCATGTGCTCATAGGTGGTGCTTTTGGGGAGTGGTTGGATTATAGGGGCTTATAGCTGGCTTGTTGTTAGGAGGTGGGGTCTGGTCAGAAAAGGCAGGTCATTATGGGCAAGGCCTGAAAGCGTCTATCTCCTTTCTGACACCTACTTGGCCCTCTCTGCTTCCTTTCTGTCGAGTGATGAGCAGCTCTTCTTTGCCATGCTCCTGTACTATGCTGTCCTGTCTTGGAGCCAGCCAACTGCGAATGAGACCTCTATAAACTGTGAGTCAAAATAATCATCTCCTCCTCTAAGTTACATGTGTCGAGCAATGTGTCTCACAGATGAGAAAAAGACTAAGACAATCACTGCTTCTGTTTTGATACAGCGTCTTCTGTATTGTACAGATGCATTAACACATAGATTGCCTAAAAATATTTGATGAGCTCTACAGGAAAGTAACCAGGGGAGTCAATGACAAAAGACTATATTGTAAATTGAGAAATTCTGTCACTCACTATAGAAATCCTCCCGGAAATCATTTAACTTCAAAATTTGTGAATTTTTGAAAGCTGTTAGGAAAGTATAATATATTTTTCTCTGTATTTCATACTTTGATCAATTTTCAGGACAGAACAGACATTTAAAAACCTAAAAACATTTTTCAGAAATATAATCACCTGCCTAACAGTCGTCTACAAGGGAAAAGAAAATTTCTACACAGTTTCAAGTGCACTTCAATATGCCATACAAAATTACCAATAGGTTTTATTGGCAAAGAAAATTTGTGATGCTTTTTCCCAGTCATTTGGTTCAGATATAGACATTCCAAAGACTAAAGCTCTGCAGATAGCATAACAAACAAGTGGAAACCAACTTTTTTATCCTTGACATGGTGCCTTAACTTCTTTGCCCTTTAGGTGCTGAAATAATTACAGGTACCTTAAATCACTACAAAAGTAAAAACCAAATGCCAGTCTTAATCCTGCAAAAGGGTGAAGAACCATTTGGCAAAAGACTGGCAACCTAGACCCTATGATCACTTGTGACTGTCACCATCAACGGCACTGCTGTCAGTAACAAGCTGCCAATTATCATTGAGTCCAGAGGTAACCATGTGATCTTTGAGTCCTGATTCCTTGTGAAAAGGGACTCATCTCTTACCCATCTGATCAAATAGTAGGTTTCCATTAAAGTGCTTGGTAAAGAGACTCTGGATTTTATGGAAATATGTTCACTAGCCAAAATAAATGCATTCATACACATTTTTTAGGTACATTATTCTTTGTCTAGTTTGCATTTTGCTTATTTTGACAGGAACAAGAAGAATCCTTTCTAGCCAAAAGTATTTAAAAAGAAAGCATGGAAGAAAAAGAAACAGTTGCTGGAACATTTTATTCAGACCTCTTCCTGAAACTGTATCTGGCAAGTCATTTTAGAAAACATAGCACATAATCTGCTAAAAATTAAAAAGTAGGAATTTTTATGATCAATCACCATGTTCTAACCAAAACTCTCTCATCTAGCTCTCCAGGCTAAATTCTGCATTGACATATGATTTTCTTCCCACAGCCTCTCTGGACTTCATGGTGGATAAAGTTATTCAAGATTTTAGAAATTGGATGACTTTTTGGTCCATAAAATTTTGTGAGAATTTATATTATTCTATGAAGGAAGCAATGAGCTGAGATCTAGTTTTTTTTCAGAGATTTTCTTTTCTGGTCCAAATAATTAATTAACTTTTGTTGGCACCATAGAAACATTCATTGTTTTTGTTTTGTTTTTTTTTTAACCTTTATTGCTTATTGTGGCAGAATGGAAGAAGAAGAGGGTAAAAAAAAATGGTAGGATTTTGAATTTGTAGTTTAAATAGGAAACCAAGAGTGCAGCTCTAATTGTACTTTCTACTTACATGAAAGCTACATGACAACTCTGAAATCTGGTTCTCACTCTCTTTTCTACTTATCTGATGATATTTTATTATTTTATAATCAAAGGATTACTGAGAAGGATAAACATATGAAAAGCCTCTCAGGAGGGCATTACTGGAACGCAGTAGGTTTTACAGAATCATCCATTTCTGACTGTCCTTTCTGTTAGGGTTTTCACTCTTGGGCCTACATCAGAACCACCCGGAAGGCCTATTGAACACAGATCCCCTAGGCCCCATCCCCTTCAGTTCAGATTCAGTAGGTCTGGAGTAGGCTTCAGTATCTATATTTCCAATTAATATCCCAGTGATGCTCATGTTGTCCGTCTCAGGGCATGCTTTTCATGTCATTGGTATTTCTAACTATTGGTATTTATAACAAAATTCCTCTCTTGGGCCAACTCCAATTAACTGTTATGCTCTATTTAGATTCTGAGGCTATGTCTGGCCTGAGTGAGATGATAATGATTTTTAGAGTGAGAAACATTTAGCATCTTTATCCACCCTGCGGTAGCCAGAGAGGCCTATGTTTTCCATCAGCAGCAGAAACTCATTGAGTCAGAAACATAACTAAGTAGTCATCTTGACTGTGCATCAGACTCTGGCATGTATTCCCATATACATTTTAGTGGTGTCTCAGTTCACAAACATTATTTGTTCCATAATTTTGGAAAAGAAGGCTACATTTGTGGTTGTGCAGGAAAGATGGCAGCAGACACATCTTTCACCTGACGTAGAGTTTGGAAACAAAAGCAAAATTTTGACAAACACTGTGGTTTGTGAACCAAACACTCATGAGCCGAAGTACCGCTGTATTTTATTTTGTTCACACAATAATTTATGAAATAGGTATTAATATATCCAAACTACAAATGATGTTTAGAGAGTTTGCTCAAGTAATTTTCCCCAGGTCATTCAAAAACTACATAACATATTTTTAATCTCAGAGGCCATGTTCTTTTTTTTTCATCTTCAATTGAGTTTATTGGTACATTTTAGTCTCTATAGATGTAAAAGATAGAAGCACTGAGAACTGTTCTGTTAAAAAAACAACCACCACCAAAATTCCTGTTTCTATTGTCCTTGGTAAGTTACATTTGTTTTTGTTTTTTCATGAAACTAATGATAACATCATTATTGTTTATAATGTTGAAATAAAATATCAAATGCATATATTAATGGAGTTCTGTGTTTTAGTAGAGTCATCTCTCCTAAATATAAATCATGTTTATAAGTCCTTGTTTAGTATTTTTCAATATTTTGCTATTAGCTGCTCTTACAGAAGCGCCTCATGTACAAAGCAACATGTCTTAGCTTGGGCCTCATGTGCTTATTTATTTTAGGTTTTAAATTTAATGCATACCCAATGGCTTCAATATTAGATGTTCTTACTTTTTTACTTAGAAGGTATCAGAGTCATATTTTATTAAATATTTTTTTGATGCATGTTCACTATCAACTTAATTAATTCATGTATATCCATGCTTGAGTCACTCATTTTTAAGAAAAAGCATATTTCAAAGCAGGTCAGTTCCTTGGTAAATTGTATGTATGCTGCAATATAAATTAAAAATAAAGTAGGGGAAGAACAAAAAGGGAAAAGAAAAAAATGTGAGAGAATGAAAAGATGAAAATAAATTGATGCATGTTCACTATCAACTTAATTAATTCATGTATATCCATGCTTGAGTCACTCATTTTTAAGAAAAAGCATATTTCAAAGCAGGTCAGTTCCTTGGTAAATTGTATGTATGCTGCAATATAAATTAAAAATAAAGTAGGGGAAGAACAAAAAGGGAAAAGAAAAAAATGTGAGAGAATGAAAAGATGAAAATAAAGTGTTTGTGTATGGGGAGGGGAGGAGGGGGTGAAGGGAGGGCAGAGGTAAGGGGAAAAAATGAGAATCAAGACTTGCCATGTAAAGATACATGATCCCAACAATGAATGTAACTGTACTGTATCCCTAAATGTACCAATAAACTCAATAAAAAAAAAAAAATAAAAATAAAGTAAGGGCATATAAAAATCATTCTCTCAAAACTCTAGAGAATATAGTTAGTGTTAAAAGCAGGACTTGTTGCTCCCAAGGTGCTATTATGTTTATGAAAATGGAAACTTAAAGTCATTTTGAAATGGCATTCATTCTATTCTTCTTATGTCTGGGAAATTACTGCTTTGTAAAACATATTTGAGTGGATAGAAATGAATCTGGCACTTGCGAAAGGTTTTTCAGGGGAAGTATTATCAGTTGTTTTCAAGCTTTCTTATTCCCTTGGACAACTCATATTGCCGTGAGCACCATACAGAGAAGTATCCTGATATTTGTTTTGTTTTGCACCTTACAGAGCTGTCTTTGAGATCAAAGAGATTCCTGTGTGAGAAGGAGGTCCACAAAGTACAAGGCAAACAGCAGTGGATGTCAAACAGGCGGCAGGGGGGTGGGGATTGATCATGGGACCAACTTCTAAGTCCCCCAAAATACCATTAACTGACTTACAGAAACAAGCATCACAGGACTGTAAGTTTTGAAGTCCGATGGTACATTAGAAAAGACCTAATCTGACATTTTCATTCCACAACTGATTACACTGAAGGACAAAGATCCTCCAAGAGCACAAAGTCAATTGCATAAAGTCAAACCACAAATAATGCTATCACAAACTCTTTGAATACTGTTCTTGTCAGAATAAAAATCAACTGACACATTCATCATGAAGCAGCCAACATAAGTAGGGGAAAAAAGTCAAGATTCTTTGTAGAGAAAGTGAACCAGGAGTAAAACACCATTTTGGAAAACAATGGGATTTGTTATTATACTCATTTTAGTCAAATCTATTCAAGTCTTAAGAATAAGGAAAGGTCAATCAAAAAAGTATAAAAATTTATTTTCTAATGGGACATCCTTTATTCTGTTTAGAAATTATTTTGACTAAAGTATGTCTGCTCTTTATGGTGACTTTCAAGGAGTCAGATTCACCAAGTGACATAGAGAATGATGCTTTGAGATTTAAAAATCATTAGTAAGCCAGGTGTGGTGATGTGTACCTATAACCCCAGTGCTCAGAAGGTTGAAGCAGGAAGATCACTGTGAGTTTGAGTCCAACCTGGATTACATACTGAATTTAAGGCCAGCCTGAACTACATAGTGAGACCCTGTCTAAAAAAAAAAGGACTGGGCATCTTCCCAAAAGAATTAAAAGAATGATACCACAATGATATATGTGCTCCTATGTTTAAATCAGCACAGTTTGTAATAGCTAAGCCTTGGGAATAGCCCAATCTCACATGAACCGGAGGCTGGACAAAAAAGATGTGGTATGTTGTTTTTTTTTTTTATAATGGAGTACTACTCAGCCATAAATATTAAGAAACTAGAGACATTTATAGCTAAGTGGTTGCACATTGAGTCCATACTCTTAAGTGAAATAAATAGGACACACATGTGTAAACACCAAATAGTTTCTCTGGTGTGAAAAACTAAAAGTGTAAATAAGGATCAAAATGTATAACTGACATTATGCAATAGGAAGAAAATATCTAAAGGAGTAGGGGAAGTGGGAAGGGCAGGAGAAAGGAAAGGGAAAAGGGGAAAAGAAAAAAAAAGAGAAATAGAAAAACATGGAAACAAAGTCTTTGTAAATAGGGAAGGGTGGAGGGTGAAGGGAGGGCAGGGGTGTGGGGGAAAATGAGAGCCAAGACCTGTCCACGTAAAGGTAAAGGATCCCACTGATGAATGCAACTGTACTGTATACCTAAAATGTACCAATAAACTTAATGGAAAAAAATTTAAGACATTATCCTTTCTGAAAAAGCAGAGAATAAGCAAAAGAGAAACTACCCAGCTTCACACTGTGTCACATGGCTTGAGATCCAGCACAAACAGTGTTACCATAGAGTTTATCATAGACTTGGAAAGCTCTGACTTTGATTCTGAAATAGACTTCCTCCAAGCTAATCTACTGTTAAACTTGGATCTGAAAGTTACAGTAAATATAGTAGCAAAGAATAAAGCTAGAATTTACATTCACAGGCAAACAATGCCCCAGAATTAACTTAAAATTTCACAGAAGGAAACTTAAATTGCCGTATTTACCAGCACAGGGGACAAATATTTGCCTTCTTTGCAGTTGATGTAAGTACTTAAACAGTATAGGTGCCTGTTTACTTATAAGGCTGGCATTGATTCCCTTGTTACCATGGGAGCTGGTTAAAGTTGACTTTGGGCTTTTCAGAAAGCCTCCATATCTCTGCTCTGGGATGAGTAAGCGGCTTCTACTCCTAAAAGCGAGGGTGTTCTCTCTGTGACCAGACTGTCAGTGTGTTTGTTTGAGTCCTTTTTAACAGTGTTAGTTGTTACTCTAGGTAATGAGGAGTTTCTTTTTTTATATAGCATACACATTTACAGTGGCACACACACGAAAACTCAAGGTGGGTAAATGATAATATAACATTAGCAAGTAGGTGCTTTGGTGTGTCTCCTGGGTGTACTATTCACTGTTTCCTGGACATCTGTGCTATTTAACACCTATGCTAACTGCAGTGTCCTGGATGCTTGGAATACTCTTTCCTCTCTCAGCACTGCATACCGCTTTACCACCCAAGCCTCTGCTTCCTTTTTCTTTCCTGTAATATCAGAGAAAACAATATGTCAAGTGCCATTTTGTTATTAATGGTGTATTTTGTGCATATCAACATTTGTAATGTAGTTTTAATGTAGTACAAGTTTTCTGTTGGATTGGATATCTAGAGATGATCAAAATTTATACTGAAATTATGTCCCTATTTAAATATTTATTACAGCTAAGGACACATTGCCATTAATCTCTCTCAGAATACTCGAGATACTATCCTTTGTTTTGAACACACATTTCATTATTCTTGGCAATGTGGTTTTCACTGAAATGTTTTTTTAAAAAATTAAACATTCAACCCTTTTTATTCACACTTTGTATTTATACAGTTCTATTAAAGGATATTAGTTTTATACACTGTACAATTTTATAAAAGGTCACAAAGATTGTGGATTTGTGTGTGTGTTTGAAAATGAGAAAATATATCTGGAAACTGCTGGGTTTAAAGGGTATATTGATTTTAAATTTGGTGACAATTTTCAAAATTTGATCTATCAAGGTTGGTAGAAACAAAAGAAACCAGATTTAAATGATCCAATTTACAGTACTAATTTATTTTATTTTTCCTCACTTCCTGGCATCTTTTGTGTTTATCTTTGTTAAAACTCTCTTCCAACCACTCTGCCACACTGTTTCCAGCTACCATCTTTCAAAGATCAGTCCTCCCAGACGTATGCTTGCCTCCTGTTAGAAGTGCAGCTACCGTTTCTCTCATTCAGGTTCCTGGTCTCAAGTGCAGTGGCTGAAGTCTTCTCTGGTAAAAATCCTGTGGTGCTCAGCTGAGACCGTGCCCCGTTCTCACAGATTATCCCATATGCTCTCTTAGTCTTGGGCTTGCTATGAGTCTGAGGTGCGCACCTCTGAGTTCTGAAACATGGCTGGGAAAAGTCTTCTACAGAGGAGCTGTAAATGAGAATATTTCTGTAGTATTTAAACAAGCGCTGTTAACCCCCACCCCCTCTACCACTCATCCTGCCCTCTCATGGTTGTTTTTGTAAACTGTATAATCAATCTGATGAGTCATATCTTAACTACTGAGAGAAAAGAGAGGGAAGAAAAGTTGAGGGAAACAGGTTCCTGATTTACTTCATAAAATTCAGTGACAATAAACAAAAGTGCTGGATTTGTTTTTTTACCAACCAATTCTTAGATGACATGGAGTCATCTGTTTTATCAAATACATTCACAAAAATTTTTCTTTCCTTTAAAGTGGTAGCAGCCCTTTCTTATTGAAAAATCAAGTAAATATTCGGTTGCATGACTCTAACTCAATCTCCTTTGACCTTCTTCCTATTCTATATTATGATCATCTTAGTTTCATCTACATATGATTTGAATATATTCTAACTCCTTACCATAGCCTTCTAAATCTTTTACCAACTCTTTTGAACTGGAATGTGCTATCTAGACATAGCCACAAGCTATGTCCCAAGGCACAGGAGATGCCCAAATCCCTAGTTCCAAAGGCAAAGGATAGGATCTACTTTGCTAAAATCACAGCATGTCTAGACTTATGTCCAAATACATTGGTTCATGATAAAGTAATAAGCAGGATTTTTGTGGAAAAGTATATGTTAGAAAAAACAACACAGAAACTTACATCCTTTGAAAATTGGACATTACAGAGGGTTCAGGAATTGTCTAGCCACAGGTTGTTCACATGTGGTCTGAGTGTTTCTTAATGTGACCCCTTACTTAAGTGCATATAGATTCAGCCAGAAAAGAGAAAGATGAACATCAAAGTTGTTGCAATGCCAGAAGAAAATTATAGGGTGTTTCCATGTTTGAAAGATCACTAGTTTTCACTATTGGTTTGTGACAATGAATTATCCATAAATAAAATCCTTAGAGACCTCTGACCAAAAATACATACTGTGCTTACAAAAAGTACAAGTTCAGTGAGTAGCTACTTCTTTCACAAAAGACCAAGTGTATTCAATTAAGAAAAGGAGACTTAGAAGAATAAAGGCATTAAAGTTACATTGGAAATATTCTACGAACACATTCTAGAAATTTTCTTTTGCATTACTAGCTTATTTCTGTGACAAAAAGAGGGAAAGCTTTTTAGTAATTTCATTTAAAATATATGTAAATAGTGATGGCTTTCATTTATTGATTACTTACTCTGTGAAAGGCATTAGACTTAGAGGTTATATGAATCATCTCCTATGATCTTCATAATATCCCATGACTTGGTCATCCTGACTCTGAAGCCATGAAATCACAAAAGAGGTAAACACAGAAGTTTATTTCTGGCCCACAAAGTTTATTCTGACTCAATGTAGATCTAGTAAATTTCTGGAAAAAGAAGTATATTCAGTTTCAAGGTCACTCACACAAGAATAGGGACAGCTTACACAGCAGATCTTCAGTTCTTTGTACAAACAGCCACAAACATCAGTTTTATTCACAGAATTACTCATATGTGTAAAATCACAAGAGCACTTCGATGTGGCTAAAGTGCATGGACATTCAATGAGCAGTAATTGTAGGCATCCCTACCTTTTGGATAAAGAAACAAGCATTTCCATAGCTTCCCAGCTATCGAGAACTAGATCAGGAGCTCAAACTCTAAACATTAGTCAACTGCTCAAATCTGGGAGCCCTCATTTTCCTGCTAATAGTGATCAGAGTGCTTTATTTGACTTTGTAGCTTACATAATAAACTTTGCATGACAGATCAAAAATAAACTGAATATAGATTTGACATAATTTTTTATCACTCAAATAATGTGATTATTTCTGAATGTCTCAATTAGTTTATAAGTGAAAGAACCCCCTACTCCATATCTCTGTAATTCCAAGCACAGGGCTCATAATAAATGCTCAGTCAGTAAATATATGTTGATTGATTCTCAGCTTCCCCTTATTATTTTCCATTTTAGCTACTTATTTGTATTTTTACCTTCTGATAGTAGGAGAGGAAAAATATCTTAAATAAAGTCAAAGACCTTTTCAGAAAAAGAAGAGACTTATTTATTTTAATTTTTTAGGCTCACCTGATGATTTTCAAAGCACTTCGAAATTATTGGAAGCTGACACACACCATAAAACCGCAGAAAAAAGAAACACCACTACCAGTCAGGAATCATGATTTTATATGATTTGGCTACTGTGTACATTCTAACACATGCTTATTTTCAGTTTTCAGGACAGTTATAATCTTGGAGGAGTTGTTACCAGATTTCTTCCTGTGTCTTTATATAGTTTTAAATTTTCTACTCTTTTCATATTCTGCTATCCTCTTGTTTTGCTTTTTGTCATTTCTGCTATTTTATTCTTTATATTTGAAAATAATATCTAACCTAACATTTGTACACTGCTTTATTGTTTTTTCTTAATCATTCTCAGTCACCCAGATATTTTTATTTTATACCTTTAAGACCTCTTTATGGCCCCAACATCCCTCATATTGTTAGTACAAATGTATACTTAAGTAATACTTGAAGATTTGTCAGGTGGTAGCATTAAGTTTTATATATCTGCAGTTCCAATCTATGTTCTTTCTTTTTTTTACAGTTATCATAATAGTGACTTTTTTGCATTTTCTTTTCTCTGGCTTTCCAAAAAATCATGTATTTTTTCTAATGTTTCATCTTTCATTTGGTACTGACTTTAATACCTTTTTTATTATACGACTTTTTCACCTTGCTTCTAAATAACATCTATATAATTACCTGTTAGTGAACAAATGTTTTTTTTAAATTTCTGTTTCAATTATGTTTCTTTACATGAATTAACATATTCATTCTTTTAAGTGGTTTGAAAATCAGATCTGCTTAATTTGTTTTATCACTTTTATATCTGACTGATTAAAATAGAAGACGTCTATGATGTCATTATAAATGTTTTTGCAGCCATTGAGTTACTTCCCTAAAAATTGTCAAGCTGGCTATGAGTTAGGTCAACATCAGCATGATAATTATTATCACAGAAAATGAGTCTTTTGGAAGATGTTAAGAAATATTTATTCAATGCCTACCAGGCCCCATGCACTATACTGAGAAACAGACGAAATTCAGACTCTTACAGAACTTACAATATGGTCAGGAAAAGAGAAAATAAAAACAAAGCAAGCAGAATTGTAAAAAAAGATCAAGACACAAAACTATATTATTAAAAAATTAAAGCACTCTGACATACCTATATTCTGAGTGGCAGAATCAAGAACTATTTCCCTAACAGGATTTATACCTAAATGAATTATGATTCAAGACATAACAAACAATAATAATATTATGTTCCCCACACTTTATAGGTATAACAGCAATATTAAAACAGTCCTATTTAAGTTGCTGTGTAGCTGAAAAGAAGTTTTCTGAAGTGAGAACAGGGTAGGGGCTGCAAGATTCCTGAAGTCAAAGAAAGGACACAGAGAGTTTGTACAGTGAAATTATTGTTAATGTATTGTGAGAACACAATGTCGATGAACAAGAGAGAGGTTTAAATTATGTGGAGTGGAGTGTGAAATGTAGGCAAAGACATGGGAACACAAGACCTTGGGGTTGGGTGAAAATTTGTTATGGTAGAATGGGAAGCACTTGAATGAAAATCAAGAAAATAACATAACTGTATTTATGTTCTCGTCAGCATACATTTATCCAGTGCCTATTTGTGGCAGGGGATACACACGAGGAATACAGCACTAAACAAAATAGACACAGATATACAGTGGCTCACAAATTCATTTTAGTGTTTTTAAGACACCCTAGTAATTTCTGGGTGGAGCAGGGATTAGGCAGCCGAAATGAGAAGACCCATGAGAAATCTGCCACAGAAGTCCAACAGAGAGAGAATGACTGCACAACTCCAGATGACGGGCTCACTACTCTGAGATGCTTTTGTGAATAAAATCATCATCATTCACTTCAATTCGTACTCCTTGTCTTTTAAAATCATACCAGGGTAAAATTCAACAGTACAAAAGTATAAAGTAATATGGAACAAAGAATGCAACATCAGAAAACCGAGACATAGTGAATGCAGACAAAAATACCTAATGTATTAAAAAATCTTAACATAGGTCGGTAAAACTTTAAAATATAGAGAAATATTTTCCCAATATTGGTATAGGGTAAGCCCTTCTAAACGTAAAATAGGCAATGTGATATGAAATCCAGAAACAATAAAAATGGAAAACGACTATAAAAATTAAATAAATGAATACTTTTCAAATGCAAAGCACCACAGATGTAGTTTTAAAAGAGAAAAGCAAACTGGGGCAGAGGAGTTGACAATATACACATAAAGGGTGGAGAGACAATATGAAAAGATCTCCAAGAAATCAATACAAAACATTATTTTGAAGCTCATCTTAATTTCTAACAATGTTATCAGGACATATTCTAACAAACTTAAATCCTGGTAATTGTATTTGTTCAATGACTTTCAACTATTCTTATTGAATGCCTAATTTGCTTAGTGCTAGGGAGATCAATATGAAGAAACAAGATCTGTGACACTCTCTTATGTAGCTTACAATTTACATTTGATGTTTACACGATAAAAATATTTCATAATAATCATAGACTATATAGAATCATCTGGATCTGCATCATCAACACTAATAAATAGCTTCGGTATCACACTATGGAATTCTAAAATGGTGTATTATATATTTTGGAAGGAATACATCTTGCTTCTTGATTAGTCATCCTTTCATCGATTTTATTGAGCTCACACTCTGTACCAAGCTAAGACGTAAGGGTGAGTAAAGCTCGTTCTTCCTTTGAGAACTTGACAGCATGGGGGAACATGATAAATCAACAAGGATGGAATGAATGATGCAAGCTCTGAAAGAGATGACAAGAGAAGGGTTTCCCAAGCTGTGTAAGAGAACCTCATCCTTATACAAGGATTTTCTGAATATTTCACGCTAACTGCTAAAGTGTTACATGAATGTAATGTGCCAATTTTGATATGGCATAAACCGTATAAATATTGTGAATGTGTATCACTATGTACACTTTAAAGGGATTAAACCATTTATAAAAGATGAAGAGGAACTCTGAGAAGACAGCTGGGTGAAAGGAGGTGAAGCTCACTGAATGTCTTGGAGGACTGGTAGAATTAGGCCAAGAAAAAGAGAGACCGTTCTCAGTAGAAGGACTAGAATGCTCAGGGGCAAAACCAAAACAACATGATGCGTCTGGGAAACTGCTAAAGGATAAATAAATTGTCATGACAGTGATGGGTAGTAGATGAAGTTAACTGGCAGACAGGAAAGCTTTAAGGAGGATTTAAAAATTATTCTGAAAGTTATGGGAACCAATAAAGAAATGTAACCAGGATTTGAAAATTCATATTTAATAATTATTATCTGAAAAACAGTGTGGAAGGAAGCAATTACATAAATACCTCTCAAAGGATAGAGAACTGAATGAAAGTAAGATTAGATCAATTATGGGAAAAATGAGAAAATTTAAAAACTGAATCCAGAGACTATCGGAGAAGAAGGTAAATAAAAGAGAAATGTTTAAAATGGTTCAATGTTTTCTAGCCTGATGCTACAGTGAATAATGGTTCAATTCATGAAGGCAAAGCATATGAGAAGAGCAAATTTGAGATAAATGGATAAATTTCATTTGGGCACATTGGGTTTGAGATGACTTGATTATCTAACTGAATTCATCCAGGAGGCTACTGAGTAAAGCATTTGTTTCTGTAGCTCAGGAAGACGGTTGGACTTAACATTAACATTTATTACTGCCATGGTTTAAATCAAGACTAAACTGCAAAGCTCTCCTATGCTCAGAGGTGGGATTTTGAGAAGATGATTACATCATGGAGCTCGACTGATGAGTTCAGTAGCTAAGTGTGCTGTTACTAGGTGAGGCTTGATTACACGTAGGTTTACCTGGAGGGATGTATCCCTTTCCCTGGCTCCTCCCTTCTCTTCCGCTTCCTAGCATCCATAAAGCTAGTGGTCTTCCCTATTGGGCCCTTCCATCATGACTCTCAGACTTAGAACCAGCTATGGATAAAAACAGCTAAAAATTGTGAGTCAAAATAAAACTCTCCTCTTTTAACCTGTAGGAATGTTTATAATACAAAGTAGTTTGGGATGGTCTTGATTGAAGGGTAGAATTCAGATAAGCAGAACAATAAAAGAAGGGTAGTCTAGTAAGGTAGAACAAAGATGCAACAAAGAAATTCCTGGTCTTGTACATAGGCTAGTAGGTACATTTATAATGTTTAAAATAGACAGGTATGGAAGCATGAGATCTAAACTAAGATTGATAGAATTCAAATATGAAGGTAATTAAGGAATCAAGTAACACAAGCCCCAAATTCATAGATCTTAGTGGCTTATTTAAGATAAATAAAAAAGGAGAAAGAACTGTTGTACTTCAGGAGAAAAGGAGTCCAATATAGAGATTAAATAAGGAAGGGCTTGAGCTCAAGTGAGTGCTATGGATTTGACAAAGAATTCTGAAGTGATCTAAACATAAAAAGTTGCTGTGATAATTAAACTATATAGGGAATTTAAATTAAAAATGTGCCCCTGTTAAGGATTTAAAGTAAAAAAGAATCCATTGTAGAAGACAGGTTATAAGAGAGAACCCAAGAGAGGGGAGTTTCATTTATATCAGTGGAAAAAGAGATTTTAAAGGAACAGCTAATAGTATCAGAATTATTGTGTATATATTGAGGAGAATAAACACTGGATAGATCAGATTAAAAGCCACTGGCAATCTTCAGAAGAATGAACACAGAAATTTAAATTTCATTCTTCATTCAATAAATGACTATAGAGAAATATCACAGGGAACAAAATAGATGGGTTTACTGGTTTTATTTGTATCTCTAGAGAGTGAAGCAGATAAGTAACTAGATAATTAGAACACAATGTAGTAGGTGATGATTAAATCCGGGAGGGGCATGCTCATGAGAACTCACAGAAAATCTGTGAAATTACCAGAGCTGTTTGTTATTGTTGTTTGTTCTTTTGAGGCCTAAGCCAGATTTTCAGGACAAAGTGGAATTAAATTAAATGTTAATTGAGGGAAAAAATAATACAGCAAGAAGAAAACATGTTCAAAGACTTTAGACTAGAATTAATATAATTAGAGCAGAATGAAGAGATACGATACAGGACATTAGTAAAGTTCACATTACAAAGGAACTTGTGTTTCAAGGATTTTCAACAACTCGATCAGAAGACAAATGTGGAACCACTGAGAGAGAAGACTGCTACAGTTGAACTTTGACTTTAGAAATATTTCTCTGGATTTAGTGTGGCAAAATGTTTGCAGAGGAATAAGATTGCAGGTGGGGAATGAAAACAGGTGGAAGGAGAAGCAACCGGCTGAGGATATCAGGTTTGAATTGAGAATAGCAGTGTCCTAAAACTAAAAGTTTTAAGTAGTGATGGTAGAGAGATCATTAATTACATCATCAGCAAAGATGAACATAGATTTTACTCTGCTCAGTAAGGGCCCAACAATTTTAGGTAAAATGAACTCTCAATGGACAAAATTAATGAATGCTACAAACTTTTATCTAGGAAAGCTGAGTGACCTAAAGCATTAAGGCTTCAAGCATGCCCTGGCACTAGAGATTAGTATGACAGTCAGAATGGTCAGTGATGAAACCTTATAGATGATCATACTGGAACTGTTCACTTTTGGTTTCCCCCATCCAAATATGGATTATCTCACAGATTTTACCTGGAGTAAATGTCAAAAACTGAATGTAAGGGAAGCAAAATAGAAGCTGAATAAAACTTTTAGAAAGACCAAAGATCCATAAAGGAAATAGGGGTGAAAATGGAAGATAGAACACTGTCCATCATAGGCATTATTTTTACATAGAATAATACACTGAAGATCTTACATATAAATTGAGAGGGCTAAAAGTATTATTTAAATGTAAAATATCATGATGTTGGCAAGATATTTTGACTGTTTTGTTCACTGATCAATCTTTAAACCAGTGCTGGTATATAGAAGTTCTTAATATGTGTTCTATGGATGACTGAACTTATTGATATTTGATAGACACATCCAGGAAAAGGAGAAAACTCACTAGAATAAACCCAAAAGAATATATTTATCTAATTTTGAAAGGAAGTATTATTGAATTTTCTTAGTGATGAAGAGCTAGAAGAAGGAATGAGTTTGGAAGGAAAAATCCTTTTTTAAACATTACATAGGCTGTGAATAATTTATGCCATAACATACAGCTATGGACAAGTCTTTCCTTATCTGTTATGTCATTGCATGGTATTGAGTATTTAATCTGAAAGTCACAGGACAAACCAAAACATATTCCTCTGTGGCACAATGTTTGTCAATACAGATTTGAGCTGTAATTCTTACCTTTGTTCTTTAGCATGCAGGGCCTATTACAGATATTTGGGCACATAGTCAAAGTCTTGAGTGTTTCAACACTATCTAAATATTAAGAATTGTAAACATTAATTATAATCTATATTTTTAATCATTACATTTACAAATACTCTTCATTTCTGCCAGCTCATTTGACAATCAGAACACCATAGGCAAAACAGAGTTACTTTGTAGATGGGTAACTGGCAACTGGAGCTCAGGGAGCCTAGAGAATTCATCCTAGATCACATAACTAGATGCAGAGCTGAAACCAGAATTTAGTTTGCCCAGCACAAACCAGCATTCTTTCCAGCACCCTACACAGACAAATCTAAATCTAAAATCCTAGTTGAGTCACAGTTGAAAGTATGGACTGGCCCTTGGTGACCAGACTTTCAGTCTGATGATTTAAACACCACTTGGATTCTGGGCACAGTGTTAGCCCAGTGACCTTCACTGCAGAATTTCAGAGCACTGTGGAAATCAGAGTTTGAATCCTAAGGCAAACGCTGCTCTTTTCCAGAATAGTAGACACTGGCATCCTTGAGAGTGCATTTTGTGGAGGGAGAGTAGTTGCACTGAGGTCAAAACACAGCACCTCAGCCATAGACTTATACCAGTTTTCTTTCTTGACATTAATTTTTGGTGAGACCCTTGGGCGACACCAAGTAATCATCCTACGGATGAATGTAAAAGCTACATGGAGCCACTCAAAATTATCTCCTGAAGTGTATTGTTTTGCTTTAAATGTACCAATAAATTTAATGGGGAAAATGAAAATTGAATTCTAGGAACAATGGAGATTAAGAATAGGAAAATATTCATTGAGATGATAACTCCTGAGAGGCAGGAGGGGACCCAAATGTATAGCAAGTGACCCCACTTTATAGAGGAGTTTTATAGAGCAAACCCCACATGGGTACAATATAGGTTACAGCTATGATCAAACAATAAGGTTTCAAGTGTAGTCACTTAGGTAATAGTGACCCAATGGGGGAACAAGTCACATAACAAATGTGCATGGGAAGAACAAAAAAATGATGGGTCCAGAGGTCTTGGACACCCACCCGCACACCAGGATAACTGATTATCTGTCCAGACTTCACTAGGCCCGGTACTTGTCTTTTGAGGAAGTATGCAAGCTTGGTCATTTTGTCTTTACTTTGAGGCCTGGTCTGCAGCAGATGTGTCTCTGGCCAAGGTTGTGGTGCGTTTCAGCTTTGTCCTGACTCTCTCGAGGGCCCAGCCCTATCTGACTGCCTAAAATATTTCTAGCTGACTCAGCTGTCTGCAGTAACTATTAATAATGATTTAAGGTGAAAGAAACCATATTTCTAACCAAAATATGCATATATATATATATAATATATAATTTGATAAAATGTAAGTCTTATTTAAGGTTTTCAGAGAAATCCTAAAAGATTTACAATTATCTTTTATTATTCAAAGGCAAAAATATATATTATAATTAATAAGTGGATAAATCAAAATCATTATGAGTAAAGTTTAAAATTTTCCTGTTTTTGAATGTGTAATCACATTTTATAAAAATAAAATCTGTAAAACACTAAAAAAATTATCTCCTGAAAGACTTTTTTAAAAAAATCTATAAAACAAAAACACAACCACTTCTCTGGCATCTTATTACACATCCCAGAAAACTGATTTAATATAATTTTATGATGGAAAGCACTTTTTATCATGTACTGAGAGGATTGTTTTTATCCTCCTTTAACATCTGTAAGACTTTGATCAAACTACTTGCTTTTCCTAAGCCTCAGTTTCCTTATAAGTTAAAAAATCGGTGCTAAAATCATTTAGGAATTTTAAATATTAAGATAATGTTTTTTGAGATATATTTTAAAAGTTGAACACTGGAAATACCTAAGTCATAAAAATAAGTCCTAGAAACATGGAATCATGGTAATAACTGTCAAAACTGGGGGTTAGTAGAAATACACTTGAAGCTTCAAGTTTTCATATCTTTTTTTTTTTCCACTCTGAGGTTTCTTGAGTCCTTATTCATTTACTCAAGAGAGCTTAATTTAGAATTGGCTTGATTCAGAGTCTTTAGGATTGGTCAGGAGAGTCTTAAGTGCTACTTAAATGCCACCTTCTATTTCCTGGGCAAGAGTGCCTGGGCTGGCAGAGCACCACAGCCCAGCAGGGAAGCAGCGGTTGTGGGAGGAGTTGCTGAGGGGCTGCTGTTTCAGCCCCTAAAATTAGTGCTTGAGAGCTGAAAATTCCAGTAGTCTCTGATCAGATGGGCCCGGAACTGGAAATAACAGGAGTGAGAAGTTCATGAAAGAGAAGGCTGCAATCCCAAAGGAAATTTGCACAAGAGCCCACCACTGCACACTGCTTTCAGCAGAAAGGAATTCTACTCCATTCCTCAGTGCCTCTCAACCTCCAGCTGTGTTTTCTCCTGGCTGTTGAGAGTAACATTAAATTCACTCAGTGAGAGTAGTCACATCATCCTCTCTCCTCCCTGCCTTTTTCTCTTCAATCTTCCTCTTTTCTTTTGCTTTACTTTTTTTTTTTTTTGTCTTTTCCTATTTGTGAATGTAATTCTTTCAATGCAATATATATCCCAGTCATTCTCACATAATTTTTGAAATGTCAGGGAAGGAATAAATAAAATGGACAAACTGAACCTTTAGTTTCTATGTGTCATAACAGGGAATGTGATTTGTGAAGCAGCTGATGGTGCCCAGCTCCCTAAAAAGACTCCAGACATACCCTATCCTTAAGCAGGTACAGCAGCAGTACAGAGAGGCTCCATGCCTTCTAGTCCCTTTGAAACTTTTCTCTAGGCTCTGACATTCACTCATTCATCACTCTTTCAATAGCCAATGAGATGATTTCTGAAAGTGTAATTTGCAAATAAAAGACACACAACCAACTCTATCTGCAAACCAGTAGCTAGTGATTTCTGACAGTAAGACAAGGAGCTGATATGAATATGGGAGTCACTGATAGTCTGATTATCCACCCTCTTAACTGACAAGTAAGAGGAAGGCCTGGGGTTATCTACATCAGGATAGAGCTGAGGAGAAGATTAACCAGAGTCAGACAAGAGGAACATCAGTTAACTGACCTTCGTAACTATTTTAAGAATATTGCTTCTAAGTAAAAAAGAATGACAATGACAGTAGATATAACCATTTTACCAATCTTCAAGCTGTGCCTATACATCCAAGAAGCAGGATAATAGGCAATTGTTTAAATGGTAATGAGAAAGTAGTCAAAAATTTAAAAGCCTCTATCATATATTGTCCAATCTAGCCATGTCAATTTTTTAAATTTCTTCACACACACTCTGCTCATGGTCACCAAGCATTTGCAAGCACCATTACGTCTTGTGTTTAAAAAGCCTTGTCCTCTCCAGGTTGTGGTGCACTGTTACTCATTCTTTAGAGCCAACTCGAATGTCCTATGTGATTGATGAATCATGCTTTGAGACACACTCAGAACTGTAATTTTTTTAATGGTGGTAGGGGGGGTACAATAAAATCTTAGAGGGTTAATCATATTGTGTTACAAATAATATACATATTAAATCTCTCCCTAAACCTCCTCCAAACATGTACCAAATATATAATGAGGAATGAGTTCAGGAAGGAACTGAAGAAATGTTAGAGACGACATTGAAGACAGCAGGAGCTCTGCAATAAATTCCCAGACTTTCATGGCAAGGATTGTGGTGGAGAAAGCTCCCATCTTCTTTGTAGTATATTACACAATACCTAAGAGCTATAAGCTATGTATGTGATGTGAAATTTCTAAAACTTATGTATTAAACATTACGGAAAAAAATTTCCATAACTGATAACTGTTTGGAAAAATAAAGGCAAGGAAACCATTCATGAACATGCTTGAATGCTAAGAAAATACCACTCTCTGAGGTCTCATCCAAACTAGTTCCTATTAGTAGATTTTGGGTTAATTCAGAGTAATGCAAAACTCCAAGTTTTAGGAATGGAACAACAAAAAAGCAGTCATTTTAAGTGGCACAGTGATGTTTTACAAACATAAAAAGATTTATAATCTCTGGTTTTCTGTCTTTTAAAGAAGGCTTGCCTATGCTTCTGCCCTGCATAATTAATGTAATGACACGAGGAGTTACCACTTCTAACTTCCTGGAGCTAACAAAGTGGGGAAAAGCTTGTTCTTATCTCAAAGATTCTAGGAATAGACCTCTCTCCTCTGTATGGCTTCATGTGCATTCTGAAAACAATTTCTCAAGACAGTTTCAAGAGAGATGAAATTTAGAAATTTAGAATTGCTTTTTCACAACAAGGAAGATAAAACATCATCCACATCTGGGCAAGAATGTTGAGGCAGATTCAACATGTATTAATGAACATGGGGAATTATAACTTGCTTAGATTTTCTTTTCTTTATGTTCTTGCTATTCTCTCTCTCTCCCTTTCTCTCTATACTAGGAATTGAATCCAGACCTTCAAACTCAGTTATATCCCCAACATTATATATATATA
>NW_022900926.1:47783481-47809797 GCF_012274545.1 Fukomys damarensis
ATAATAAATATATATGTATTTATTCATTTATGCATGTATGCATGTATTTATTTATGTATTTAGAGACAGATTCTTGTTCAGTTGTTAAGTTTACCAGGCTGGGATTGAATTTGTGATCCTTTTGCCTCAATGGCCCATCATAATAGGGTTACAAGAGCAAGCCACTATGCCTGGATTTTTTCCCCTTGCCTTGCCATCCCTTCAGCCCTTACACTTCTCCCTGTACACATAAGCTTTGCTTCCATTTTTCGTTCTTTTCTGCAATTCCCCCCATGCACAGTTTCTGTTCCTCTTTGAACATTTCCTTCCTATTTCACAATATCTATTATATATTTTTGTGCTCATTTACACTTTCAGATTCTCACACCACAGAAACAATGTGATATTTACATGTGTGTTTGTTTTATTTCATTTAAGAGTACCAGGTTCATCCATTTACCTATAAATGTCCAGCTTTATCATTCTTTATGGCTAAGTAGTACTACATTGCATAAAAAGACCCGCATTTTCTTTATCCATTTATCAGTTGTTGGGCATTTGGGCTATTTCAAAGATTTAGCTCTTACAAATTTCTCTACTATAAACATAGGTGCACATATATCTCTTTTCTTTTAATTCTTTTGGGAAGATACACAGCAGAGGAATAGCTGGGTCAAATGGGACTTCTGATCCTAGTTCTTTGAGGTATCTTCATACTGATTTCAACAGTGTTTGTACTAATCTACACTCCTACCAACAGTGGAGAAGGGGAGAAGGGTTCCTTTCTCTCCACAGCCCCACCAGCATTTGTTACTGGTTGATTTTTTTTTTTTTTTTTTTTTTTTTTTTTTTTTAGGGCCTTGCGCTTATGAGGCAGGCAGCAGCATCACTGAGCTAAATCCCCAGCCCGGTTGATTTCTCAATAACACGCATTCTTTCTGGAGTGAGATGAAATCTCCGTGTTGTTTTCCTTTGCATCCTTCGAATGACCAACCATTAAAAAATGTTGAAAGTCAGCTGAAACAGAATTATTGGGAACAAAGCTTTATAGAAAAAATCATGGAGGAAGATAGATATCAGGGCTTATATTCAGAAATCCACTCTGGGAAAATATAGCCGCAAAGACTTCTGGGCCATCAGAGGACAGGAGGAAGAGCAGTTTGACAGGAATGACATTGGTACCACTGACGGTTCTGGTATTACCTTGTGCACAAAAGGGCACTGATGTTCTTTTGGCACCATCTAAACGAGACAAAGTTGTGTTTAGGGCCAGCAGGCAGGCAGAATGAATGGCAACCTTTAGAGCCAGAAGTCAAGCAGAAGGGATGGGGCAGGGACATTTTCACTTCTGTGCACCATCCGCGCAGTCTCTAGAATTGTTCCCCATACATTTGGGAACTTGGTCCATATTAGGTTGAAGGAAAGAAGCATACTTAAAACACGAAGTACCGTTGGAAAAGACTGCCTTTGCGTAGAGATAGGAAGAAAAAAAAAGGGAAATTATATTTACTTTGATAGCTGTAAGCTTTCAGCTCATTTGGATAGAGGAATCCGTTTGAAATGTTACATCGATTCTCTGTTTTAGGAACCTAAATAGACAAGGTTGAATCAGTGACTGCAGCAAGGAACATATTTTCTTCACTTGTGTGTTTTCTAATGGACAGAAAGAGAAAAAAAATAAGGTTCAGAATTTCAGGCATTGCTGAATTCTGTTATTAATGAACCAGGGCCTAAAAAGCAAGAAGCTCATTAGTGGCTTCTGTGGAGAAGTCTGGGGCACTCGATGGTAGAAGGAAATGGAAAAACTGCCAGTTAGCAGCAGGAACATCTAAATCATCACACTTAGGAAGAGAAGTGGAAAACAAGACACCATTTTACCCTCCACGGAAAAATAATAGTGAAAGGAAGTCTTCATTGAGTGTATATAGGGAATGTCTTAAGTCAGGCTGTTAAATAAACAGCTGCCGTTCATGAAGGCAAGCAGATAAACAGGCATTCAAAATGGTCCGAAGGGCGGGAAGCAGTGCCTGTGGGATGGAGGGCACTTGCAATTCTAGATCACAAAGTCATACAACACCCGAGGTGGCACCAGTTCAGTGACAGTAATTCAATTGCCCCTCGGTCCCTGGAAAATTCTAGGGTCAACCTATTAGAACACCTGGTAGAAGATCATATCAATAAGAAACCCAGTGTTTGTCTGTCTGTTTGTTTGTTTGTTTGTTTATTGTTGGTACCAGGGATCTAACTCCAGACCCTGCCCTTCAAGGCAGGTGGCAGAACCCCTGAGCTAAATCCCCGGCCTGCAGTGTTCATTAAATGTGTGCAAAGTATTCCGTGAGTATGGGAAAAAACATAAATGCTTCCTACCTCTCAGAGAATTTCCCATGTCTTTGGAAAAACGGATTAAATACATAAAAGGATAGAAAATAGTGCAGGCCAAACGATGATAAATGTTCTAGGACTTGAAAAAAGGACACGATTGTAAAGATGTGAGGCATTTAAATGGGCTATTTAAAAACTAAGGAATATGTGAGGGGACTGAAGCTCAGAAAACAATGTAATCCAGAGACGTAGAAATGAAAAATGAGAGTCATGACAAGTGGTGGATTGTCTACGGTATTGCCGCAAGTAATAGTCCTTCAGAGGTACTAAGTACTTGGACTCCAGTTCCACAGTATATTTCTAGCAAGTCAAGTTCTCTGTACTTCCTTAGCTCATAAATAATATAGGGATAATAATAATAATAATAATCAGCCCAAACTATTAGGAAAATTAAATACAACCATTAGTCAAATATGACATTCTTTCTCTTTGTTCTAGACCGGGTCCTTCTCAACAAAGAGCCCAGGCAGCTGGCCATTCCTAATCCAATAAAATTCTCAGTTAGACTCAATATATATATTCTCAAAATATCAGTTGGGCTTTTTATTACTACTAATGAAAATATTCTGTATACAGACGAAAACTCCTGTTTTTAAAGTTTATATTACAACTCTTTATAAAGCTAAATGTTTCTTTTTTATTTCAGGAAATTTTCTTTTTTTATCTTGTCAGTATGTGTTTTCAGTACATGAAGTTTATTCTCCTCTTGGGGAGTGGGTACAGGTACATAATCAGCTTGTTTCTTTTATTTTTAAATCCCCTTCACTTACTCTTTCCCCTCCGACTCACCTCCCTTCTTCCAACTCTAACTCCTCTTGGCTCATTTTCATTCTTGTTGTCAGTATTATACTTTGCTCATGTTTTTGACATCCAGTGTTTACATTCATAGAGGTTATTAGGTTCCAGTACATGGCACATCTTAATTCTACTTGCTACCCTTTCCCTATCATCCATCCCTTGCCTTACCCTCTCCTCCTCTTTTGCAACAGATCTGTCCCCTTGTTTCCTTCTCTCCGTTCTTCATTATGTTCATTTGTACTTTGCCTTACTCAAATGAGAGATACCATATTGTGTATCTCACATTTTCTCTTCCTTTTACTTCCTGTGTTGTTTACAGGAAGTAAAAGGGAAAAAAATGTGAAAAGAGTAGAGACTAAACATGCCTGTCATGCATGGTTAAAAAGGGCAGACTTGCGACACAGAACACCCAACCCCAGAAATGAGACGCCGGGATGGAAGTGGGCCTGGTTGCCAGTTCCCTCCAGACTGGTTAATGGGAAGATTATGTGTTGTGTCCAGCTTCGTGATGGAGGGAATCTACAGGGCTTGCCCATGCAACACTGATGAAGTACTCGGCTGCAGACCATTATTTACCTCCTTTGATTCACTAAAGTATAAATAATCAAAATGATACATAAATTTAATTGCTGGTGCCGTGTTGTTATTTTTGAGGAATGGCCACAAATCTGAGATCTAGTATTTAACAAACAACTCCAGCTACCTACTCAGACTAAACACATAGTGTGTTTTCCAGGCTGTAATTTTATAAAAACAAAATGTCTTTAGAGAGAACAAGCTAGTACTATTGCTTTAAAAATCACTTTAGGAAAAGTTTCCTTACTAAACTAAAATAAAATGTAGACAATCTAGTCCATTTTGCTGGCTGGCCCTGATCCACCCTGCTGCGCCATGTTATTACCTTCCTCTCATCAGCTTCCCACACAAACGTCTTCCCTCTAGCAGACTCCAGGAGCAGAGAAACTCCTCTCTTCTTGATGGTGCTTTATTACTCCGAGAGCTGAGGTTTATGGACATTTTGGCTCTGGACCCCTTTACACTCTTAAAAATTACCCAGATTCAGGTTCTAAAAGGCTTTCATTACATGCATTATGTTTAATGATATTTACTGCACTGGAAATTAAACATATTTTTATAAAAATAATTATGTTTCAAAATGCAACAAAATTTAATCACAAAAGTATTTACAAACCTCTTTAATGCCTGGATTAAAAAGAAAGGCTAGATTCTTATATCTACACTCATATTCAATCTCTTGCATTGTGCTATTTGTTTTTTAGTTGACGTATATGAGGAACACCAGTCTCACACAGATATGTACAAGGAAAAGGAAAAGTATTCCAATGGCCTTCTCAGGTAATGATGGATAGTATTGTACCATTCTACGTAGTAATTTCTAAAACATAAGCTGCACTGCGGAATCTGAAATATTTTCAATGAAATTTTGGTACAATTGATGTATCTTGTATTTTAAATTAATCTTTTGCCTAAGAATGATTTTTATAAGTTCATAAATTGGTCACTTACATTTTTATACATTATCCAAAAATCACATAGATCTATGAAATTATAGTCTCACTGGAAAGTCTTAAATTATTAGGAAGTTTTCAAGTTCATGGTTGTAGAATGCAAGTTTTCCCAACCTATGGGTCTTTCTTGAAAACTTGCATTTTGCCACTGATGACAAATATTGCTATTTTCCTTGAAGGGACAATTCTCTTTTGCTCATTCTTGATAAAACATGTAGTTCAATGTTAATAACATTACACCATTTGACTGCCAGACATTCTTTCATATAAAAATGATATTTCATGAAAAAAGTGGCTAGTTCAGCTCACAGCCCAAATAATTACACACATACATTCCCAGGAGATAACTGCCATTCATTAGTATACAGAAGAAGTGATTTATTTGTATTTTCCATCGAACATTAAAGAGCTGTACACTCAATGACCAAAACAATAAATTTGGTAATTTTTATACTACTTAACTAAAGAAAGTTGCTTTCAAGTTGTATGTATGTTTGTATGTTGCTGCAAGAAAGACTATTACGGCTACCATCAATATTTGGGGCCACTGCCTTCATTTTTCATAAGACAGCACCAGTTACCCCAGTAGCTTTTGCTTTCTTAGTGCAAATATAACACAGGGGAAAATGCAAATGGTGTCATAGAGTTGTTGTGAAAATGGTTCTGAGATCAGAAACACTCTGAAAGTGTCTCAGAGACTAACAGAGGTCCAAAGAACATAGTTTGAGAATTTCTGTCCTAGAGTATTTCAAGTATTTTGCAACCCAAAATAATTTAAAAAGCAAGTGTAAAAATCAAGAATCCCCAAATTGGTAGCAACAACTAAAACTTTATTTCATAAATGATTTATAGTCACACACATTTCAGTAAAGGATGGACTATGTATCTGATGGTGGTCCTGAAAGATCATAATCACACCAAAAATTCCCATTTCTCAGTAGCATCATAGCCATCACAGTGTGATAGCACAAGGCGTTAGTCTCTCATTTGTGGTGATGCTCTAAGCAAACCTACTGTGCTGTCAGTCATACAAAGTATGACACATATAAATAATTATGTCCAATATATAATACTCAACACTTACACTAAATGAGTGTGTTACTGATTTAAATATTCACTATTCTATGCCACTAATCATTATTTCAGAGTGTACAATTTCTCCTGTAAAAAAAATTACAGGAAAACAGTAAGCCATGTTATGGTGGAAGCAACATCATAAATCTCATGTTTGCTGCCTCTTTATTGTTTCGAAAGGCCTCATGGAAGGAGGACCAATGCCATCTAGGTTTGCGTAAGCACACTCTGAGCTTCACAAAACAGCCAACTGCCTAACGAAGCAGCTCTCAGAACTTATCTCTGTTTTGTCATCAAGTGATGCATGTCTATAAAGCCGACAAAAATATAAACATACAGAAATGGTATGTTCTCAAAATAAAACTTGGTCTTCTTGCCTCACATTTTTGCCCCTAATTCTGTCATATAAGTTTCTCCTTGTCTCAGATCTTGCAACTGTAAAATGGAAATGATAATTGTACCTACAAATATTTCATTTTTCACAACTGCAAGCCTTTCCCTGAGGATAGTTATGACTCATGACAAGTATTTACGCATGAAGTTATTGATAATACTTTTCTGTGGTAAAAATATGACTTCACCTCTCTTTCTTATAGTGTTCTGACATCTGTGCTGTTTGGTAGTTTCTTCCTGAAACAATGTTTGAAATAAACTAAACACTGGCAAGGAAAAAACTTGAAACAAAATGTGAAGAGCTTCAAAATTAACAGCTATTACTTTTTAATCTATAAAGAAAGACAGGGGTAGCTTTTGGAATTTGTTTAATATGACTGACTAAGAACGATGAGAATTATGGTGAAAAAGCTTGTGAATTTCATTATACAGCTTAAGATTTTAAAGATGGAATGGCATAAAATATTACTTTTGACATGCTTTGACATTTTCCTTTATTAGAAAATATTTTCAAAGAGCTAAGAAATAACACCATTAGCAAAAATATTTAATTTTGCAGAAGATTACTCTGAGTATCAGCTGGCATGGGACGAGACATATTTCTCAGTATGAATTCCTGAAACTGAAAAAAGGCTTTGAATTTGAACAAAAGTTCAAACTTCACAAAAATGTTGCCTTCCTTCTGGCATGTACTTTAAGAAATACCTCTATCAGTATTTACACAGTTTTAGATGGGCTCCGTAGTTTAAGATCAGATTAGCCTATTTTCCTCCCAAAGCCTAACTCCCAATTCCACATGTGGAAGTGGTTCTCCAACAGTAGTAAGAGCGAAGCCTGTGTTTCCAGTTTCTTCAGTCACAAATAGTCGAAGTCTAATAAAGGGAGTTACTTTAAGAGATATTGGATTTCAGACGAGGTCTTATTTTAGAAAATTGATGAAAGGAAGAAAGGCTTGGGTTCTTACACTTATAGAATATCTGAAAATAAATCTTCCCTACTTCGGTTACCTCAAAACTAACAAAACCTCTATATGAGTTTTAGGCAGCAACCTCCATATTAAAAATGACATTGGGCTATAGGCTGGCATGCAAAATGTGACTCTGTTACCTTTTACGGCTCTGCCATGTGCCTCTCAGCTGTCATTGACCTTGAAATGGGACTAAACTGAGCAATGGGGCTGGGAAGCACATTCTTGTGGCTAAAGAATATGTGTGAAGCTGAAGTCATGTATAAGCGTGGATGGTGATGTGTTATCTGGACAGTTTACAGATGTTGAGTCAGTCCATAAAGTGCACAGGAAAATATGATGATGACCCATATGTGCATCACGGATATCAATGATTCGAACACAGTGGTGGGAACATATCTGTGCAAAGACAGCCTACACGCCAAAGTCTTACTGTGTACTGACTGTGTGCCCGTGCCTATATTATATTCAGATCATTGGATGACAGCGTTAATTTCTACAACACTGTTTTATGTAGACTGTAAGGCTAAGGAAAAAGGACAATATGTAAAAAGGAAGTTGTCACCAGTGAGCAGGGTGTTCTTGGTTACAGGAAAGAAAGAACACATGAAATGTTGCCATCCATCTTACAAAGAAGAGCAAACCTTCAAAAATGCACATAACGACAAGTGAATGAGTAGACAAAAGAATCAAGAGTAATCCACCGGGGGTGATCTTCTGCAACTTGCTTGGATACTATAATGGATAATACCCTTTTTTATTTAATTTTTGCAGGCTTTTGAACACAACTTAATCCTTGCATAAAATGACAGCTGGAAGTTGTATTTCACTTTTATAACTTTTAGAAGATTTGTTGCAGTAAAGTTTCTGGTTTGGTGCCCATGTTTGTTTTTGCACCTCCTTGGGCTACAGAGCAACTCCTCCTTCTGCAAGCCAAGGCCAAACAGAGCCTGGCAGGCAAGTTCCAAAAGGCTGACGGTGCCAGATTCCAGATCTAAGAAGGCATCTCTTCTCACTTTTTTTTGCTGGAGATCAGGAGAGGGATTTCTTTGCAATGTGACATTAAAAATTATGCTGAGCTTTTGCTAAAGGTAAGCCAGCCTTTGGTTTTGGAGGAATTAGGAGGACACAGGATGCAAAAGCTAAGAGGGGTCAGAAGTCTTATTATCTGTATATTTGATTAGTTTTGGTAAGACTCAACCCCTCTCTATTACCCTTTTTTAATTTCTAGGACTTCAGGACATTCCTTTGGAGGGGGGAAAAGAGGAAAGACAAAAATAAAAAATTGAGGTTAATTGACAGAAAAACAAAAGTAAAAAGAGTGAGAATAGAAAGCAATGGTTATTCAGATAAAGGATAAATACCACTGATCATTTAATAAATGTCAAAGTTAAGGTGACATCAATGTAAAGAACTGAAAGATTTCATTAAGATTAAAATGTAAGATCCAAATTTTTACTTCCTCAAATATATTGGCTTCTCTTTTATAGAATTTACAAAGTATTTAATTTATAAAGTATTTAATTTATAAAGTATTTAATAACACTACCTTTAACACATTATAGTAACTTTCAACATAATAAGTATAAATTATACAGAGAACTGTAAGAAACAGAATTCTAGAGAGTTGAATGCTATAGTCCTACAACTCCTTCTCTCCCATTCTCACTTTTACCAACAGATTTCATACATCTTGGAGAAATTGCAAGTGCCTAGTTCCTTTGTTTCCCATTACCTTCTACAACTGTCATTTGGACACCATCATCTTCTTAAAAGACTATATATTAAAAGACTATAATAACTCCGAGAGGCCGGGGGTGGTAGCACATGCCTGTAATCACAGCACTAGGGAGACTGAGGCCGGAGGATATCTGTGAGTTTGAGACCAGCCTGGGTACATAGTGAGTTCCAGGTCAGTCTCAACTACATAGTAAGACCCTGTCTCAAAAAAAAAAAAAAAAAAAAAAAAAGCTTCCAGAGTTCTTTTTTTTTTTTTTTGAGTTTATTGGTACATTTTAGGTATACAGTACAGTTACATTCATTATTGAGATCTTGTACCTTTACATAACAGGTCTTGGTTCTCATTTTTCCCCTTGTCCCTGCCCTCTCTTCACCCCCTCCTCCCCTCCCCATTTACAAACTCCCAGAGTTCTTTAGTTAAATTAAAAAGCTTATAATCATGTCTTTGCAGTTATAAATTCATACATCATTTATGGCATACCTAATGCATATCAGGTATTTGCAAAATGTGGAGAAAATAGAGATGAAAGATGAACTAGTAGTGTTGTACAAGTAGTAGTAGTACAACTAGTGGTGATATACTAGTACTGTTGGAGTAAAAATTGCTACATAAATGGCCTACCACCAAAAACTTATTAGCACTATTGAATTTTGACATCAAGACCCTTAAAAACCAGATTTGAAGAGTTTGGAAAACTTTCTGGAGAAAATAGTAAGTTGATTTTTAAACTAAAATTTGATATTAGTCATGTGAATAAAGTCCAGATCCAGGGAACATTACCTACAAATGCATAGAGAAGGGAAAAAGGCACATAAAAACTAGAATAAGAACATGTCAGGTGACCAGACAAGACTGCTTCATAGGTAACAACAGCTCATTAATAGCCCTGAAAAATATTTAGACATTTAACTCTAACGTAATGAAATTACATCTAAGAATTTGAGTAAGAGGAAAAAACATAACAATTTTCAAATTTAGAATTTTTTTTTCAAAAAGTTCTGTGGGCCTTGGGTTTGATATCTAGCACTGCAGAAAGCTCTGTGGAGAATTAACTGATACAAGAAAACTAATCCAGAAGCTATTAGAGGAAAGTAATAAATAGTTAAACAATGATGATAAATAATGAAAGCTCAGGCTATGGCATCCATGACAGGGAAGGCAACATGGAAAGACAGTCTTTGGAAGGTGAGATTTAGAAACAAAATTATATTATCTTGTCACAATTATAGTATCTGGGAAGACATGACTGGAGATAGGAGTAATCAAAGAAGATTCCCAGTTAATGATTTTTGTGACTTTGAAGAATCATAAGGTCTTGGAGAAGAGATAAACTCATTTATAGACATGTTGCTTCTTTTGAATGACCTTTCTCTATGCAAGTCTTATTGGGGAGCTGGTGTTAGGGCAAGAAGTATTTTCTGAGGAGTCATCAGTACCTTAGTTGCACACACATTAAAGAACAGGAGTGGAAATAAGATTATTTGGGCTTTAAAACATGCAATCTATGATCTATAAGATACACAGAAAGAATGATCTCATGGAAACCAAGAGAGAAAGCAGTTTTAAGAAAGAAGTGGTCAACAGTGTTAAATATAGAAAAGGTGTTATATAAGATAAAGCCTAAAACTGTAATTGTGTATAAACAGTTCTGACCTTTCCAAATAGTTTGAGTGAAGTGTTAGGGATGAATAGAAAATCAAAACTTGGATGTTTGTACTCAGTCCTCATAGATGCAATAGTTTAGAATACTAGAAACAAAAAGTTTTATGTTTAAGAGGAGATTTTTATGTAATTGAATTTTAAAATACAACAGACATTGGCTTTGGAAAAATATATTTGTTATCATGTTCCACAGGTTGTACTTTGCACATTTATTTTGCAGACTACCCAGTAAACATCATTTACGCCTAACTTCCCTATTAAAATATCTCTTCTGCTAGTCTACATAATATACATCTTGATATACTCAAGACTTTGCTCAAGATTTACTTCATGCATGAAGCCATCCCTTATTGGAACAATTTGCCTACTTGAATCAAATTATATTGAGGTAAGTATGGACTAGTTTTTTCATATGTAGGAGAATATATTCCAAGACTCCCAGTAGATGCCTATACTATGTTTTTTTCCTCATACATACATATCTATGATAATTTATAACTTAGACATAATAAAAGATTAACAAGTAACTTATAAAGTAGAATTATGTAATAATATACAGTAATTAAGTTACATAATTATGGTATTTTTCAATACATTTATTGTACTTTACTCACCATTCTTTTTGTAATGATGTGAAATGCTACAATGCCTATGTAATGAAATTAAGTAAAGTGAATGATACTAGCATTGTGACACAGCAGTGGGCTACTAAGTAAGTCATTTGAACATGATCCCTGTAATATCAACACAGTCAATCTGATAACCAGGGGGGCTAATAAGCAGCTGCTGGGCAGATAGAATATATAACATAGATTCACTGAACAAAGAAATAATTCGTGCCTCAGATGAAGTGGTGTGAGATGGTGCCAGATTGTATCACACTACTCATAACATTACACTATTTGATATTTATGAAGTGTTTATTTCTGGAATTTTCCATTTGATATTTTGTGTTTGTCCATGGGAAATTGAAGCCATAAGTGAAAGGTGAATAATGGAAGACTACTATATTTCTTCATGTTTCCATTGTTGACATATTGGTGTCTTCTTCATATGTTTTTGAATTCTCTAATTTCTAAAAGGCAAGGGTGACCCCATTTTTTTTCTTTCATTTGATGGAATTCCACAAGGAACATACTCAATCCATGATATTGGCTAAGTAACTGATTTTGACAACACCAGACAAAACTTCAGAAAGTTTTGTTGGGGCTTACCACCCTTGAGAACATAGAGTAATTTATATAATGGTTTGTGAAAAAAAATTGCAGATTCTGTTTTATTTTTTCCCCTGTGGCTGAAAAGGCAGGAAATTAAGCAGCAGTGGCTTCTTATGGAAACTCCACCCTTGTACTGGCACTGTGGTAATTTTGCTTATTCTGTTTTCTGGGACTAGCCCAAACCTGTCAAGTTCTCACTTTAAAAACTTGCAGATGCATCCACCACATCTTTATGCACTTATTTTCATATGTAAAGTTGATACTGAAAGGAGATACCTCTCAGGAAGGCTTCCAACTAAGTTATTTTTATCATGAGATTTACTCAGATTCACCTTCATTCTCCTGTCTGACCCTGTAGGACTCTGGATATTCATGAGCAGTTATCTCTCAGAGTTCAAAGCATATTCTGTTCTATAGGACCTGTGTGTAACTAACACCTAGGCATCAAAGCAATGACTTTGGCCTCATTAGCACAACCCAATCTTGTGAGATAAACAATCACACATATACAAACTCTGGAGCATACTGGAAGTGAAACAGGTGTGCACACATTTTGGTAAGGATGTCCATTATGCTCCTTGATGAAAATTTAGACTCAGTCATTAAATTTTTAAGCCAGGCACAGTCACAAAAAGCACCCACACACAAAAGAAATAGGTCAATATATAACCCAGACAGCCAGAAGGGACTTTTTGAAGGAAAATTTGTTAAGAAATATATTTAATGAGAGAATGACTTAGACAGCAAAAACAATATATAATTAGGAAAAGCCAAGCAACTACATCCAGAGGACAAGCTTCTGTTATGATCCAGTGAAGCTACTAAATATCTTTTTTTCCATGCAGGTGAGAAAATTCCAGCTCTGTCCTAGCTAATTTCTATTTTTGATTCAGAGGAGTAGAAATACTAAAGAAGCCTTTCAGCAATATTGTAATCATAAATAATTTTCTTCTCAAATAGCTTGACTCCACTTGGTATTTATCAACTTATAGGGCAGCACAAATATTTTTATAATGAGCCATAAAGGAGGGGAAATGCAGTCAGAAGTCATGCTTTCCCATAGAAACCCAACCGAGTGAGTCTAGATAACTAGCCAACATTGATAGTATCAACTCCCTTGATACATGAGGTGGGAACAGCATCTTATCTTTGCATGATTTGAAAGGCTGGAACAATGGGCAGCAGGTATCTCAGGGGTAGGTGGTCTAAGCTGATGAACAGCTCTAAGCCCAATAGCTGGCGACTACCACCTCACCTCCATCTCTTTTCACTAAGTACACTTGTCATTTTCTATCCTTTTCTTTTATTCATTTTTTATTTGGAAATTTCTCCATTCTGACATGCATTTATCCTGCTGATTTTATATATATATATAAAAAAAATATATATATGAAGATGCCACTGAAATGGAGAACTGCCCCATACACAATAAGCATTCAGTATATAGGCATGAAATGTAAAATGTATTTTCAGTAGTTGAAGCACATTTCTCTTAAGATTTCTGATGAAACTATTGGTGAATTTAGCTGAGTTACTACATCCCATCCACACTGCCCAACATCCAAAAGCTCAAAAAGGAGAAAGCTACCTATAGGATTGATGCAGCTGCATGAAGCTTGCCTGGGACCACAGCTGCACCTCTCTGGGCCTCCGCAGAAGAACTTTTAGAGGTGCAGCCACTTGGGTGCCTGCAGCACATCCTCTCCCCCAGCCCCATGCATGAGCCTCTGGCCTCCTGGCTGGGCTTGTACCTGGATTCATACCACAGAGGCACAGGGGGTCATAAAGGCCATTGTTCTGAGCTCTAGCCTAAATTTTGATTTAATTCATACAGTTAAAGGTGATAAATTAATAACTACCACAAATTGTCATTTTTCTAAACTGTGCTTCATGCTATTGTGTTGCTGATTGCATTACTCGGGCTAAGATGTTGTGATTGATTTAATCAGTTGTCCTTGCTGATATAATGAAAATAAGACTGCCTCAGAGTCATTAGAGACTCAAAATCTAAAGACAAGCTATAACAGAAAGATTAAAGTATTAACCCAGGAATTAAACCAAGGACAATACCAACAACAAAAATAGAAATGAGAAGACATTCAAGAAAGGCACAAGCACAAACACAGGCTGCCTATTCATCAAAGGCAAATTGTGAAGAAAATGAGGTTTATTATTAATAATCAACCACCTGGACACCCTGAACTGATCACACAGGAAGTAACAAAACAAATGAATGAGGCTCTAGAAAAATACAAAACAGAAATAATTTCCAAGATAATTACACAGATGATGAGCAGAATGAAAGACATGATTAGTGACTCTAGAACAGAAACAGATTAAAAAAAAAAAAAAAAACACATGAGCTCAGGAACAATAGAAGCCATGAATGCCCAATATAGGAAATAAATGGAATCCATGAAACAGATTCAAACAGATATCCAGGAGATTGAGAACTCTATTGAAAGTATACATAACAGACTGAGCCAATGTGCAGACAAGATATCAAATGTAGAAGACAAGATGGTGGTCAGTGACCATGAAAAGAGGGATCTCTTTAAAAAAAATAAGGGAACATGAGAAATCAATTCAACAGCTTCTAGATGATGCGAAGAATAATATAAGATGGATAGGAATCCATGAAAAAGACGGAGAAAGTACAAGTGACATAAAAAAAAAAAACCTGTTCACATTAGTGACAGAAAACTTCCCAAACAGAGCAAAATAATTTGACCTACAGATAAGTGAGGCTTATATGATTCCAAATAGCCATGATAACAAAAAAATCTACACCTAGACATGTAATAATCAAGATCCTAGAAATTCAACAGAAGAACAAAATACTACAAGCAATTAGAGAAAAGAAATAAATCATATACAAAGGAAAGCCAGTCAGAATCACAGCAGACTTTTCAACCCAAACCATCAAGTCAAGCAGAGCCTGGAGTGAATTATTTCAAGCCCTAAAAGAAAACAACCTCCAATTTAGACTGATGTATCCTGCAAAACTCTCTTTCAAAATGGATGGGGAAATAAAATACTTCCATGACAACACCTGAGAAAACTTCATGAATACCAAACCAGCACTCCAAACAATTCTAAACAATATTCTAGATAAAGACAATGATGATCACAATTCCATGATACCCAACAGAGTAAATCCAGCAGGCAAGGCAAGAAATTAAAGAGAGAGAGGGAAATAAATAAAAAGAGCCAACAACAGGAAAATAAGAGGGTGATGATAAGTCAATACATATCAGTTATAACCATCAATGTTAATGTCCTTTAAGAACTGAAATCTAACAATATGCTGTATACAAGAAACTAATCTAGTTCAAAAAATAAATGCATACAATGAAAGTGAGAGGATGGAAAACAGATCTCCACGCTATAGGAATCTGTTAAAAATATCTTATTTACAGACAAAGTAAATTTCAAACAAAAACTAAGAGAGACAAAAAAGATCACTACATCCTTATAAGGGGAACAATCCTAGAGGAAGAGATGACAATCATAAATATATATGCACCAAATACTAATACCTCTAACCATACAAAATAAATATTAAGGAACATGAAAAACCAAGTAAGCACTAATAAAATTGTACTGGAAGACCTCAATACCCCACTGTCACAAGCTTGTTTGTCTGATTAATTTCACTCAATATTATATTTTCCAAGTGTATCCATTGTCATACAAATGCCTCAAATTTATCACTCTTTATGACAAAGTAATATTCCATTATATAGACACCACATTTTCTTTGTGCAATCATTTGTTGATGGTATATAGGCTGTTTCCAAGATTTAGCTATTACAACTAGAACTCAGCAAATGGACTTAATAGACATCTACAGAGTGTTCCACCCCCATAATATCAGAATATACATTCTTTTTGGCTTCATGTAGATCATTCTCCAAAATAGATGACATGCTAGCTCATAGAACAGGTTTAAATAAATGAAAAGGAGTTGAAGTTATCCCATGTATATTATCAGACCATAGTGCAATTAAACTGGAGACCAATAGCAAAAGAAACTGCAAGAACTTCAAACACATAGAAATTGAATAACACTCACCTGAACAACCAATGGGTCACAGAGGAAATTAAAGAAGAAATTAGACAGTTTTTACAATTTAATGATGATGCCAGTGAAACACGTAGGAATCTATGGGACATGATGAAAGCAGTTCTATGAGGGAAAATTTGTAACAGTGAATACCCATACTAGAAAAACAGAGTGAGCTCAAATAAACCACCTAATGCTGAATTTTAAGCTTCTAGAAAAAGAAGAGCAAGACAAACCCAAAGCTTATACAAGGAAGGAAATTATAAAGATCAAATCAGAAATCAATGCAATGAAAACTAAGAGAATGATACAAAAAATCAACAAATCGAAGAGTTGGTTTTTTGAAAGAATAAATAAAATCAGTAAAGCCTTAGCCAAACTTATCAAAACGGGAAAAATGGCTCAAATTCCTGAAATTAGGAACAAAAAAGGTGCAGTCACAACAGATCCAGGAGAAATCTAGAGGATCATCAATAGCTACTTCAAGAACCTGTAGTCTAATAAAATGGAAAACACAGAAGAAATGGACAGATTTCTAGATACTGATTAATTATGCAAGTTGAATGAAGAAGATGAAAAAATTCTAAACACCACAATTACAATCAGCAAAATTGAAAACATAATTAAAAATTTACCAACAAAGAAAAGGCCAGGTCCTGATGGCTTGGCTTGACTGCTGAATTATACAAAACATTTAGAGAAGAATACTGCCACTACTTTTGAAACTTTTCAGTAAAATTGAAAGGGAAGCAATACTTTCAAATTCATTCCTAGAAGCAAGTCTTCCTTTGAATCAAAAACCAGGGAAAGACCCAACCAAAAAAGAGAACTACAGGCCAGTCTCACTAATTAGCATAGATGCAAAAATCCTCAATAAGATACTGGCTAACAGAATACAGAGGATCATCAAGAAGATCATACATCCTGACCAAGTTGGATTTATCCCAGGGATGCAAGGATGGTTCAACATATGTAAATCAATAATTATAATACACTATATTAACAGAGTCAAAGACAAAAACCATATGATCATCTCAATAGATGCAGAAAAAGCATTCAACAAAATTAAAAAGCCATTCATGATAAAAAACCTGCAGAAAATTGAAATAGATGGTTTTTATCTCAACTTGATAAAGGCTATCTATGAAAAACAGCCAATATCATAATAAATGGTCAAAAACTGAAAACCTTCACACTAAAATCAGGAACAAGACAAGGATGTCCACTGTTACCACTACTGTTAAATATAGTTTTGGAAACCATTAGCCACGGCAATTAGACAAGAAGAAGAAATAAAAGCAATAAAGATAGGAAAGGAAGAAGTTAGACTGATAATATGATACTCTACATAGAAGACCCAAAAAACTCTGCCAAAAGAATTCTAAACGTAATTGAAAAATTCCATAGAGTAGCTAGATACAAGGTCAGCACTCAAAAAATCAATAGCCTTCTTGTACACAAATAACAGAATCACTGAGAGAGAAATTAGAGAAATTAGTCCCTTTCATAATCGTAACCAAAAAAAATGAAATATCAAGGAATCAATCTAATGAAGGAAGCAAAAGACCTCTACATTGAGAATTACAACACTCTGAAGAAAGAGATTGAAAGGATATAAGAAAATGGAAAGGCATCCCTTGTTCCTGGGTAGGAAGAACCAATATAGTGAAAATGGCCATACTACCAAAACTGCTACACAGGTTCAATGCAATCCCAATTGAAATCCCAATAGTATATTTCACTGAACTAGAGAAAACAATCCAAAATTCATTTGGAACCAGGAGAGACTGAGAGTAGCAAAAGTAATTCTAGGCGACAGAGACATAATGGGGGGTATCAGAATCTCCAACCCGAAACTATACTACAAAGCCATTGTGATTAAAAAAAAAACAGCATGGTACTGGCAAAGAAATAGACCCAAGGATCAGTGGAATAGATTTGCAGAAAGAACTCCAAGCACACTCAGCCACCTCTTTTTTGACAAAGGAGCCAACCATCCTCAGCAGAAGAAATATAGCCCCTTTAATAAATGGTGTTGGAAAAAATTGGATTTCAACTTGCCAAAGATTAAGACCAGATCCCGATCTTCCACTATGAAGTAAACTAAAATCCAAGTGGATTAAAGATCTAAATATTAAAACAGAAACACTAAACTTGAAGACATCGGCATAGCAAAAGACTATGAACAAATCTCCAGTAGCACAGGAACTAGCACAAAGAATCAAAAACTGGGATCTCATCTTTTAAAAAGCTTCTGCACTGCAAAAGGAACCAACAACAGAGCTAAGAGACAATCTACGATGTGGGAAACAATTTTTACCAGCTGTTCCTCAAAGGAAAATAATTATAATTATAATTGGAAGCCAAATTTTATCTTCTTCAATCACCACTATTTGAAAAGAAATTCAAAAGTAATGATATCCTCTAATCTATAGATTAAAATACCACCTAAATTATTGGACTTTTCATAAATAGATATAATATACCCTGAGCAATATAAACAATAGTTTTTAAGGGCCGGGGATTTAGCTCAGCGGTTAGGTGGCCTGCCTTGCAAGCGCAAGGACCCAAGTTCAATCCCCAGTACAAAAAAAAAAAGTTTTTAGAAAACAGATAAGCTGATTATTCTTTCTGCCATCTAAACCATTCACTCTGGCAGAGAGTATGGAATGGTTATTTCTATTTTTTAAAATGTAAAAAATGTTTTTATTTTGTACCTGAAAAATTCAATTTTTTCTCTCCTAAATAAATGTTTGCTTATTCATTTTGAAGATTAAAAAGTTAATTTGTATTATTACAAATTTATTATTATATGTAATTCAATAGATAAAGTACATGTACAACTATTCAAGTTAAAGCAAGGCATGTGTGGGTGTGGGTATACAACAAAAAAGAAATTAACAGGGCCAGGGACTTAGCTCAGTGGTGCCACTGCCTTCCTCATAAGCACAAGGTCCCAAGTCCAATCCCCCCACCAAAAAGAAATTAACAGTAATGGAAAGCTAAATATGAACATAAACACAACAAACTTTAAAATATATATTATTGTCCTCATGCAAAAATAGAAGGACATCAAATTTCATAGATATAAAATACTGCAGCCAAGTTTTTCCAGTAAGTGACTCGTGGGGCTTCACGATCTGCGCATAGTGAATTGCACTGGGTAGCCCCACCCTTCTAGGTCTGTATTTGGGTTTTCAGATCACACTAGATTTCTGAGCTCTCCCTGGAGACACTGATGGCTATGTTACTAGTCATGGCCTGTTCCAGAAAAGCTAAATGAATTTACAGCTAGGACCTGAGGCTCGGATTTGCATATGTGTGTAATAAAGCTAGTCAGAAGCAAAACTGTGGAATTGGCAGATGTGCTCTTGACAGTGTCTACCCTACTTTTCTCTGGGGTACTCTGATGTCTTGCAGATGCCTGGCACCTCCAGCGGGCCCCATTCCCTCCAAGCCTTACCTCCCCTGCACCACAGATTGCCTTGGGTCATAATTACCTCTATGCCCTCCTCACCACAATCTCCATTAGACTGTGAATTTAAGACACAGTGTCTTATTTCTCTTTGCTACTCTTTGGTATTTACCTCAGAGTGGGTGACTGTAAATGTATGAACATGTGACTGGGCCTTCCTCTCATCCAAATCAACATACCGAAGCCCTAAATTTCTATTCCACAGTTTTCTGATCTCTTTCTTAAGGTGACAAAAAACTAATAATACATTCTGTTAACTTAAGAAATAATTTCTTGACATCTCAAACACTACATATTAGTATTGTTTATGTGTGTGTATGTTTTAAAGACTAAATATCCAATCTTTCTAATATATCTCTCAGCTACATAAAACTTGGGAATTCAAAGAAGTTCTATATCTAATTAAAAGTGGATATGGAACAAAAACAATGCTGGGGGCACAGCCAATAACCCAGTGTCTACCATGGTCTGGTTAACAAGACTAGAAAACAACAGGTAGAAAGGTAAGTGAATGCCACTCTTACACATGTGACATGTGTCATCTCATTTAGTGCTCACAACAGACCTTTATGCAAATACTGTTTCCCTGATTGAAGAAAAAAATGAGGTTCAGAAAAGTTATAATATATATAATGCCATGAGCATGAGCACTCGTGGAGTGAATGGTAGAGAAAGAATTGCATTCTGGTCTGGTAATGGAGATTGTTCCAGTCCTCTAAGTTATTCAGTCCTCAAATGGAGGACTGAAGACTTAATCTATTACAAGAAAGGTTTACCACAAGGATTAGAACTGTCATCTCTCTTATCTTAATGTGGCTGGAGAGGGAGATCTTGGGAGAGAGAAGTGACAAATTTTATCTGGGAGACAGTCTCCAGAGCCTTGACTAAAATCCCACTTGATATTCCACCAAACATATCCCTTCCCTTACCACAGAATCTCTTGCCTGGGGCTCCATGAAGCTTTTTTCTAAATACACACCAGTCACACAAATGAAAACTTGGATGGTTTCTGTGGCAATAACCTCAGTAGAGATCATGTTTGATTTAAAAAATTATTTTAAAACTCCAAAATATTTTGACTCTATCTGGAAGTCACAACACAAACATAAAAATTCAATACAATCTTGTGGGTGATTAAATGGATATAGTTAAAAGAGTGCAGTACTTAAACACCGGAGATTGGTCTAATTCTTGTCACTAACACTTAACACTAACTAATCATGGCACACTTTGCATTCAAATTGGACCTCACTTTTCTCAAATCTAAGTTTGTGATAAAGCACCTAGGTTTTCAGATGATTGTAAGAATTATGTGAGATAATGTATATAAAGGATGCAATAGTATTGCAATAAATTGTCAATCATTATTATCGTGGAGACTCCTATATATTAAAAAGAGATTAAGGTGCTGTCAACTTTGGAAAAAGTCATCCCAATTTACTGTGTTGAGTTGGCATTGTACAGAAATGGACAGCCATATTGGTCTAGAAATGTTAATTTTTTAATTTTTATTTTTTTCCATGTGTACAGGGGTAACACATTGTACTAAATATGTAAAGTCATATCTACATGGGTTTGATTACAGAAACTAATAAAGTATTCTCTAAATAATGAAAAAAAGAATAAGACTACAAGAGCAAGAAACAATTTAAATATGTTCAGGGGCCATTTTCATCTCCAGAATTAAGGATTATTTTAATGTTACATCATTGCCTTTTCTCATTTACTTTCCTTTTTAGTTTTATTTTAGGATTCCCTATTTTTAATGTTCATACAGAGATTTCTTCAACTGAAATACTGAATAGTTTCTCTGGTGTGAAAAACTATAATAGTACACAGGATCCTAATGAGATAATTAGTAATGTGAAATAGGAAGTAAAGGGCTAAAGGTGTAGGGAAAGCGGGAAGGGTGGGGGAAAGGTAATAAGGGAGAGGAAAAAAATATGAGAAACTGAAAAAATGCAAATAAAGTGTTTGTAAATGGGGAGGGGAGGGGGGGTGAAGGGAGGGCAGGGACAAGGGGAAAAAAATGAGAATCAAAACCTATTATGTAAAGGTACAGGATCCCAATGATGAATGTAACTGTATTGTATACCTAGATTGTACCAATAAACTCAATAAAAAGTAAAAAAAGAGATTAAGGCTATTTAAAAAGAAATTCGTAAATATTGTCAATCATCCCAATATCACAAAGAGGAATTCATACTGAAATGCCCTCAATTATTTTCTGTGACCAAAATAACGTTTAGTTCTGTATGAAATTTCACAAAGTCTCCCATGATTAGCCTGTAGGCCCTGTAGGCATAAAGACAACAGGGTTTTGTACCATCAAGGATATTCAAAGCTGTTTAATCATCTTCTAAGATTATAGATTATCAATCTAGTAGTATGTTTCTTGCACTTTGCAAGGGCTCTGCTCAGTTTTTTATAAATATATAATTTCTCTTATGGTTACAAATACTATATGTTCAACCTTCAGAGTTTGAAAAACCTTGGAAAGTCTAAGGAAAAATGAAAATCACCCCAAATCTCAATGTTGACATTGGATTAGAATCCTTCCAACCTCTTTTTTTTTCCATCTGAAATTGTGTGTACCTACAAATATTCACAACCACAAATTTGTTGTGCATTATATAGAAACCTTTTATAATAACATTCCATCCACATATTTTTTTTATGACTATTAAATATTTTTCTGGAACATGGTTTCTAATGATTGCTCCATTTACATCTTATGAATTTATTATATTTTGTTTAAACAATTTTAATTGAAATTTTAATTTTATCTGTAATATAACATTTAAATAGCAGTGGTTAATATTATACAAGTAATTTTTGTATTTTTATGATCATTTTTTAAAATAGCTTTCTATAAGAAATTTTTGACTTTGCTGGAGAAAACAGAACATATACATTCATAGCTTTCAATAATATTTCAACATTATCCCACAATGTATAAATTTTGCCTATGACACTACTCATTTTACTCATATCCACAAACAAGATATTATAAAAAGGCCTACAAGTTCAGTAGGTTATGAATGCTGCCAAATTATTACTTTGACTTACGTTTTCCTTTTGACTTGAGAGTTTGACTGTCTTTATATACTTATTGAAAATTTGTCTTTCCATTTCAAAGCATTGTCTGTTCATAAACTTTTATTCAATTGGTTTTATCCATAATTTCATAGTAGCCAGGTCCTAAGAGAGCTTAAGGAAAACTGGGCTCCTAAAGAGCTCCTAGGAGATTAAGCATGTAAATCTATTATTAGAGCATATATTGCAAACCTTTTTCCATTAGAATCAATTTTTAAATTTTTTTCTTTATGTGCTTTGATTTTTGTCACACATATTAAGACATTTGCCATTTAGTCAAATTTAGCAGTCTTTTCAGAGGAAAATAATAAAACTTACACAAACAAGTAACTTAAGACAGCAGAAATAAAATAAATGCACTTTAGGTATGATAAAAATGTAATTGTTTAAACTTCTTTCTAAGGAGTAATAATCTCAAAGTGAGTTACAAAAAATAAAAATAAAAAACCAAAAGTACGTGGAACTACAGGTGACAGCCACCAAAACTGCAATCTATTGAAGGGAAAAGGATAGTAAAAAAAAATTCATCAATTAAGGGCAAATAATAAACACATAACATTTGCAACATTAGAATTGAATAGAACTTGCAAAATTAGAATTGAAGGCCAAAATAAATAAAGACTATAAGAAGACAAAGAAGCACATTTATATCAGAATCAGTAATCTAAGAAATATAGAAACGTCACAAAACTATAAGTGAAGAGTCAAGATCAAGTTATATAAATCAAAAACTACAAGAAATCCAAAGAGAGATCACCAGAAACATAATGTTATTGGAATAACAGAATTTACCACGCAGTCTTTACTCATTCAAATGAGTACTCGAGATATGGGCCTGAATAAGCAGTAATAAATATAAGTAGATATTAAATTCTGCAGCCAAAAAATTATATCTTTATTTTCAAGGGCCAATTTGAAATATTTAAAAGATAGAATCCTTCTCAGAAAGAAAACATAACTCAAAAAAATAGTTATGGTGTATATCATCTGATTATGAAGCAACAATACTAGAAATTTCTAACGTAGGATATAAACAAACAGAATGAAATAAGTTGAAGTTTTTTAGCTAAAGGCTTTCCATCCAGTCATGTCAAGTAAAACATTAAAACTTTACTTATAAACAAAGTCCAAATTATTGCCTGGTTTAAATCAAAGATTTTAAATATTTTAATTATTAACTTGTTATATTAGGCAAAAAGATAAATTTTTGATCTTAAAGTTGTGCTTAAGAGGAGATTCGTATGAACATTGGAAGAAGGTGTTTCATGTCCACAAGCTCAGATCTGCATTGTGAAGAAGTAAGCCAAGAATTCAACACAGTGTTGGACTAGCAGTAGGTTCTAAATGCCCAGACTGATGCCAGGGTGTTCTTTATTCTGCTGTGCCTGGTGTCTACCTACACATCTCCTCCACGACCCACCTCAGGAGCAGCAGACATTATTTGGTTCAAAGAGAAAAGAAATGAAGAAATACTACAAATATTGAAAAAAGTAAGAAATTTCAAAATTTGTTCTTTTTATCCTATTTCCAGGAACAGGATAACATAAGCTATGGTGGGATAGGACAAGAGGATAGGTATCTTATTATGGGACATAGGCAGATTTGATCAATGTTTTCTTTATCTCTCACTCTCACTTCTCTCTAGAATGGTGCTCTTAGAAAGATTTGCTTTGGGTTTCGAGGGACTCATTTTTAGGAAGTGTTTACTTCGGGCAGAGAGGCGCAACAGGATAGAGACCTGGGAGAGAACTCAAGGAGAAGCTGGCTACTTGTGGACCTCTTTTTCACAGGTGACAGAGAAAGGGTGTGCTCGTGCTTCTGCCCAATTAGTTGTTTGTGGTAAAAAAAAAAAGTTTGAAGGGACTCAGGAAGAAGCATAATCAAAGAAGGAAGAAAGCTCGTCGCTGAAGTGAAACTGAACGGAGATTTTTCGGGGAACTTGATAGTGCAAAAGATAGAAGAATGACTGACACGGGCAGTGAGAACAGCATTGGCAGGGACGTGTCCGAGAACTGTACTCAGGGATGAGTGCTACATTTCTAAGGAAAGAATGTGCTCAGAGAGAAGGACTGGGACTGATAAAGTCTTAAAACTACAGTCTAAGAGAGGTTAATGTTTAGCCTACAAAAAAACCAGATGAGTGGACCAGAGGACTTCATGTCTATAAACATATGGGAGGCTTCCGTGATTTTGTTATTTCAAAAGGGCAAACAAAGCCGAAAATTGTGCAAATTATACAGTGCCCAAATTTGCATTCAAATAAGCAATGCGGTAACAATTCTAAAATGGCAGAATTTCCTGGAGCCATCCACTCCATTCACCCATCACTGGATGTGCCTAAGCAGAGATCAGAAAAGATAATCTTACTGTTTATAAAGAGAATACATATCATTTCTTCTCTTCTTTATTCATTTCAACCAGTAATAGTGGGGCAAGGCCTATCTTAGGTACTGGGGAGACTAAGAAGAATAAAACATGGCCAGGAAAACAAGAAGATTTCATCTTTTGGAGGAGATTGAGACAGTAGTAAAAGGATAACAGGAAGGAAGCTAAAAGAATCAAAAAGGGAGGCTGTCCAAGTTGGCATAGCTTGACTTCAGAAATAATTCCAGAAAAGGGGACAAAGAAAAGTTGTACAGGGCCTCAGAACCAGAATCAGTCGATCTTACCCACCCCTGCTAAAGAGAGCTTGCCAGGCCCAGAAAGATATTTCTGAAAAGGGTCAGTTTGCAGGTCTAAATGTTAAGTGGAGATATCTATCCTCTGGAGCCCTACAAGTATCAAAATATAAATAGCTAAATTAACCATTACAATACTTGTGGTCTTATAAACTTTTGAAACTGACATATACTACTGTAAATGTGATCACCACTAGCTGCTCGTTGAGTTAACACTTACCAAAGTGACTGGTTACCATTCCAATACATCTGCATGGATGCAAAGGGGAAAACAAGGCCTTAATTGGTATTTTAGGATAGAGTAGCATAAGGAAGTTACTCTAGCTATGACAGCATAAATTGCAGAATGATATCTGGAGTGTTATGAAATGAAAAGGGAGAGGAAAAACGTGATAAAAGTGATAAAGGTTAACTATGCATAACTGCAATATACCACAACTGCTTTTCCCTCTAACAGTATCATCCTTGGGTTAAGATGGTAAGATAAAAAATGTAAGTAAAGTTAAGGCCTGCTGAGTTCCTGCTGGCACTCCAATCTTCAGTTCTTTCTTTCTGTTTTCTACTGCTACTTCTTCCTGTCCCTTTCTCTCTCCCTCAACAGATGGACACACACACAGATAATAGATTAGATAGGCAAATAACACACACATAGATACATACCCTCATTGACCAGTGAGTCTATAGAGTAACTCCTTTATATTACTCTTCTGTCACTATTAAAATGCAAATTTTGGTGCTGGGGATTTAGCTCAGCGGCACGGCACCTGCCGTGCAAGCCCAAGGTCTTGAGTTCAATTCCTAGTTCTGAAAAAAATTACAAAATGCAAATTCTTTGGGAAAATGACATCATGCCATCAACGCTGCTACTCTCTTGGTCCGGAAGTGCTAACATAGAGCACAGAATTTCAAAGCTTGACTTAAGGGATGCAGAGGCGCTGAAATGCTGAAATGAGAGTGTGTAAACTGGTGTGAGCATAGTGTGATTTTCACCACACAGAAGATACCCAAAGAAGCTGTTTCCTCTTTCCATAGCTCTGTCTTTTTTTACTTTGCTTCTACCATAGATAAGGTAAAAGAATCACCTTGCTAGAGTCATGGTAATTTTCCATGGAAACAGTCCAGGATTGGGGTGATTACAGGCACAACCTCTTCATGTACCAACCTCCTTTGTCACCGCACATTATCATGCCAACTGTTTACTACCCCTGTCCAGCTGGCAAATTATAGTAGTTTCTCAAAAAAAAAAAAAAAAAAAAAAA
>NW_022900926.1:47809846-47825381 GCF_012274545.1 Fukomys damarensis
CCTGTCCAGCTGGCAAATTATAGTAGTTTCAAAAAAAAAAAAAAAAAAAAAAAAGGACTGATTATGTCTCTTTCTCCTTGTTCAGAAACTATGTCTTAGCTTCCTTCCATTTAACTCGACTTCATTAAATTCTACTCCACAAGCATGTTGAATATATACTGCATGTTTTCCTGTGTTTATCTACCTGACAGTATGCAAATACACATCTATGGAGATTCTGGAGTCCTGATAACTAGAGTCTGCAGCCAGGCCAATGAGCATTGGAAGGTTTTTTTTTTTTTATAAATGGGTCTCACTCACTTTTCACTCGAGATTCAGGGGAGATGCAGTGACAATTTTCCTATGGTAGACATTACAAGGACTCAGAATGTGGTTTTGGTTTCATCGCAATTTTAAATTTGAGTGAAACAGCAACAACTACCTTTGGAACCCAGATTAACCTAGTTTTCTGAGGCTATGACTAAGTGTATCTGATACCAAGTCTTTGGCAATGGAGACATTAAAATTCAGGCACATTTTTTCTTGTAAGTACAGGGTGTGGCTATGGCAATAAACTTGCTTTATTTCCAAATGACTTAAACATGACTAGCATTTTGAAAAATTTGATCATGACTACCAAATTACCAGCCCAGGGAAAATTCTTTCCATAAAGGTGCACTTTGTATCACGTAGACTATTTTCCAATACATTTTGATTCAGGCTTCATTTCACTACACATTTATAATTTTGAAATAGCTAAAACAGGGATGATGTGATTAAAAGAAAAAAGCAAGATGAATTATCTGTTCTAGTCCAAAGTGTTCAAAAATATTAAAAAATGTGTGTTCTAATTCAAATTTCAGAGAGCTTGGGAGATGGTAGGTACACAAGCAGGTGAATTTGGTCCCTGAAGTCGATGACAAACTTCTTTTGCATCATCCAAATTTCCTAGCCTTTCCTTCTTGCAAAGTACTTTCCAGGAAGGCAATACATCCTGTCCCCAGAGCAATACATCTGTGTTTAATTGGGGGGAAAGTTACTTTGTTATTTGAAAGGTTTTAACTCTTAATGTCTAACACTTGATCTGACCTATATGTCAGACACTACACTAAGTGGTTTACATGAATTATCTCAATGAGATAATTTTATTATGTCTATTTTACACTTGAAAAAACTGAGCAAGCAGCCACTGAAGCAATACCACTGATAAAGATGGGACAAGAATTTGTTCCCAGCCTAACTGAACCTAGATCTACCTTCTGCATTGCCGTGCTGGCTTCCATGGATAGAACAAACTCTTTCAAGCAAAGACAGCCAAGACCACTATGATTCCCTGAACAGCCAACCTTTTTTATTGTGCTTTAAACTGTTTTTCTTTTCTGATTTAGCAGAATATAATGTACCACCACACCTACACATAAACTTCTCACATAGAAAATCCTCATATATCCAGAAAGTAAAGATATTTACTACAATTTGAGAAGAAAATTTGTGCCTCACTACACAGGATTAGTTTTAAATAGCTAGACTGCTGTTCATGGTCTTTGAGTTGAGAGAACAAAATTTTTCTGTAATTATTTTCTTTTCCCCCATTCATTAACATTTCTAGACTGTTGATCTTTTTTCTTTTCTTTTTTTTTTTTAAGACAGGGTCTCACTATGCAGTTGAGACTGACCTGGAACCCACAGGCCAGGCTGGTCTCAAACTCACAGCGATCCTCCTGCCTCAGCCTCCTGAGTGCTAGGATTACAGAAGTGCACCACCACGCCTAGCTAGACTATTTATCTTTTCAGATTTCCAGTTGGAAATATAAGAAGCAAAAAGATCCCAGAAACTCACTGTCACGTTTCTCCTTGGGTTCTAGTTTCTACAGTCAGTGCTTTTCTCCATCTTCTTTGGCTTCTTTGATGACATATCATCTGTTTTTCAGTTATATCAGTGGGAGAAGTAAGGAAGGAGGAAATAAATGAACAGGAAGTCAGAATAATATCTATTACACAGTTTGAACAAGCAGAAAAAAAGGAAGGAGGAACAGAACAAGGGAGAACAAGAAGGAAATGGACACAGGGAAGGAATGAGGAAGAAGAGAACAATTTAGAACTAAATTCCACACTTTATGCAAAAAGTTAAATAAAACTGGATTATAGGATTTAAATATAAAACATAGAAATATATAACTTTAGAGAAAAGAAAAGAAAAATTCTTCAGAATCTAGAATTAGGTGAGTTCTTGGACAATGTCTTTTTACATCTGTGGAAAGAAATCACTAACTTGCACTTCATCAAAATAAAATGTTTGTGCTGTGTGGGAGTCTAAGAGACAAAAAGGTAAGTTAGAAACTGAGAAGAAATGTTTGTATCTGACAAAAGAGAGTAATCTAGAATATACGAATAGATATTAATGATTCAGATATGCTGAAGAGAAGCCATAAAACATTTTCATTGCATGTAGAGGTAAAATTATGCACCTGAAGCAAGAAAATAAATCAAATTCTGGTGTTACTAAAAAAAAAGCTTCTGTACTAATTTTTGTATTTTCTAGTACAAATCTAAACTTGAATCTCCATTCTCTTGCTTGCAATGACTTCGTGTCATTTGTTTCAGAGTTTCCTTCTAATGTTTCCTTAATGTTTTTGGCAATTTGTTGCCACATTGGAAAACATTTTCTGTTAATTTCTCTGTTCCATACATTTAAAGTTTCTTCCATCTTTTTTAAATTAATTAATTTTATTGGTAAATTTGAGGTATGCAATATAGTGACACTCATCATTGGAAATTTGCACCTCTACATAATCCATCCTGGTTCTTATTTTTTCCCATTCCCACCCCTCCCTATCTGCAAAGACTTTGTTTCCACTTTTTCTTCTTCTCATATTAATTCCATTCCCCTCTTTTTCCCCTACCGCTCCCCCTTCCCCTTTCCCTTTAAGCCTTTCTTCCTATTTTACATTATCTTTTATACCACATATACATGCATCCATGTTCATAGCAGCACAATTAGTGATAGCTAAAACTTGGAAGCGGCCCAATTACCCATCAACAGAAGACTCGATAAACAAAATGTGTATTTTTTTATAAAATGGAGTACTGCTCAGCCATAAAGAATGAGAAACTAGAGACATTCATAACTAACTGAATGCACATTGAGGCTATACTCTTAAGAGAAATAACTAGGACACATATGTGTAAATACCAAATAGTTCCTTTAGTGTGAGAAACTGAAAGTGTAAATAAGGACTAAAAGTTTCTTCCATCTCAACTAAGCACTTATTCACACACTATGGCCATGATTTTCACAGTTTTAAGTGCAAAAACAGAACTAACATAAATTTATTTTTTCTTCATGATTCTATGGATGAAAGATTCACTTTTATCATCGATCTTAGAAACCTCAGTATATGATTTTTTTTTTCCTCATTAAGTAGAGAGCTTCTGCCTTTTCACTTAAAGAAAATACTGCCTGGCTTCTCTTCTGCATTCAAATAGCCAGCACCTATTACTCTTGTGTGTTAGGGCCATTAGTAAGTAAAACAAGGGTTACTGGAATACAAGAATTACACTTTCTCTGCAGTTGACCTGAGAGCCAAGATGGCTGCTTAAATTAGAAACAGATGCACAGCATATACAGTATGGACACGCTGGACAAAGGATGATTTATGGGGTTTTATCACACTGTTTAAAATAGCACATAATTTAAAATTTATGAAGAGTTTATTTCTGAATTTTTCATTTAATAATTTCAGACCATAATTGACCATGGGTTGCTGAAACCACAGAAAGCAAAACTGTGGATGGAGCAAGTGGGGAGCTACCAGACAACGTTCTTAAAATGACAGAGGGAAGGAAGCCAGCTGAGAAATAGCCATGGCTATAGAAGGAAAACAGAGAGATCCCTGTGGTGGTGGTAGCGTTTTACATCTTGACTGTGTTAACTTCATTGTGTGGCTGTGGTATTGTAATCTCTGTTCTGCGAGATGCTGCCATTAAGGGACATTGGTAAAACGGACCCACAGGATATCTGTGTACTATGTCTTACAACTACATGTAAACCTATGATTCTTTCAAAATAAAAAGTTTGATTTAAAAAAATCTATCAGCAACAAAAATAAACACAAGTTATTTACAATATACACAGTTTTAATTACATCTAAATGCTACTTGAATCTTCTACCAAATGTTTGGAAACTGAGAAATTTAATTATAAAGAATAATAGTTTACATTAAATTAGAAGATCTGGAACAAGGGTGGCAGATAAGTTGAATTCAAATGCACTTTTGACAGGAAAGAATGCTGTGGTAAAAGAGCAGGGTCTGTCATGGGCCCTGGATCGCTGAAAGCTCTAACTTATGTGCTGCATCGTTGTCATCTGGTATCTTTGAGAGTTTGGGAGTTCTGAAAATCAGAGCTTTCTAAAATAACACCCATAATAGTTTACTCAAACCCCACAGCTTAAAAGCTGCTAAATCCCCAGGCTGTCTCTGGCTGTGCCGTGTGCAATGGAAGGGCTGAAGATTTGGCTATTTAGGTGACATGATTATCACTTGCTGACCTACAAACACATTATGCAGTTCATTGCTCAGGAAAATTTTCTCTTTGTTTGAGTTACAAGGATTAAAAGAACTACAGCTTAATCCCTTTGATGCACCCAGGCCATTTTGAAATCGAATGTTTTATATTAAATCTCCTACTGGGAATCAATTCACTGACACTGTAGCAACAGAACCAGGCGATCCTGAATAATTACAGAAGTCTGCCCTTCTGCCTCTGTCTCTCTAAAATATCTAATAACAAAAAGCACTTAAATAAATCCATGAGGCTAATCAATGTTTTATGTAATTTGGAACAAGAGACTTCAAAGCATTTCAATAAAAATCGTGAGAGAGGGAGGGAGATGAGTACTAGCAGATTAAAGAAACCGGTGTTTAAGAATTCACATGTATTAAAGGCTGAAGCCAGGTCAAATTCTCAAACCAGTTAAAAAACTAATTCATGTTAAAAATCAGCACACACTTGTTTTGTTACATTTATGAAATGAAGAGTAAAAATTAAATTATACATCCAATTCAGAAACTGTGATCCTGCCATCCGATTTGTAGTTTCCAATTTACAGAGAAAAAAAGCATAATAAGCTATCAAGTGAGAAGATGACTACCCATGAGGTCTGTTCTCAGTAGCTGGGTCAGGCTGTGCATTCTGCATGTGGTTACCACCAAGATGCATGAGGGCATTTACTTCCCTTTTTAGGAGTGCCTGGGGGAGAGCTGTATCAGAAGGACATGTCTGATGCAGACAAATTAATGTCATTCTTTATGGTGTGTGGTACAGAAACAGGAAGGGATCAGAGCAAGGAAAAGAGCAAATATCTCAAAAGGAATCTAGCACCTGTTGAGAAGTGTCTGCCCACTGAATAATAAAAGAAAAGGTTGCAACCTTAGAAGAATTAGCAACACTGGATAGTACGTGTGTTTCCATGCTAAAAAAAACCAAAATGTATTCAAATTCAAATTCACACTCAGCTCCAATATATTGCTTCTCACATTCACAACCTTATTATTTGGCATACACTGAATTCATTTCATACATCATCAAAGATCAGTTCTGCTCATGATTAGTTTCCATGGTCTAAACTTCCTTTCTTATATTCTGATATAGGATTTGTTTCCTGAGGCCTATTTTATAGTGTAATTTTAAAGAAGACTACTAATCCTGGGGAATATTGTTGATTAAGGACAAAGCACTGTGCTAGAATAAAGTGAAATTATATGGTACACACTAAGAGTTCTTAGACAAGAATTTGGCTAGGAAATAACTAGTTCCATTTTCTTTTTTTAATTTATTAATTTTATTGGTATATTTAATGTATACAATACAATGTCATTTATTGATGGAAATTTGTACCTTTATACAATCAATCTTGGTTCTTACTTTTTTCCCATTTCCCTGCCCTCCCTTCAACACACCTCCCTCCCGGTCTACAAAGACTTTGTTTCTATTATTTTTCATTTTCTCATACTGATTCCATTCCCTTCAGTTCCATTTTCTTATGTGCAGTGAGATACACCTCTTTGAAATTTGAAAGCTGATATTCCACTAAAATCTTTATCTGTACACTCCCATCATATTTTCCTGAGTGTTACATATTTTCTGAAAATCATCACAGCATCAAAATATTGTAAAACTAATTTCATTTTCTTAGCAAAGTCTATATTTGAAATATCATATTTATAATTTTCTATTGTTATTTTCCAATTGGTGTTCTCTTCCACCTTTTCTTCAGCATTTGTTACTGCTTACATTTTGGGATCATTATTACCAGAGTTGCTAAACTTGCAATTTTATATAAGCATTGTGCTAGAGCCTGGCAGAGAGACACAGCTATCAGTCCTGGATTCAGCTCTCTGAAATAGTCTGTACTCTTTTGAGAGATGCCCACACTTCAGATTCAAAAGTGAGACTCACTGGAGGCCTTGCCATCCAAACAGTGCTTCTCAGACTGGAATTTTCAGCTGGGAGCTGTTGGAAATGCAGAACCTGAGGTTCCTCGCCAGTCATGTTGAAGCAGAAGCTGCATTTTAACAAACTCCCAGATGACTCAAATGCCAAGTACAGTATGCGGACTAGGCAGTGGTATTGGGGCTGAATGTGAATTGAGCAGAAGGAGCCTCTAAGTTCTACATAGTAGCATTTGTATAACATGTTTAGAGAATCTTCCACAGTCTTCCTAATTGTGTTTAGATTTTAATCATTCTTTAGGTCTGAGAATAGTTGAAAAGATATATGGATAAGGACCCATCCAAAATTTAAAAAATTAATGGCTTTATGAAATCTCTCAAATGATGCCCCATTAATATTTGTACATTTGTGTATCACACTTTTATTGAATTTCAAATTTAAATTACATTAATTTCTATCTCCCATATGGTCCACATAGAGTACTAATAAATACAGATAGCCATCAACCCAACTTTTAGTCCAGTATTTTGTTTTATTTTACTTTGGTAGTAAACTATGGATAACATAAAATTTGTTTTATCCACTTTTAATGCATACAGTTCAATGTCATTAAGTATAGTCACACTGTTTCCAACCACCTCCACTGATTTCAGAATATTTTTATCATCACAACAGATTCTGTACCTATTCACTAATGATCTCCGATTTCCTGCATCCCATAGTCCCTGGTAAGCATTACTCTACTTTCTGTCTCTACAGATTTAACTTCTTTAAGTATTTCATGTTAGCAGAATCATATAGTATTTGTTAATTTGTGATTGGCTCATTTTCTTTAACATGTTTTCAAAGTTAATTCATTTGGTAACATATACCAAGGTTTTATTTCTTAAGGTTGAATAATATTCCATAATACATGTATATCAGATTATCTAATCATCTGTTGAACAGTTTGCTTATTTCCACATTTTGGTTGTGTGAATAATGCTACTGTGACATTTTACTGTATTAGCTAACTTTCACATCAGTGGATGTGATACCGAACAATGACAACTTAAGGAGAGAGAGGTTTAATTTAGCTCATGGTCTCAGGGGATTCAGTGCATGGTCAGCTGGATCCAAGGAAGGAGCATGAGGTGGAAGAGTGTGCTGGGGCAAAATGCATACTTAGTTCTTGGCAACCAGGAAGCAGGGGAGCAGTACCAGGGAGGAAGGGTACAGAGACCATAGGTAGTATATAAAAATCATGCCTCCATGGCCCACCCAAATACACCTGAAAATTTGCTTCACTGATCCCTGAGTGTTTCTCAAACCAATCAGTTAAGGTTAACCACCACATTTACTCTTTAATGTTACTGAGTTTAAAGCCACCACTGTCTTGGTGTGAAGCTGAAAAATCTTGGCACTTGTAACAGAGGCTATCACCATGTGCACCATGGACTGCTTGGGGGAAATAAGTCTCATCTCATGCCATTGTCAATGAAGTGCAACCTAAGTACTCAAACCAAGAAATCCCACTACAAATTCCATTCACCACTGCGCTTCTACTTTACAAAGACACAGAATTGCTCAGTGGGTAGGAAGACATTCCCTCCCCCAACGCTAAGAATATACTCAAATTTGGCCCAGCAGCCAAGTGCACAGTGTCTAGTGTCAATCATTTCCTGCCATTCAGAGGCAGTCATTTCCTCCAAAGCACAGGAAGGCACTCAACCCATGGGTGTATTACAGAAGATCTCTTTATGAGTCAGAACATTCTAGAATCTGCCTCTACTCTAAAACCCATACTCTGGGTGCATTCTAAAAGCCCAGTATAGATGGATCTCTCTCCAGATCCCCTAGGGTATTTCTCGCAATTTCAATTCCAGAGAAACAGTCCTTTCTAGTGATCTCACCTTAGTAATGGTGCCTGCCTTTACTGTCCTTTGAATCTGTTTTTAAAACTTTGAATGACAAAGTGGAGGAATTTGGATTTGAAATGTTACTATCCCATAAGCCCCTGCGTAACAGGTACATCTCCAGAGGATATGTGCCGCAGCATCCAAACCTTAAAGAGCACTGAGCTCAGTGGAACACATGAAAGAACATCAGCCTTCAGAGCTGGAGTGGGCCCCAGTTTAATCACAAATCCCAGTATGTTCTTTCAGAACAGGACTGAGTAACTGCTTTATGTCCATATGTAACCAAAACATGCCACTCATGTGGCTCTTTCCCTATCAGTGGAATCTACCTAAAGGAGAATGGGAGTTTCTGTTCAAGTAGAGCTTATTTTAAGTGATTTTCCAGCCTATAAAAGAATTTGTATCTGACTTCTTGGGAATTCTGTGTTACACGTGTGTGCACCAGAATGTGTCCACCAGAACTAAGAGTAGCCCTGTGAAGGAAGAATTCATCCTGGGGAAAGGAAACCGGGTAATAAACTTGATGCTGAAACTAACCCTCTGATCATAGCGATTCTAATGATGCATGACATATATTTTTTGGCTCTGTCACACATGAATAGCTAAGGGCTAGGAAGCAGAGGTATTTTGAGAAAAACTGGGGAACTTTGTAAGACATTGAAGCTTAGCAAATTATCTGGTGATGTAGATGTGTCAGCATGCGACATAAAAGTGGCAGTTGTGGGTAGAGATTACTCCAGTTTCTCTCTCTCTCTCTCTCTCCCTCCCTCCCTCTCTCCCTCTCTCTCTTTTACCCAGGGATCAAACTCAGGACCTTGCACTTAGAAGGCAGGCACTGTGCCACTGAGGTAAATCCTCGCCCCCAATTACACCAGCTCTGCAAAATGAATGGTTAAATTTTAGTGTGCAGAAGAGTTTAGCACCTTGGTAAACCAGCACACAGGTTGCAGTGTCCAGAGAAACAGAGGCAGTGTGCCTGTGCCTGACAGAGAAGTGTGACCATGGAAGGCTTCAACATCTACATGAATGGGCCAGGGATTAAGCTCAGTGGTTCTGCCGCCTGTTTCACAAACTCAAGGACCCAAGTTCAATCCCTGGTACCAAAAAAAAAAAAAAAGGAAAACATCTACATGAGTAATGCTGCCCAATGGAGATGCTAATGCCAGCTGACAGAAGCACTGCATGAAAAAATTAAATTGGGGAAGCCAAAATTAGATCATTTCACACAGCCCTGTCCATTATTTAAGAGAACTAGGACAGGAAAGTGTAAAATGGCAGGGCCACTGTGTTCTCTTTGGCAAAGGTACCCCACCCACATGGTGTAGGGTGTACTGCTTTTTCTACTTTTACTTGGCCCAAAGTTGCTGTGTAAAGTCAGTTTCTTTTCTTATCCTTAATAAAACTCTGCTACTGTTTGCATTTGTCTTGACCAATTCTTTACTCAGGACAGAAAGAGCCTAGAAACTACCTCCAGAAAGATACTCCAGCTTACCAAAATCCAATAACAGACTTGGTTTAACTGGTCAGGGGCAGCAGGTAAGGGCCTTTGGGCATATTTTTTAAATTTCTGTCTAAAATGTTACAAAGGTGTTTTTTTCTTCTTTCCCTATCTCTCTCCTTTACACTGGGGATCTTAGGAAACTTTTCATGGTGAATGGAACTATTTCCTGCTTTCCCCATCATGTAGGAAGGGGAGGGGAGACACAAGACATCTGTTTTTCCTAACCAGTGAGAAATCCATAGTTCTGCCTTGAATTTATCTTCCCCTTTTTTCTTCTTTTCTTGTTTTTCATCATATATTGTAAATACAAGTCAGGAAAGAACAGCCAAAGAAGCTATTACAAACCTAGTTGAAGAACAGATCATTTCGGTACCATGTGTGTGGCCTAGAGTTTAGTATGCCTATTTGACCTCATGTATCTATTCTCCATGATACTTTGCCCAGCTTTCTCGCTCTTTTGGGAGAAAATAGCTGTTGGCAACTTAATATCCTGCCTGAGTAGCAACCTACCCCAGTTTACTCCTTTTTGCGCTCAAAGTCTTGTCTACACTCTTCCCCCAGATGGCCATTTCTTTCTCAGGGTGCTATTTTGGTCAGGGTATTCATCTTGTCTCATCACATGACAGGCCTCCATCTTGTTTGGTCACATGACTGGACCTGTTTGGGATCAACCAGATGCATTCCAGCATTTGTTTGTTTCCCTTCCTTGTTTCTTCTAACAAAATGCAGGTAATTTAGAAATATATACCTGGTACCTTGCACAGAACAAAAAACAGCCAGTAAAGCTTAACTTAAGTGACCATGAATTAAAGGTAGAGAGATCCTCATTCTTAGAATTTTTAAGTATTTTTGAAAAGAGGTTTCTATCTCAACTCTTAAACAAAGTATCAAAGTTTTTACTGTCCAGTAAATGGAAGAGATGTTTTTTTCTCAAGTGGTTCCACTCTGCTTGAGTAAAGGTATCAGTAACCCAAAATGCCTAAGTCACTTGATCTCATGGATGTTTCAAAGTGCTAATAAAACCATCAAGTGGCTGAACACCTCTCTCCCCAAGGAGTTAATGAGCTCCCATATGAAGACAAAAGGCCCTCAGGAGGGCTTTCTCTGAGCTTCTGTAATAGATGCTGGCATCACCCAAGTTTCAGAGTCATCTGTGTTAATTACTTTTCTCTTGTTGCTGAGACAAAATACCCAACCCCAAAAGTTAGAGAGGAAGAGGTGTATTTGGCTTACAGTTTGTAGAGATTTCAGCCTATAGTCAGCTGGCTCCAAGAGAGGGATGGTAAACAGACATTGTAGGAGAGAAACAACAGGTTGTGTACAAGGTAGCAAAGGTAACAAGGAGCCTTCACCAAGTCTTTCTGCCTCTCTTGTCCCATCCAGACCTCTGGGATTAGGGTGGTGCCAAACTAATCACTCACATGTAGTGGTTTAATAATCACACAGCCTTAACTCTAGCATCACACATTCCAGATTCAACTACCTCTGAAAAAGAAAATCCCACTTCATCCAAATGAGGCTTTGGGGGGACATCTAAACAAAAACCATAGCAACATCTGTCTACTAAATACTCGAGTCTCATAAGGGACACTTTGTGTTCTCAAATCAGGTCTCCTACTTCTGCATGGAACATCACCGTAAGGACCTGAGACCTAGTTGTGTCTCTCTATAGATCCTAAGACAAGCTATGGGAAACCTCATGGACCACAGCCTGCAGATTCTACCAACTTTGCCACTAACCCATATCCTTGATCAGTAGGAGAGGTTTGACCTCTTTAAATTTAAACAAGGAATAGCTTATCTCCTATTTCAATACAGTTTGCATTCAGTATGAACTAGGAAATGAGTGATGGTATGGGATGGCACTTTAAATTATGACTATTTTTTAGTTAAATTATTTCTACTTTAAACATAGGAGGTAGAATCAATGTGTCCAGGCTTTTGGGATCTTTTATCTCAGGAATAGCCCAGAAACTATGGTGTTTAGAGTGGCCCCAGAGGAAGACAGAGATATCTTTGACAATCCTGTCATTGAATCTTAGGGAAAGATGGGTGTCTCCCATCTGTTTAATGAAGAAACTTCAGGTGTGTGTGACTCAAGACTCCTATGACCCAATTGCTGGACATGGCCTTTTCTGTATTCAACCATCAGGATCTGGAAGGAGGTCAAAAGAAAAAAGCTACAATTACAGCTGTTGCAATTCACAAGGCTTTAAACTCATCCAAATTGTCTAAGGGAAAATCCAAGGTTGGTCAAGTGCAAGAAGTCTGGACATTGGGTGCAGGACTGCACCAAGCCATGGCCTGGGCTCTGCTCCAAATGTGAGTGAGCCAAATGCCTGACTCATGATACTTGAAGGTGAGCTGTTTCTGCTCCTACGGAGGGTCTAGGACAGCCAAGACCCTCACTTCCTTCTCTGAAGTAGCCTTAGGGAACCTACAATGCCCCTGTCCATGGATATCACCATTTCCTGTGAGGAACCCTGGGTAATGCTGGACGTTATTGGTGAGTCAATTCAATATATTCTGTTTTGACTTACTTTGCTGGGAAACCTTCCTGTGTAGATCTATAGTCACAACTTGGGGTCAAAAGGACCCCTAGTCAGAGATTCTTTACTCCTGATCTGATTGATCACTTTGAGAGCCAAATTTTTAACTATATGTTTCTAATTGTCCTATTTTGTCCTACTCCTTGTATGTTAATTTTGTCTCCTTGCTGAGACAAAATACCTGACATCCAAAGTTAAAGGGAAAAGGGTTTATTTAGCTCACAGTTTGTAGAGGTATCAGAACATAGTGGGCTGACCCCAAGGCAGAGTGGCACCTGGCAGAGGGGCATCTTAGAGAATAGTTCATGGCACCCACAAGGTAACAAAAGCAACAAGAGACTTTAACATATCTTTCTGCTTTTTTATCTTCTTCAGACTGCTTAGGGCAGTAGCACTTACACCTTTAATCCTAGTGCCCTCAGGCTGAGCACTACACCATGAATCAATCACACACTTTAGATTCAGCTATGTCTGAAAAAGCCCCACCTAAAACCACAAAAAGCTTTGGCGGGGGACATTTAAACACAAGCCATAACACCCTGGCTAGGAAAAAAGGGAGCCCTATAGCCCCTTATGACCACAGCCTTAAAGTAGTTCCTGAGAAATCATTCTTGTCCCACCTCAAGAGATGCAATGACAAGCTATAAAAATATTACATGGGAAATACTAGAATTTTTACAGGAATAAGAAGCAAGCTATTCCTAAGAATCTCTGGAAGACCTGAGGGCCCTCTTCAAAAAGCAGGACTCTAGTTGTTTTTTTTTTTGTTTGTTTGTTTGTTTGTTTTTTGTACCAGGGATCAAACCGGTCTTTGCACTTGCGAAGTAGGTGGCAGAACTACTGAACCAAATCCCTGGCCCTGGAATCTAGCATTGCTTCAGATGTAAATAAGTAAGATCACCAATGACCCTAATTCATCACAGCATAAATGGCACCTGTATTGAGACTCTCATTTTTAATTAGATCCATTTTGTGGGTAATCTGCCTAAGGTTATGACTCTCAGCCTCTCAATAATTTATCCAACCTCTCTCTTTGACATACTTTGTCCTCAGAAAGAATCTCCTCGTATTTGGGTTCTTCATCTCCAAAATAATAGTTACCTTCTTTCTCCCATCAAACAAACAGCTCAACACTCACTAATCCTTCCTAATTGTCTTCTCATGGTTTTTCTCTTCAACCCAGCCAGTGAACCACAATACCTTAAGGTAATTGGAGAGCACATAATCCCTGTAGGAAGGGGATTTCAGCTCCTTACAGCCAGAAGAAGCTACAGAAGACAGTGACCTCCAGTCCCATAGCACTTCATAAATAATTGTGGAGATATGTGTCGCTCAAGAGGAAATGGGATGGGAAGATAGGCCGTGGCTAAAACTGGCTGGAAAGGGAAGTGTGACAAGATCCTGGAACACATGCACAGAAGTCTCCAAAGCCCTGCATGTGGAGTTCTCATGAGAACTTCAGCAGATTTTCAATAGGATGGGCTAGACTTGACATCAGCCTGAGGAATGGATGGTACAAAAAGGACAGCCTACACTGAGCTTTTCCCATGGAGTTCTCTTGTATGGTAGCCCACCCTCATGCTGTAGGGTGTACTTCTTTTCCTACTTTTACTTGACCCAAACTTGCTCTACAGTTTCTTTTCCTACCTTTAATAAAACTTGGTTACCATTAACCACTTACCAATCTAATTTTTAAAATATAGGATGACCAAAAATTGCACATTTTTCCTTAATTTTTATAAGATAATATAACAGGAAATATAAAAATGAGAATTTTTTTCAAATTTATTCAACACAAGAATTGACTGGTTGAAATGATACCTGCCCAAGCAATGCTCAGGATAGTACATAAATAAACACACCACCTGAGTGATACTTGGGGTAAATTGTTAAATAGTTTTAAGAAATAAAATAAAATGGCAGTTGTTATGGTATGTTTTATGGGATCTATGCCAAAGTACAGGTGAGACATTCCTGGAAAACCCAGGGGAAGCTCTTCAGTGGGAATGAGATGAAATTCTGATCACACTGTACAAGGAGTCCCATTGTGTTACTATGAATTTCTTTACATTTAGTATCTAGGTGGCTTCTTAGAGTATTTCTTTAGGGTTATAGGATACTCAGGTTTTCACTTCTTACCTTATTTTCTAGATAGGATTTTTAAAATGCTATTTGCTGTATTTTTAAAAGTAAGGAACATTTAACTCTTTGTTACTTTGAAACCTTTACTATTTCTTTATAATGTATAGTGGGGGTCACAACTTCAAGGACAGTGGGACAGGCAGACAGGTAAATCTGCAGGAACACATGACACAGCAGGAAGAGCACAGGCTCTGCCTCAAGACATGCTACTTCAGAGAAACAAAACCAAAACCCCACACCCAGCTTGTCCAAACAAAACCTGTCTGCAAGCCGTATTAAGTCAAGAGGCCACCAGGGTTATCATTCTATCCATATTCTAACCCTCACCATGTAGACATACAAATGGCTGCGATTAACCACCTCTTCCATGGATAACAACCAACAGAAGCACATCATAATGTTATTTCAATTGTCCAAGGAAATAGTCCCTTGCTTTATCTTTGTATTTGGTGTACCTATCCAGTTTGTAAAGAACAAAATCACAATCTCATAAAGACAACAGTGTCAGTTAGATAATAATACCTAAATACCACTGAATTCATTTATTGCTAGACACCAAACTAAGAATTTCTCTTATGCTGCTTCTTTTACCTTTCCCAGATAACCTATTACAAAAACACTATTATTATCCCAATTCTGCAGATAACCAAGGCCAGAGTCACATAATTAGTGATACAAGGATTCCATGACTCCAAAGTCCATAATTTTAACCAAAACCTGTATACTTATGATAAAGCAAGACTGAGTCAGTGGTTTGAGTATTGTGCAATAGGTCAGAGGGAAAGATATTGAATGTAAGTAATGTTTAACTGGAAATTAGTGTTTGCAAAGATCACCCTTTCTAGGGTTAGATAGGGGGTGAGAGCTCTGAATCCAGGAGAGCTTGACAGGTTTGGCAGTGGAGAGATAGGTCTGTGTTAGGGGTAGAGTGTCACCTGATAGGGAAGGCTGAGGCTGAGCTGCTCTCTCACCACCATCTCTCTCTCTCTCTCTCTCTCTCTCTCTCTCTCTC
>NW_022900926.1:47825457-47829154 GCF_012274545.1 Fukomys damarensis
CCCTCCCCTCCATTTTTCACCTGTCTGCTTACAAAAGTTCCAACTAAGAATATGTAAACTGAAACTTAGGTAAAAAGTACTGTGCAGATATTTCCTTATTTGAAGCATATGTGTTTTTCTCTCTACCTCCCACTCCACCCTTGGGTGTTTGGCCTCTATCCAGTTAGGAAAACAAAACTTCAGTTGTGCAGAGAAAAGGACTTTCTCCTAAGCACCACAATAGAGATATACTCTAAATTAAAAGTTTGTGTATTATGTTTCTGACGAAAGGATCTGAAGAAATCAGAGACAATGAAACCCAGCCCTCATAGGAGCCTGAGTGACAAAGCAAAGTGCCACTATACCCTGTCTCATCTCTGGACTCTGTGTATGGTTAATTTCTTTTATGAACATTGCAGACAATAAATAGATTCTTTTCCCATTTCCTCATGTTAAACTGCGATGATGAATTCCATATGTCAACTTTTTAAGTTATAGTATACAGACACTTGGCCAAACATTCTCAATAATTCTGGAAAGAAAATCTAAAAAAAGTTTTTTAAAATTGTAGATGAGATTAACATTTTAATCAGAACACTTTGAATAAAGCAGATTAAGCTCCATAATGTGAGTGGGCCTCATTAAATCAATTGAAAGCCTTAGCAGAAGAAGATTGACCTCCTTGAACTGTAGCTCTTCTTGGACTCTGGCTGGCTTGTACTGCAGAGATTGGACTTGCCAGCCTCCATAATCACGTAGGCCAATTCTTTTTCTTTTTTTACTTGAGTTTATTGGTACTTTTTTAGTACAGTTACATTCATTACTGGGATCTTGTACCTTTACGTGACAGGTCTTGGTTCTCATTTTTCCCCTTACCCCTGTCTTTCCTTTACCCCCTTCACCCTCCCCTATTACAAAGACTTTGTTTCATTTTTCCTTTTCTCATACTTTTTTCTTTTCCCTTATTTCCTTTCCCATATTTTTCCCACTTCCCTACACCATTAGCCCTTTTCTTCCTATTTCACATTATCAGTTATACAATTTGGATCTTATTTACACTTTTAGCTTTTCACACCAGAGAAACTATTCAGTATTTACACATCTGTCTCATTTATTTCACTTAAGAGTATGGTCTCAATATGCATCCATTTTCCTGTGAATGACTCTAATAAAAATAGAAGTATCTAAGAATCAATCTAAGGAAGCAAATAACTCTACACTGAAAATTACAGCACTCTGAAGAAAGAGATCAAAGAGGATATAAGAAAATGAAAAGACATCCCTTGTTCCTGCATGAGAAGAACCAACATAGTGAAAATGGCCATACTACCAAAACTGCTATACAGATTCAATGCAATCTCAACTGAAATTCCAACAGTATATTTTACAGAACTGGAGAACATGATCCAAAAATTCACGTGGAACCAGAAGAGACCTAGAAGAGCAAAAGCCATTCTAGGCAACAGAGACATGGCAGGAGGTATCACAGTCCCCAATTTGAAACTATATCACAAAGCCACTGTGATAAAAACAGCATGGTACTGGCAAAGAAAAAGACCCAAAGATCAGTGAAATAGATTGAAAGATACAGAAACAACTCCAGATATACTCAGCTACCTTATCTTTGACAAAGGAGCCAACCATCGTCAGTGGAAGAGATAGCCTCTTTAATAAATTGTGTTGGAAAAACTGGATTTCAACCTGCCAAAGATTAAAACTAGACCCCTACCTTGCACCATCCACTAAACTAAAATCTAAGTGGATTAAAGATCTAAATATCAAAACATAAACTATATTTTATTTATTTATTTATTGGTACTGGGGATCAAACTCTGGTCCTTGTGCTTGCAAAGCAGGCAGCGGAACTACTGAGCTAAATCCCAAGCCCAGAAGCTCTAAACTTTCTGGAAGATGTTAGGCAGAACTGTGGAAGACATTGGCATGAGAAAAGACTTTATGAACAAATCCTCAGTAGCACAGGAACTCACACAAAGAATCAACAACTGGAATCTCATCTTATTAAAAAGCTTCTGCACTGCAAAAGAAACCACCAACAGAGCTAAGAGACAACTTACAATGTGGGAAAAATTTTTACCAGCTGCTCCTCAGACAAAGGACTATTATAAAGAACTCACAAAAATCAGTCCCACATTTATAAATCCAATTAAAAATGGGCATCTAAAATGAACAGGCATTTCTCAAACAAAGAAGTAAAAGCAGCAAAGAAACATATTTTTAAAATGTTCCACATCACTGGTCATTTGAGAGATGCAGATGAAAACAACACTGAGATTGCACCTCACCCCACAAAGAATGGTTGCTATCAAGAAATCAACCAATAATAAATGCTGGGTGTTGGGGGGTTGTGGGGAGAAAGGAACCCTTCTCCATTGTTGGTGGGAGTGCAGACTGGTGCAACCACTATGGAAATCAGTATGGAGATACCTCAAACAACTAGGTTTAGAGTTCATTTGACCCAGCTATTCCTCTGCTGGGTATCTTTCCAAAAGAATTAAAAGAATCATGCCACAGTGATATATGTGCACCTATGTTTATAGCGGCATAGTTTGTAATAGCTAAAACTTGGAAACAGCTCATTTGTCCATCATTTGGCGATTGGGTAAAGAAGATGTGGTTTTTCTATAAAATGGAATACTACATAGGCCAATTCTTAAACTAAATCCCTCCCTCTTTTTCTCTCCCTCCTTCCTTCCCTCCCTGCATCTCTATATGTCCTGTTAGCTCTGTTTTGCTGAAGAGCCTTGCCTACCTAATACATGCCCTACTTTGCTGATTTTGAGATTACATTTTTCACATTTCTGTAAAATTATAACATATTTAAATTGACATTGTTTCAAATGCAATATTTGTTCCTAGCGTTTTACAGATTTTTCAACATTTTCCCAGTCAGATTATAATTCGAAGTACATAGTAATTTGCTATACTGAGCTAACAGAGTGTACCTTAATCACCATATACAGTATACATGTATAGTTACACAGTGCCATTTTTCCAAGGGTTTTAGAAATCTATAGTTTTAAATAATTCTCTTCATACCCTTGTTATTCAATTTTCATCTGTAAACTCTCTCTCTCTCTCTCTGTCTCTCTCTCTCTCTCTAACATATATATATATATATATATATATAGTTTTTTCATTCTTTAAAAACTTTATTTTTATTAGTAGCTAATGCAGTATACTATTATGACACTCCTTATTGGGCATTGTTGTGAATACATAATTCATCTTAATTCTTTGTTTTATCCCCTTTCCTCCCTACCCACTCCCTCCATCTCTATTTTTTCCATTATTTTAGTCTATTAGTACACATTTACAGTACATAATGTTTACAATTCTTGTGTGGAGTTGGTGGATATACAGAACACATCCTGATTCCTTTTTTCATCTCTTATCATATCCTTCTATCTTTATCCCCTTCCAGCCTGAGAATAATCTGTCTCCCTACTTCCTACTATCTATTTTTCATTTTGTTCTTTACTTTTACTCTGGGTTTCTCACATGAGAAAAACAATGTGACAACCTTATGTGTTTGGTTTATTTCACTTAACATTATAGTCTCAAGGTGCATCCATTTACCTACAAATGACTCATGTCTATCCTTTTTTGTGGCAGAGTACTACTCTATATATTATATATTATACATAGAATTATATACAATATATATAATAATTATATTATATATTCTTAAGAATATATA
>NW_022900926.1:47829317-47845899 GCF_012274545.1 Fukomys damarensis
ATTATACATAATTATATATAATATATTGAATATAATATATTTTATATTTTTCTTAGTGGATACAAAATATGAATTTAGAAAAGGAGATAGAGCCTAAAAATAATGTTTTGAAAAAGAAAAAATGGAAAGAGAATGGAATATATTAACTCTCAAGTAAAGCTTATTGTATTACTTAAGCCCCATTTTTCTTTCACTATAGCTGTCTAGCATTCTAACCAAGAGCTGTAGCTTCCTTATGCTAACACTAGGTTTGTTTCTTGTATGCTTTCAAAAGAATTTTATATTTGGCCAATACCATTACCATGTTGGACATATCACTTTCTTACGCACAAAACCAAGACCTAAGATTAAGATGTGGATTTAGGAGTGTGTGAGTCTCGATAGAACTTAGCATGTGCACATGCAATAATGGACAGTTGTCAATACGTGTTCATCATAGAGGCTACAGTGTGAAGTACTTGCAAATGACTAGCACCCAACTCACATGCTCAAAGCCATCAAATAAAGGACAGTATTTGTTTCTCTTTTATATATGTGTTGCATTATCCTTAATGTTATTGGAGAGAGGGAGGGAATGAGGGTGGTCACAAGGTAGGAGGGAGAGGAAGGAGGAAGGGATGAAGGGAGGGAGAGAGAGAGAGAGGGAAAAAGAAAAGAGCAAAAAGAGAAACTGCTGTGAACACCTTGAAATTTGCCTAGTTAAAACAGCAGAGGCTTAGTGCCACTGGTGTGAATAATGGTTCTGCCACATGCAGGCTTTGTAATTTTGAAAACAGTACCTTTCTAAATCCTCTATTCTTTTACTTGGAAAGCAAACATAATGTTTACATTGAAGAGTGTTGTGAAGTTTAGGGGAAATTATGAAAAAGAAGTACTTTGTATTGCCATGTAAGTGGCAGTTGTCAATAATCTGCTGTCCTCTCCTGATGTAGCTCTAGGCCTAGTAGTTGGAAGGTGCCTGGAAGTACTTGGAAGGGGCTCATTCACATTCATCAAATGAAGCACAAAGAAGTATCTTTGCAAAAAAAATATACTTTAGTTCAATCATGGTATTGATACCAATTTTATGGCATTACTAGTTTGAATTTTCACATAGGAAACCAAAATGTTCATTTCTAGTTTGTAAGAGATAAAATCACAATACAGAGATCTTAATGTCAAAGTTATTTCCCCTTTATCACTTCCTTCTTTCCTTTTCTTTCCCCTGTCTTCTCCCCTATTCACCATCTGTTTCTTTGGAAGATCAATGAACGAATTATCTAACAGAGAAATGAACTCTGGATGACATATTACTTTAAGCCACATCCGAAATGAATTGGAAGATTAAAAGACTACATAATGGCACCAATTGGCATGTGTGCTATTCTTGCTGAAAGATGATCTGATGCCAGAAGGGCCCTTTGTAACGTACTGTCCTAGGAACCAGCAATCCCAGCCTTCACACACATGGCTCCATACAAAACATTGGCAGTCATCTTGCACTTACTGATTGTGAACCCATGATTCTTCTTTAAGTAAATGATTCATCTGATGAAGGTAGCAATTTGTTAGAGAATAGCTAGAAGAACATATCAAACTCAAGTTTCAGGTGACAATGGGGAGGTCAGAACCTAGAAAGACTGGAAGCTGAAAACAGACAAAAGAGGGGGAGATAAGGTTAAGAGGAGAGGAAGACTGGTTGGACCCATGGGAACTGAGTGGGAGCTACAATTCAAATGCACTTCATTCATTCATTGGAACCAATCAAATATTTTATGTGCAGATATTCTAGCCACTGGGGATATAACATTGAAGCAACAGAAATCTGTGAACTCCAAAGATTATATTCCAGTGGAATTTGACCCATGTATTGTGGGTTATCTTCCCAAAATTATTAAAAACATCATACTACAGTGACACGTGTACACCCAAGTTCATAGTGGCACAGTTTGTAACAGCTAAAACTTGGAAACAGCCTAATTGCCCATCAATTGGAGACTGGATGAAGAAAATGTGTTTTAAAAATAAAATAGAGTACTACTCAGCCATAAGAAATGAGAATTTAGAGACATTTATAGCTAAATGGATGCACATTGAGCCAAATTCTTAACTGAAATAAATAGGTCTCACATGTGTAAATACCAAATAGTTTCTCTGGAGTGAGAAACTGAAAGTGTAAATAAAAATCAAAAGGTATGATAGATAATGTGAAATAGGAAGAAAAGATGCAAAGGGAAAGTGGGCGGGGGATGGGAAAGGAAAGACGAGAATGGTATTAATATGACAAGAGGAAAAAAATCGAAACAAAGTCTCTGTAAATAGGGCGGAGTGGAGGGGCTGAAGGGAGGCCAGGGAAATGGGGAAAAATAAGAACCAAGATATATTATGTAAAGGTACAAATTTCCAATGATGAATGTCATTATATGGTATACCTACAATATACCAAAAGAATTAATTTCTTAAAAAGATTATATTCCAATGGGAAAAGTTAAAACAATGCACTCAGTTAATAAATTATAAAGTACATTGAAAAATAAGTGCTATAGGAGAATATAAAATCAGAGTAAGAAAGATTATAAGTGCCAGAGTGGAAGCTTCACTTTAGATGGTGTAGTCTTAATATGAGGATTACTTACTTCTGTGTCAATGACTCAACCAAAAAAGGAAGAATCACAAAACAGAATCCTTTTTAACATGATGCAGAGAGAATAATTTTATGACAACATGTAAAAACAAACGCTTCACATTTTAATCTAGGTTAAATAAAATACAATGCAAGTAATAACTCAGAAGCTCTGAAAATATTTCAGATAGTTTTTTTTTTCCTCATGTGCTTCTTTACAAAAAACTCCTGTTCAAACAAAGAACGCAGGTAGATAGATTTCACTTACTAGCAAAGTCAAAGTCAAAGTCAAAAACTGTTTCATCTCCTCATCGGTCCTAGGACTGATTCTATTACCCCTATTTTTCAGGTGGGGGCATTGTGAGGTCCAAAGAATGTTCATAGCTGAACACAATGTGTCAGTGCTTGGAATCACAGAAAATATATGTTCTAGGAAGTATATAAATTACTTCATTTTATGTGGACTTAACCGTGTACAAAGTTAAATTGTCTCAGTGATTTTGTGAACTTGGCTTTCTTCATCATTATCCCTCTTCCTGTCTGGATGACCCAAAATAGCTTGTTACTGAGTAAAGCTCTGTGAGAGCTAAAGATAAGTGCAAAGACCTTGAAAACATCTTAACAGTGTCCTTAATGTGCCATGGACAGTGTTTCCTACCAAAGGGATTCAGAAAAAGACTAAGTCCTGCCCCAAAGTGAAAGGGCCTAATAATTTTTTCTCTTAGAAAAGTGCCTTTTTTGGTTCACATTTCATAGGAAAACAGTAACGTTTTTACAGTAAGTCCCTTATCTTCTTTCGCTTTCTAAATCTGAACAATATGGTTATTACTACATATTTGTGGTTCGGCTAGTGAACTCACAGACTACAGTTCGCAAGGGACAGCGGTGGCAGTGACCCCATAAAACACGCAAAATTGGAATTCAAGATAAAATTGGGAAATTCTTCAAGAATAGATGAAGTTCTTTAGGTATCCTATGACATCACTTAAAATTTGTGGCCAGAAGAGTGCAGCTATCTATTTGGTGTCATTTAGCCATTTTGAAATTTTTCCAAGTTACTGCAGACTAAACTTAAAGTGAGATATTGTGTTAATCCACTTGTAAATATTAATGTGGCCTTGTCAAACTGGTGTCCCAGAAATTCTTTCATTTGTGTTTTCCTACTATTTTCTCATGTAAGAGATAAACATAAATGTTCAATGATATTAACTCATTTTGGCACTTGAACTATTATAATCACACATTTACACATGCACGTGCACACACACACCCACCCCCCCAACACACACACAAACACACACACACACACCTAGAAAGCACCTAATTATTCAGAGGCAAAGGTCTTTAAATATTCAAACTTTTTGCCCCAATCTCCATAATTTATTCGTCACTCCCTTAGTGATCATTATCCTCCTCTTGCAAAGTGTCAGGATTAAAAAGAAAAAACAGGAATTCCAAGATAAGCAACTCTTCTCCCTCTTTCATCCTTGTCCTGTTGTTTCTGACCCTGACTCTCAGATCTACCCTAATCAGTGGCCTGTTCAGAGCTCATCAAGATGATGTGGATTGGAGTGAATTTGACCTGAGCTTGCATGTTCAAACAGGTGTGGATTTGGTTTCTCTTTAAGAAAGAGGCCAGATACATGCAGATAACCTAAATGGTAGCTTTGTCTGGTTTCAGAGAATAAATCGACTCCACTATAGCCACTATGATCTCTAGCAGTCCAATTTCTCAGTTGGATTACAGAGAGGTGCTCTACATACCACTGCTCTGAATAACTGCACGATGCTATCAGGGGGAAACTTTAATTAGTAAGAACGCTGGAGTTACTGTCCAGGAAATTGGTAATAGGGTGAATTGACTGGGCTCCAGGAGTTTTAAGAACTTCCATTTAGCTTTCAAAAACAATTTTAAGGTGTTAATTCTGATTTATAAAACTATGTTTGGGATGCTGGGCTGCCTTAGAAATCAGTTTTAAGGCTATAGCTAAAGAGTTCCCAAATTTACACTTCAGACAACCAGAAGCAACACCTTTCCATGGAGAGCCAAGATGGCAACAATTCACTGCTGTTTTAATCTGACATAATCCTACTTTGTCAATTGAAACTTTTTCCTCCCTGGCTTCCCTTCCCAATACAAATACAAATGTGGAGGAGGTACCACTGTAAAAATACTTAGCATCAATAGCTTAATATTCTTGAGTGTTAAAATGTGTAGTTTTTTTAAGTACAACAATAAATTCTGGAGCATATTTTGATAAGATTCCTGTTTATGGTCCCATATCACATATTTAGATCAGATACTTAAACTGGCAAGCATATATTTCCATGAGCAAAAGGATATGAATAAATTAGGTGTGTCATCTTATGTAAATACATTATGTTTAAAATGTGCTTTTTATTTATACAAGGTCATAAAAATAGCGTTTCTTAATCCTTTCGTGAGATTGTTCTAACCTGCACACATTTGTACCTTTTCTATTTTATACAAATTATTTAGCCATCATTTCAGTATTCCAAAAAATTCTGAACATTTTTTGGATGATTCAAAGTATGAATAGGTCATACTGCTTAGTAGTTTACAGCATGCATTCTCTGGAAACTAATAGCACTCTTAATGCTCAGTGCTACTTCTTTTAATATCTCAAGTGTTTTAGGACTGTTTTGTAATATTCCTTTGACCCATAGGTTGTCTGTCCAATTTGTGGTTTTTCTTTTCTTTTTTTCTCTTTATTCCACAAAGAAGAAGACAGAAGCAGAATGGTTCCAGAATCTAATTGAGACTATTCAGTAAACTACTAATAGAAGTAGAATTGGCACATTATATCTCCAGGAAGAAAGTTTTTTCTCTATGTGTGCTTCTCTGTCAACCAAATTAACTTGTATTATCAACAGAAAATGTCAATCGCAGAAAAGAAACTGCACTTGCTGCTCCTGTTTAGTTATGTCTACGGAGCACATACATGAAAAGGCCATATAAAAGAAAGAGAAATCAGTGGAGTGGAAGCCAATTTAAGATTTAAGCAGAAGTAGAAGTGCATTGCTGTTTGAAATTGAAAAGATCAAATATTCTTGCAGGGTATGCAAGGCAGAAAACTGCTGTGCTAAAATGCTGGGAAGAGCAACAGTTGTTCATTGCCTTTGCTAAACTCACCAGTACCATCAGTGGAAAAAAAAGTTAAGTTAGCAATGCCTAACCACTTAATTGCCCAAGTAACCGTCATTGCTTTTATAGGCCTCATTGTCTTGAGCATGAAGGAAGTGGCGAGCTAATGGGACTGTAATCTAGGTCTGTTACCCCTAAGAGCACAGATGTGTTGTGACACCAAGAGAGAGCAAGGCCAGAGAGAGACAGATGCTGGGAGACTCATATGATGAGCTGTGCTAAAGACTCACCTCATCTTCCCTTGAAATGTAACTGTGCAGATGGATGGGTTGGAAATGGGGAATAAGGAAAAGAAAAATATTTGAGAGCAAAGTTTAAGTAGGAGAAGCAAGGGTTGATTTACATTATGGATTCTTTTAGATAAAGGTAGATCCCCTGATCTACAGAACTGCGTAACACACACACACACACACACACACACACACACACACACACTCATGAATTTGTTATCCCAAAGATTACTGACTAGGTTGCACAAGACAGGATGAATCCAAATGCCAGAACCCTCAGTGATGCATTAGGTAGAAGTTGGGTAGCTGCTATCAAAGGTAAGTTGTTTTATTCTAGTCACTAGAGTGCATAAATAAAAGTGAATGCGAATGTGTTACAATTGTAACTTTGTTTTACTAAAGACAATCTGGCTGTTCAGTATAGTCAAAACAGCTTTTCCTTTGCTTGTTTTAAGACCCAGAGGTTCTGGCTTTTGGCTTTTACCATTAAGACATCAAGCTTGAGAAAATCCTTTAATTGTTATGCTTTTAAAAATCTTAATGCCTGGATATTGTTCTAAAAGTTTCTTTGTCTCTCTTCTGTCCTGTGCTATTAAAAGGTCAGCTTCACAGTTCTACCCACCATCCAGTGCAAAACTAACTAAAAAGACCATAAAACTATATGGCCAGAAACATTAAAATCAAATCTTAATTTCCCATAAACTAGAGATTAGTGTAAAAAAAATTTTTTTGGTACTAGGGACCGGACTCAGGACTTCGCATTTGCTGGGAAAGAGGCAGAACCACTGGGCTAAATCCCCATCCCTTAGTGTAAATTTTTATATATTACATGCTAAAAATTATGATTCAAAACAATCCTAGAATCCATTAAAAAATAATATAGGACAGTGAAAAAAATCATCCTGTTTTAAAAACTTTATTGGTTATAATTTTAAAAACATATTCTCTAATGAAACATTTTAAGAACTTAGTTGGAAAAAAGAGAAAAATGCTGAACATGAAAGTTGGTTGACTTATTTTTTATAAATGAGAAATTAAATATAATGTATCAAAATCTTATATATAAGATGGTATTCCAAGTAAACATAATTCTGATTAGATCTTAGCAGAACCAGAGGTGAGCTTTTTAGACAAGTTAACGCATTCTTCAGCACAGTTAAAATTTTTATCTTGGTGAAGATATCTCTGTGAAGCTATCTTCTATTGGTTTCTGAAATGGATCCATAGAAAATAAAAGAAAGTTTTAAAACCATTGACTCAAAGAAACCTTGCACAATTCTTTTTTTTTTTTTTTTTTTTTTTAGTAATGGCTTTTCAAATTAAGGTTGTTACTCTTACTCAACTTATACAGCATTATCTCATCTCAAACTTTTGTAATATTTGGTCTAGTCGCTTATTGCAAAATGAAAATTCCTTTTTATCATTCCTTTTCTGCATAGAAAAACAGAAAGTGCTTACAGACTATTTAAAATAAAAATGAAATTAGAACTTTGGAGGAATTATTTAAATTTTTTAAAATGCGTATAAACTGCCCCATTTTATTATCCATAAATTGCAAAGCAGTTTCATTCTGTTTGCTTTCTTTCAGAGAGAAAGAGAAAACTTTCTTCCCCTGAACTTTAAAGGTATTCATAGGCAGTATATTTTCTGAAAAGTTATTTGGCAATATGTTTATTTGGATATGAAGTAGTTACATTTAAACTGTAGAGACTTTCCTTATTTAAACAAATAAGGAGTTTTTATGCCAATATTTTATGCAAAAATTTAATAGCTTTTTTTCTTTGCTGCCTGGGAGAAATGAGCAAAGGCCAGGATATTTTTGTTTATCTAAAAGAATGTACTTTTCTTCTCCAGATGCCTATTCATCTAAAACACTTCCTGACTATGGGGACAAAAAGGAAAGGATTGAAAAGCTGATAGACAATCCAATGTTCTCTGCACAGTGGCAGACTTTGTCAACACAATTAGAAATAAATGCTCAATTGCTGTTAATGTGCATCCTAAAGATAAAAAGGAAAGTCGGTCTTTTTTTTTAACCTGTTTTAACTTTATATAAACACAATTCAAGAAATGTTTTGAAGAAGCCGTAGTCTCCTGATAGGGAAGCCTTATCTTTATGTATATTCTGATTAAGCATGGTAAAATTTTAAAAGTTGATTACAGACTTGCCTAATTCACAAAACATTATCTCAAACATCTATACTGTTTGTCCTTTGTGTCCATTAAGTATCAGTTATGTATGAGCTCCAAAATCAAAAGAAAGAAGATAATCAGAGGAGAAGAGGAAAGGACATTCACTTGGACATTCACTTTTCTATCAAGTTTTAAGGGTTGATTATGGATTTTCTATATATTAGCCTGCATTGGGCCAGGAATTAAGCTCAGTGGCACTATGTCTACCTGGCAAAGTGCAAGGTCCTGAGTTTGATCCCTGGAACTGAGAGAGAGAGAGAGAGAGAGATGTAATTGGCCTGCTTGACAACATCTGCTCTCCTTTCTCTTGATATTCAAAGTTTGATCTAAGAATGGCACATCTTGCTTTGCCTCTCAATTTAGCAACGTGCTTAAAATCACAGCTGGGATATGGGACTAGGAAATCCTGAATTTAAGCTCCAGCTCCACTGCCTACAGACCAAGTGACTGCAGCCTCTGGCTTAATGTCTCTAAGTTTAATGTTCTCTTTTATGCACTGTACCCTGTCTCATTTCAACTCCCAGAAACCTGACGAATAGAATGTCAGTGAGGAGGAAATGAGAGAGTCTAGATGAAATCATGCAGTGTAGTCTGCACAGAGTAACTTTCCAGTATCTATCAGCCATCATTATAAAAATATGTCTACAGAAATACTTTGCTCACCTCTCTTTGTTTACACAGTTTGCTAAAATGTATTCTATCTCATTCTCATGCCTTCTCTGTGGGTAGCACACATCCCAATGCCATATGCCAAGTTTCCTCAATATTTATGAAGCCTTTGCTTAGAATTGTTTCAAGCTCCTTTCTCATCAGATAATCATTTACTACATGGTCCTCTTATATTTTTTATATATTTGCATTTTCCTAAACTATTACTTATACTATTTCAATATTTTGTGGTTTGTGCATCCCAAATTAGATCATAAATTCTGCAAGCACTGCCTTATACCTTAGCAGAACGTCTTACCCTCATATGTATTATATAATAATGACTTAATTCTAAGTCTATATCAGAAAGAAAGAAAGAGAGAATAAAATTGTCATCCCATATATTTACTTCTATGAAACCCAGACTTATAGCATTGAGTGACCAGATTTGGAAGCAGGGGAAGTGACAGTCAAAAGGGGCACTGGAGCCATATGGTACCATTGTACAAGTCCATCATGTGCATGATTTGCTCAATTCTGCATATAATGATGTTTCATTGGTTGATTAAAACTGGCCATCCTTGAGATTATCTATAGCAAGTGGTTTCTCTTTTCCTTCCTTCCTTTCTTTCCATTTTTCCCCCTTGTTTCCTCCCCTCATCTCTCCCTCCTTCCTTCTACCCTATTCATTGTTCTTTCTTCTATCTCTTCTCTTTTCTTCCCATCATTCCTTCCTGTTTCTTCTTTCCTTATCTTTTTTTGAAATCCAGTTGTTGCACATTTACAAGGACAACACAAAGGCAGTCTTACAACTATCCAACGGATGTATCTATATTTAGAAACATCTTAACCATTCAACAATTCAGATATTCTCTGCCTCTCTCTACCTGAACCAAAGCACATTTTGTGCACATAGAAACAGTATATTCGCATTGTTAGCAGAGAACCTATAATAATTTTAACATTAACTTTCTTTACAAATTCTCTTGATTTTTGACAGTCGGTATTTCTATTGTCAAGCTATGGCCTTACTAGTTATTTTCCCAGCATTTAATGTACATAAAACTCATTCCTAAACTGTGAACTCTTCAAAGGAATACAATGAATTAAAGCTAAGTGTCGATATAGGGTTATATTAATGATGGTGCTGAGTTCAGAGTAGTCCTGCAGGGAATGAAAATGTAGCCATCTGTTGCTTAACTTAAAAATTTAGCATTTCTGAATATGAGAATTAAATTATAAGAAAGAGAATATATTCAACAATTAATAACCAAAGCACAAGTATACTCTTACCTTTGAAGATGGTAGGGTAAGATTGCAATAGCTATTATGGTTTTGTGTGTGTGTGTGTGTGTGTGTGTGTGTGTGTGTGTGTGTGTGTGGTGTCATGTGAAATGGCATATGTAGGACCAGTAATGCTGATGTGAAAAAGAATTTACCAATAGTCAAGGACTGTAGGGAAGATGAGGTTGTTTAGATCAGAGTGCACTGTCAAGAGGTACAGTGGATGAGTTTCTAAGACAGAAATCACATGGTCATGGTGGAAGATTAGGGTTTTATAAAGGGTTAAAGTCATGGGGAAGGGTCTTAGCAATCTAGATACCTCAGGAATGTTTCTTCCTGGACATTTAGTTCCTGTTGACCCTTTAGGAACACACTTAACTGTTTTTAAAGTTGCACAATGAAGTTACACACTGCTAAGGCCTCTTGCTTAGGCCTTACAAAAGGCCCTTCAGACTAAGATAAGGATATCTGTGTGTTTTAACCTTTATGGGAAAGATAGAGCATTAACTCAATGGAAGGAAAAAAACGTGTTTTGTATTTATTTTTACCTTGTGCTGTTTCTAGTCATCATTAGGCCTGCTCAGTGTGTTCTGGGGAGGACTGTGTCTTTGGATGCTGAGAATATTAACCCTTTTTTCACCGCATTTTATTTTGTTTGTTTTAGTATGCATCTCTTTTTGTGATCTGTTTGGTAATTAAATTACCAATTTTTGAAGCTTTTTTCTATATTAGCTCAGAAGAAAATCCTTCAAAAGCTTATATTCATTTTTTAAAACTATGGGTTTGTGTTTGTCTTTGCTTGTTTACTTTTTATGAAGCAACCCTAATTCAGGTCCCAGGGATAGCTCTAGGCCTCAGTAGAGTGGAGAAGCAAAGGAAACGGGGGAAAATGTATTAGTAACATCTTGGTTAGCATGTGATCTATTTCTCTGCTATGAAAAGATCTCTTCAGAAGAAAGACGTAAAATAGCACTGAAGACGAAAATATGCCACACTAAGAATCACATACAGAAAGTCCAGGGGTTCATCAAGCACACGCAGAACAAGACTTTATTATATATGAGCATAGAAATTCCTCTCATATTTCCGAAAAATCAGAAAGTTTTCCTTACCATAAAGGCATAGCAATAAATTACCTTCACCAAGAAATCCAAAGAGTGGCATCCCCAGTATACAGCTACCATAGAGAGATGTAAGGATCTAACTCCTTTGCTCTGAACTGAATTTAATGACTGAATCTCCTCATATTTACAACTTCCTTGAAATGTCCTGTTCACTCCCTGCTAGTACCTGTATACCTCAAGCTCACTTCTTCAGTGCAGCTGCCTACAGAAAGATCTTGTCTAGGATCTAATCATTTTTCTGTTAAAACTGACAGTATCAGGTCCAACTAGCAGGTTGGAGTTTCAATGATGGTCTCATCCAGATGTTAAGAGAAAAAAATTGAAGAATAGTTTTGGACAGGAATAGTGCATCTCTGGAATAGATTTTGTGAGAGGAAAAAACCATCCAAGTATTTCCTCTCTTTGGGATCACTGGGACTCACCCGCTCACATTCTAAATGAGGATAGTATCCACTATGTGACATCTAAATAGAGACCCAAGATTATGGTGCTTACTCGGGTAAAGGAGAAAGGAAAAACATCCCAACTGAAAGGCAATGTACTCTGTAAACAGTAATTTTAAATTGACATCTGACTTCAGATAAGTTAAAACATCTGAGACTGAATCCTATGCCAAATTAAAACATACATATAAACCATCCCTTGGGGTGGCAAAGCTTTCAGGAATGGAGTGGGAATGCAAGTCTATTCTTTACGCAGACCCATTCCTAATCATGCCTCTCCTGTGCTTCAAACACTTCTGTTGTTCCCTGTTACACCATGGGATCGAGCCCAATGTCTTGCTGTGGCTCGCAAAGTCCTCGTGATCAGTCCTGCTTCTCCTGCCTCATGCTTCATTCTAGGCTCTCCAGGAAATTCTCCACACTAACCATACTGCCTGTCTTCCCAGCTTGTTTCCAGGCCTCACACATCTGCTCTGTACCAGAGCTCCACCTAATTCCTGTATCTTTTGGTCACTGCTTGCATCTTTCTCATTTTGAGAAGCCTGTGCTGGCTCTTTAAGTCATGGTTGAATGATGCTTCTTGTTTGTCCGTACCATAAGGTACTTTCTTCATGTAGAACTTAAAACAATGTATTTTCAGAGGCCATTTCCTTGAATCCATGTACTAATAAGTAGTCAGCTTCTTAAGGGCAGGGACTCTATTCATTTTGCTCATGCTAAATCCTCAGTACACTGTCTCAATAGTCAGTTGTTAATAATCATTTACTTAGAAACTGACTACATTAATCACTCTAATATGACCCCATTAATATTAATGACCACAAGTACCTGAGTGATTATAGACCAGAGAGAAACTCCTGAAAGAAGAAACATGTCCTTTCCACCACTGTAGATGTTCAATAAACATTTATTGAACAAAAAATTTTGAAATATTCAAAGTACAAGATATTAACCTTATCACAGTGGTTAACATGGTGTAAACATGAACATCTCTCATAAAAATGTTAAACATTCCATATATATACATATGGAGAGAAAATTCAAACTATAAGACAGAAAATGAATTTTTCTCTTCTCATGTATTATCTTGTATAAATATGTCCTAGTCTAAATAGTGTTTTGCATCTTTAATTTTTTGTAATACCTAGTCTCCCTGAAATATGCTATTCCCTGACATAGTTTGAATATATAATGTCTTCCAAAGTCTCGTCTATTAAAGGCTTGGCCTTTAAATTGGCAAACAGAGCTAGTTTAAACTTGAAGAGATAGAGCATAGTAGGAGGTCTTCCTGTCAAAGGTGAATAGCTTGTGAATGGAATAGTAGGATTTTGGCCACTGTTCTTTCTCTTTTTTGTATCCTAGGTTCAGCTTGCTCCATCATACACTCACTACTACAATAAACTATGCTACTTTAGGCCAATAAATCAACAAGGCAAGTGGACCATGGACTGAAACCTCCAGAACTATAAGCCAAAATAAACCTCTTCTCTCTATAAGTTGATTATCTGGTGCATTTACTACAGTGACAAAAAGCTGACTAACACATTATCCAACAATACCAAAATGCCTCCTGACCTCCACAATATAAATACTGTGGGGTTTCTAGACTCACTAGAGAGAAAAAAAGAAATAAGACACTCATCCTTCCCGAGCTAAATTTTGGGAAAAGTTCAAACATGTACCTAGAAAGATATTTGAGGAATAATTTGTTTGAATATAAGACTAAGGAATCAATGATTCTTTCCACTTCTAAAGGAAGAGGATAGCTATGGAAGTACTTTAGTTCATAATAATTAGTTAAATATACATCACTCAGAGGCATTGCCTCAGTGTATTACACAGTTTACATAACTAATATAAATGAAAACAGTAGCACCAATATGCATAGAATCATGGTAATCACTGAAGGCTGCATTTCCCATGAAAAGAGAAATGAACAGATTCCAAAGTTGGTGAAGTTTGTTTTCAGATTTCTCTCCTTTCTTACATAATACTGTCCTTCACTTCCATAGCTTTTCAATTAGACCTGACTTAATCTTTTCCATCTGAACTTAGCAATCAACAGATAAAGCCAGAAAAATCAGTGGTATCCTTTGAATAGCTTTTCATGTAGGCAGAATGACAGAGGAGCTGCAGCTGGAAGTATTTCCACTCAAATTCCACAACAAGGAGAGGAGTGAGAGGAACATAGGATAGCTAGGTATCTTAAGTTTGGGTCAAAAGAAGAGTTTCAGGAAAAGCAAGTGTGTTGGTTTGTCTGGGCTGCTGAAACAAAATACTCAAGGACTGGGTAGCTTTTAAACAATAAAATTTTATTTCTCAGTTATAGAGGCTGGAAATCTAAAATCAAGATACCAGCAGATTCAGGGTCTTGTGGGAGTCCACTTTCTGGCTCTCAGATGGATCTTCCTAGCTATGTCCTCATGTAGTGAAATGGATTGGCAAACTCTCTGAGATCTTTTTTATAAGATAACTAATCCCATTCATGAAGGCAGAGACATCATGACCTAATTATCTGACATATGTCCCACCTTCCAATTATTACGGCCTTGAGTACTAGGTTTCAGCATATAAATTTTTGGAAGACAAGTATTCAGGCTATGGTATGGGCTAGCCAAGTAGTCAGCAGATTGTGTGTCAGAAACCTGGACTCACATTCAGAAGCAGAGATCCTAAAGAAAAGACAAGAGCAAGGGATGGTCTCAGGCCAAGGAAAAGGTGAAGGGAAAGAGTGCCAAAAAATTAGCTAGGATGGAGCTTTGAAAACAGAAATCAAAGTATAAGTAGAGTTTCAACCTGAGCCTGGGACCATACTGGATTTTGAAGAGATACTGAGTCACCAAGTGTGGGCCTAAATGGCTCATGAAGATCTTGGGAAAGGGTGTAGTTTACCTTGGGATAGGATGAAAGTGGATTTGTCAAAGAGAGAGAGATAGAGATTTAAAATTGATTTCTGGACCTTTCTCTAATCCTATGATAGCTATCAAAACTTCTTGCCTTGGCCTTATAGCTTTTTTTTCTACATAAATATTCCCTTTTCATTCATATCACCTTAATAAAGGGATGACCCTTTATGAGATAAGGTTGCCCTTTCCCCCAAACTTCTAAATGCCCTCAACATCAAAGAGAAAGCAAATGTTGAACAAAATTAGCTCAGTGAATACAACAAAATATTGAAGCTTCTCTGTCTCTGCTTCTCACAATTTTGATGCTATACAAGGTGAAAGCCACATTTGAAAAGTACCCTTGAGGAGAAAACATATTGCATTGATAAAAGGTACAGAATTTGTGACTCAACACTAAGGGCAGAAACAACCATAGGTGACCAAGAGTTTGATGTAATTTGTTTACACACACACACACACACACACACACACACACACACACACACACACACGCCTGGCCTATCCCATCCATTCCTCTTTCCTTTTGCTGCTCTTGTCCTTGTGTAAACCTTGCTAACCCTAACTTGCATTCAGAGAGTTCTCAATTTCATAGCATTAGATTTTTCCAATCTCAAACTCCTCCATATTTCAAAACTCACTGTGATTTTTCTCACTTTTCATTGCCATGTTTATTTAACTGCCTCCACATCGCCTATAAAATTAAACTCATATTTCATTCTTACCTAAACATATTTTATAGCATGACCTTCTACCCTCTACCATTCAACCTGTATCTAAGGAATGTGTAAACTGTTAGGTTCCTGGCTTTTTAAGTAAATTTACATTTTTCTCACTTTTTGGCTTTAGTCTTCACTGTTCCCTGAAGGCATGTCCTACCTCCATCTCTACCTGTCAAAATCATTTAGATGCTGCTCAAATATCTAAATCGCTCCCTGATCCTTTCAATAACAACAATCCCTCACCTCTTTGATTTTTGGGGTTTTTTTGGGGGGGTGCTTTTTGTCATTTTGTTTTTTGTTGTTGTTGTTTTTGTTTTTGTTTTTGTTTTTTTGTTTTTTTGCAACAGGGTCTCACTAGGTAGTTGAGACTGCCCTGGAACTCACTGTGTAGCCCAGGATGGTCTTGAACTCGCAGTGATACTCCTGCCTCAGCCTCCTGAGTGCTGGGATTACAGGCATGCCCCACCACACCCAGAACCTCTTTGATTTTCTATAACTCTCCTCTCATGCTTAGAAAATTCATTACATCCTGTGTTGGACTGAGTTCTCTGCACCAATCATCAGAAGACTTACTCAGATTTACTCCTAGTGAACCTTTAATAAATGTTTGTTGAATTAAAATAAATCTAATTCAGATAGTTAGCTTCAGATACACACATGAACAGATATGACCTACACATAATGTTTTTGTTTGTTTGTTTGTTTCCCAATATACAAGTTTATTTCATTTATACTATAATAGAAGGCTTGTTTAATCAAGGCTGACAGATGTCAATCAAGTTTAAATCTCAGTAACAAATTTGAAGAGATGTTAAGTTTAAGCATTTTTATGTTTAAGGTCTCAACAAATATTTTATAACAGAGAGCATTTATTTGTTACTTTCTATGTATTAAATTTACATAGGCTAAACTCTATAAACTTAAGTTGAAAGCTGAGACTCACAGCATAGCTTGTTTTACATGTATACATACATATATGCCCAAATATGTAAATTATGCTATAAAGTAAGATAATAATTGTTTAACCAATCACGAACTGATTATTGAAAGCATTTTATAGGTTAACATTCAAATACTCTTCAACTTTTTTTTGTCGGGGGGTGGTTTGAGACATGGTCTTGCTATGTGGTTCAGGATGGCCTGGAACTCACTATGTAGCCCAGGCTGGCCTCAAACTCATGGCAGTCCTTCTGCCTCAGCCTCCTGAGTGCTGGGAATATAGGCATGTGCCACCATGTCTGGCTATTCTTTAATTCTTTTTTTTTTT
>NW_022900926.1:47845913-47911155 GCF_012274545.1 Fukomys damarensis
TTTTTTTTTTTTTTTTTTTTTTTTTTTTTTGGCTTTTTGAGACATGGTCTCACTATATAGTTCAGACTGACCTGGAACTCACTATGTAGCCCAGGCTGGTCTCAAACTTATAGTGATCCTCCTGCCTCAGCCTCCCGAAGGCTGGGATTATAGGCATGTGCCACCATGCCCAGAAATTTAACTCTTACAGTATACTTGTTAGTAACCAAAAGCCTAAAAATGCGGAAATAAGATACTGTTTTAGTAAAATATAGAGCTTTTGTTTTTAAATCTAGTTTTGTAAGTTAATATTTTTACAAAACCATGTAGTTTTAGACAGCTTAATATTTAACCAGTTTAAAAACCTCAACCTTTTAGTTATAGCCAAAAACAGTAACTTTAGATGATCCATCATAGCAGATAACACTTTTTAAGCTATACATACCTTATCTTTGACCAAGAAAACCTCTTAAGTATACAGCAAACAGACAACAAAAGACATTACATTTTTTTTCCTTTTATTGAGTTTATTGGTACAATCTAGGTATACAATACAGTTACATTCATTATTAGAATCCTGTACCTTTACATGATAGGTCTTGATCACATAATGTTTTAATAGAGTATCATGTCCAATTTAGAAATTCAGATTTTAAAATTTTTTATTTATTTTAAAAATTAATTCTATTGGTCCATTTAAAGTATACAGTATGGTGACATTCATCATTAGAAATTTGCACCTTTACATAATCCATCTTAGTTCTTATTTTTTCCCCATTCCCCCGACCCCCTTCAATTCCTCCACCCCTTCCTATCTACAAAAACTTTGTACCCATTTTTTCATTTTCTCATATTAATTCCATTCCCTGCTTTCTTTTCCCCTACCTTCCATTTCCCCTTCCCCTTTGCACCTTTCTTCCTATTTCACACTTTAATACTTACTAAAGCACTGTAGAGAGCGCAGAGGTTCAAATATAATGAGACATATCATCATATAATGTATATTTTGATCTCTCTAAAGTTTGATGTCATCTACTGCTTTCTTGAGAAGTCTCATATCCATAAAATGCTTCCAGAATCTTCGTGAAACCCCATACCATGTATTCAAAATAACCTATTTAAAATTCTAACATAACCAATAAGTCATAAAAGTAATCGTTTGGCCATTTTGTTGAAGTCTGCTGAAATTGAAAAAGGAGTCAGGGTCGTCTAGCTATACAAAATTATTCAGTTAATTCAGAAAAAAATATCTTCATGGCTAGGTATGTTTGTTTTATTGCACTAGTTTTATAAATAAATAAAACTCGGGATACTGAGTCATGATGGGATGAATGTTGAAGCCATCTTTAAATCCCTGATCTCTGGCTTCTTGATATCCAAGTAGCTCTGAGGTTGCAAGGTAAGATAGTCTACATGGCTTTAAAAGTAAATATGGCCACGTCTCTCAAGCCCAAGCTTGATATAGTTTCCATTTTAACTGAAATTAATATACTTCTTTTATTTTAAAATCATCTGTATGCTTTTAACCATTGCAACACTCCATCTCCAATCTGTAAAGTAATGGATTAATACTGGTTACCTTACCTGTTTCATGATAGGGACTAAAAAATATGAATCAAGCAAGGCACTTTGTAAATTATGAAGTACCCAACTCTGATGGCACCCAAACCTGTTCCTACTGGCTCTGCACTAATCTAGAGCTGAGCAGAGTTTCCTGTCTACTTCACATGCAACCATCCAGACAGGTATTGTGGTTTTCTAGCTGCCCATACTTGTCAGAGCCTAGGGTTCTTCCTGACTGCTTATCTGAGTCCTGTATTTCCTTCAGAGACTTCCGCCACTTACCTAAAACTTCCCTAATCCATCAGTTTGGATCTTTGCTCTTTACATGTGTACTCTCCCCCTCAAATGCAGCATTAGATAACACCTTATAAACTGGTGACTAGAGTTTGCAAGTCTTGGAGCTACACCAGTGTAAATGTCTATATATGAAGGAAATAAAACAAACCTTGTCATAAAAATTTCCTTCTGAATTAACTACATATTTCAGTAGATCTGAAAGTCCTTGACTAGTATTTTCATTTTCATTAGACTTCATAATTAAAATGACAAAAGAGCCAAAATATGATTTCTTTGTATGACTTACTGAGAAGTTATCTATCTCTTTTACATCTTTCAAAATGCCTAGTTCAGGACTGGTGGCAAACAACTTCTTACAAAGAATGTACTGTCGTTTTTATCTTTCCCTTCTCCAAGTTATTTATAAGGGGCGCTTTGATACCCTAACCTCTTACATCTAATCCATCATCAAATCCTGATTTGTTTTTAAATGATCTCAAATCTGCCTACTTCTCTATGTCTCACAAGTAGGATGTCAGAATCTTCTTTACTGCACTCCTGCTTTATCAACAGCTTTCAACTAATCCACTTTATAAACAAAGCCAGAAAAAAAAATCCATCTGAAAAAAATCTAAATATGCTCTCTTTCTTCTTAGAAGTCATAAAGGATTTTCACTTTGAATAAAATCCCCAAAATGACCACAAGCCTCCTTTGCTATTTGTGATTTGTCTCCAGCCTCTCCAACCTCAGGGTGAGTCTTTCTCCTCTTTTGTCTCCACCCCAACCACATATACTCCTCCAGGAGGCCATAGACATTTGCATTAAGGCCTTTGCATTTGTCGCTCCCTTTGTTTGGAAGGTTCTTCCCCAGCCTCTTACAATTATTATTCCTTCACTCCTTTTATATTTAGAAGTCTCACACTTGTTTTCTCCCCCAATTCTCTCTTCTTTTTTGAGAGCTGATTAAGCAATTATGTCAAGCACTCGTCCTCTTACTTACAAAATGAGTGACGGTTGGTTATTTTCTGGTTTATTCCTTTATTGTAGCTCTTCCTTCTAGATTATAGGAATGCATGAAGGTAGGGAAATTCAAGAGAAGTTGACAGCTACAACAAATAACAGATACCTCTCTCTCGCTGTCTTATTGAATTGATATTTGTGCACCAATGTTCAGACTTACATATAATAACTGAAAGGTAGAAACAACCCATGTATATCCAGAAATGAACGGATAAACCAAGTACGGGATATAGAGTGAAATGTTAAAAATGAAGGAAGTTCTCATGCATGCTCCAACATGGATAGATTTTGAAAACATTATACTAAAGGAAATATGCCAGTCACAAAGAGAGACAAATGCTCTAGGTGTCCACTAATATGAAATATGTAAAGTAGTAGAATACAAAGAGACACAAAGTATAGTGGTTACCAGGAGCAAGGCAGAAGGTTACTGGAGAGTTACCACTTAATGGTTATAGAATTATAGTTTAGGAAAATGAAAAACCTGTTTCGGATAGATGGTGGTAGTTTTTGCACATTATATGGGTACATTCAATGCCACTTAATCACACATTTGAGAAGATTAAAATGGAAATTCCATGTTGTGTGTTTTTTACTACAATAAAACATAATTACAAAAAATATTATGGGAGATGTCTTGGTCATTTTCTCCTCAGTGGGACGCAACACCGGACACCGACAACTTAAAGAAGAGGTTTACCTGAGGAAGGTATTTAGAGGATTAGGTCCATAGCTCAATTGCTCCAAGGCAGGAGAGGTATGGTGGAAGGGGCCGAGTGGAAGAAAGCTGCTTGCCGCATGGCATCCAGGAAGCACAAACAAAAGAAAGGAGCTGGGGAGGGAGATGTACCCTTCCAGGTCACACCCACGGTGACCACTTCCCCTGACCAGGCCCCACATCCTAACAGCACACTTAGCTCTGAACTCTTTGATGAACCAATCCACTGATGAGAATAATCCCAAAAGATTCAATAAACTTCCAAAAGCCCCCCCTCTGAATGGGTAAGGCTAAGGTAGGAGGAGGTTACTCTATATCAAACAGGAGATAAAAGAGCAAGCAGTTTTAAAATCTTCTGGTGATATATAAAGAACTTTAAAAAAGTCAGACCCCCCCAAATATGAAGACCTAATTTGAAAATGGGCAGCTGAAATAAACAGACAGTTCTCAGACAAAGAAGTAAAAGCAACAAATAAACAGGAAAAAAATGTTCAACATCATTGGCCATTTGAGAGATGCAGATGAGATTCCACTGAGATTCCACCCCACCCCACAAAGAATGGCTGCTATCAAGAAATCAATCAATAATGAATGCTGGTGGGATTGTAGGGAGAAAGGAACCCTTCTTCATATTGGTGGGAGTGCAGACTGGTGCAACCACTATGGAAATCAATATGGAGACACTTCAAAGAACTAGGATTAGAGGCCCCATTTGACCCAGCCATCCTTCTGCTGGGTATCTTCCCAAAAGAATTAAAAGAATCATACCACAGTGATATATGAGCACCTGTGTTTATAGTGACACAATTTGTAATAGCTAAAGCTTGGAAACAGCCCAATTTCCCATCAAAAGGAAACTGGATAAAGAAGAGGTGTTTTTGTTTTGGTTTGGTTTGGTTGTTATTTTGTTTTTTTAAATAAAATTGAATATTACTCAGCCATAAAGAATGAGAAACTGGAGACATTTATAGCTGAGTGGATGCACACTGAGGCCATAGTCTTAAGTGAAATAAATAGGATATACATATGTAAATACTGAATAGTTTCTCTGTGTGACAAACTAAAAGTATAAATAAGAATCAAAATGTATAATTGATAATGTGAAATAGAAAGAAAGAATCTAAAGGAGTCAGTAAAGTGGGAGAGGTAGGGATAGTGGAAAGGAAAGAAGGGGAAAAAATATAAGAAATGGAAAAACTGGAAACAAAGTCTTTGTAAATAAGGAAGGGTGGAGGGGGTGAAAGGAGGGCAGGGGAACAGGGAAAAAAGAAGAACCAAGATACATCATGTAAAGGCACAAGACCTCAATGATTAATGTAACTGAATTGTGTACCTAAAATGTACCAATAAACTTAATGAACAAAAAGCTTTTAGTGAAGAATCTAAGGATGTTCCAGAAAATATTATATCTAAACAAAAAGAAAAGGAATACATATATTTATATATATACATATATTTATATATATAATATAAAAGCAATATCTATTTATCTAGGTAGATAGACATATAATACAATATAAAAGGAATATATAGAGAGAGAGACAGAGAGGGGGGTGGTGTTAAAAAATAGGCATAGAGTGCAGGTTATGTTCAAGGGATGGCAGTTTGGTAAAGGCTGGAAAAAGATAAATCTGAGCTGTAGCTGTCACAGATTTCAATAAAATGTTAGTTTCTACTGACTTGGAACTTAACAGTCCACATATGTTGCATTTAATTATTCAGCAGACTATGTGATTATCCGAAATATCCATTTCCCCTTCCCATCAAGGCTTCAGACAGTTCACTCTAACAGTGAACTTTACTGTGAAAATTTTGTTCAAGAACCAAAGAACCATGTGTTAAAGGTGGTAGGCAACTGTGATGTAACTTCTTTTTATCAAGTCTAAGTCCAGATTTCAACATCTAAAGGCAGGAGAGAGAAAAGCTAGTGCCAGTGCATCTCAGAGCACCACATTTGGGCCGAAGCCTGTGGAAAATTCTTAATTCTCGGCTAAGGATGCTTTCAAGAATTAGGAAAAGTCTTATTATACTTTCTTCTCTGTGATATATATATTTAATAAAATGTTATTTTTAATATTAAAATTAATACCTTACATTGCATCATCAATTATATGGTTCTATTAAAAAATAGACAGCAATTCTCTACTGTTGGTTCATGTTATCCACTATTAAGAATTAACCTCAGTAAAGAGAAATCAAAATCATGTATTCTGTCACCATGATTCAGCTTGAACTATGTCAGTACCAAACAAGAATGACATAGGGTTCCTGATGCCAAAAGCCATAGACTCTCTGGGTATAGACAAATCTGCTTTAAGCCATCTCAGTAGACTGGGATAGTTTATGTGTCTCTCAGAGACTTAACCTGAGGTCCAGGGGTGCTCCCAGGTCAAGGTTTCATGCACCAGAGGTTATAAATTAAGGAAGAGGTCACTGATCTAAAGAATGGATTTTAATAGCCAAAACCTGGAAGCAGCCCATTTGCTCATCAACTGGAGACTGAATAAAGATGTGGGTTTTTTTTTGTTTTGTTTTGTTTTTATAAAATAGAATACTGGGCTGGGGATTTAGCTCAGTGGCACTGTGCCTGCCTCACAAGCACAAGGTCCTGAGTTCAATCCCTGGTACAATAAATAAAGAGATAAATAAAAACAGAGTACTACTCAGCCATTAAGAATGAGAAACTTGAGACATTTATAGCTAAGTGGATACATATAGAGGCCATACAGTTAAGTGAATTAAATAGAAAACACATGTAAATACTGAATGGTCTCTCTGGTGTGAAAAACGAAGGATAAATAAGGATAAAATGTATAATTGATATTGTGAAATAGGAAAAAAATGTCTAAAGAAGTAGGGTAAGTGGGAGGGGTAGGGAAAAGGAAAGAAGGAAAAATAAAAAATATGAGAAATGGGAAAACATGGAAACAAAGTCTCTGTAAATAGGGCAGAGTGGAGGTGGGGAAAAAATAAGAACCAAGATACATCATGTAAAGGTACAAGATCTCAGTGATGAATGTAACTGCGCTGTATACCTAAAATGTAACAATAAACTTAATTTTAAAAATGTATCTTGTCACACCCTAGATTTTCCAAATTAGAATGTACATTTTCACAAGACTTTAAGATGACTGATTGGAAATTAAACTTTTGAGAGCATTGTATTAGACAGTCCCAGAATTCATGCCAAATAACAGCACCGTGATTTCATACACACGTGTACAATAAATATTTTCCCTCTCCTTCTTTTATTCCCTGCTACATACTTGTTTCAGAGAAAAATAAATCCATCAAAGGTTAAAAAAAAAGTGGATTTTAAACAAAACTTGAGACAGTAGTGGTTCCTTTGTTTTAGTGCATCCAATATAGTGAAATACCTTCTGAAAAGTCACTTGTAGGCCTTGGAGTGAAAAGCAAAGGCATTTCTTCTGGACAAGAGTTGTCAGGTTTAATCATTTTTCTTCCTGTTTCCCTTTCATTCAAATTTCATCACTTTTCTTCCTTTTCTTCAGGTTCAATCATTTTTCTTCCTTTCATACATCACCTCGCTATGTCTTGTTTTGGTCCTTTATTCCTTACTCATTTTAACCTGCTTGAGAACCTCATTTAGTTAAACAACCTCCACCCAGTGCTGGTGGAGAACAGAGGTTGCTTTCTGTGTTTTGGGTTTGGTTTTTCCAGTAAGTATGTTGTTAAAAACTATATTCTTCCTTCATATCAAAACCCATGTAGTTTCTCTCCAATTTTAGTTTCCCTCTGTGAACAGCAACCTGCAATCAAAATTTTGGCATATAAATATATTATAGACCTTTTCACTTTATGAGAGCTGCTGGTGAACTTGAGCATATAATATGAGAAGTTTTAGAACATGTTCCGTACCAACCATTAATCTCTTCCTCCTCTTTGCTCCCATTTTACTATAGCCCCACCTTTGTTCTTATATATACCAATTTCTATGTGTTTAGTGTTGTTTCATGAGGGTAAGATTAAACTTAGTTTAATATTTCACTCAACAAACATTTACTGACAGGTGTGGGCCAAGCACTAGACTATTGATTGGAGATATAAAGAAAAGAAAATAGAGGGATGGTAGCACATGCCTGGGTAATCACAGCTACCCAAGTGGCTGAGACAAGAGGACCACAAGTTCGGGCAGCCTGGGCAATTTAGTGAGACTGTCTCAAAAGAAAGTATAAAGGCTACAGCTCAGTGGCAGGTCACTTGCCTAACATGAATCAACCCCAGCACCACAATAACAAAACAAAAGAAAAAAGGAGCAAGAGAGATAAATAAAATCCCTCTCCCCAAGGAACCCATTTTTATTCCTAGTCACCATCACATACAACTATGCAGAAGCCATGGCTGTAGAAAAAGGGATGGGGAAGGGTCCATCCAAGTTATGCTGAAGATGAAGGAAGAGCCCAGGAGGACGTGAAATGTGACCTGACTGTGCCCTTGGCACCTGTGCCTGCGGTGGGGTAGCCCTGGCAACCTTGGCTGGCCCTACCTGATGCAAACTTCATGACCTTGACCAAATTCAGAATCAGCTAACATATTTCCTTCCCGTCTTCCCAGCATGATGTATGAAAAGTCACACCAGAGACAAAAGCGGTACCTCATCAGAACTGAAGAAAAAGACTAAGTGGTAAGACTCCTCTGGCCAATTACTGTCACAACAAATCTGGTAGGAATAAGAAGATTTAAAGTCACAACACGCCTCTTAAAATTTATCTGTACTCATTATTATGTTACTGCTCTCTTTTTTCATGAATGTGTAGGAAGATCTTTATAGAAAATAACAATTTTCATCATTTACTTAGCAATTTTTAATTGCTGCTACATACCGGGCTCTATGCTGTGTGCTGCATACTGAAAAGTGTGGCATGCTCTGGAGGAAGTCCATACTCGGTCCAGTAAAGAAGCAAGCAAACAATTAATCAATATGGGGACTTATGGGGACTGGAATTTCAAGCCCTATTTAGCTCATAACGGCACTAGTGACACCAGTCTTACAACTAAAACAGGATGTTTACTAAGTTAGTTGCTTAAATTTTGATATACAATATTGAAAATATAGGGGAAAAGGGGAGCAGGAAAAGATAACGGGAGGGCAGTGAGGCTAATAGAGACTTCTTAAAGTAAAAGAATGAAGTAGTGACTTAAAAATTCGATGGCACTAAAGCTGAAGGGAGCATTTTGGTAGCTGGTATAGCAACGATGGAACATTAAGTTTCTAAGGCAGTGTGTAAAAGCCAAAGAGGGGAAAATAGTTCTGAAAAGAATAGTTCTGGGGGAGGAGTGCAACCCCCTTGGGTGCTTGTTTGTCTGTTCTGTTGTTGCTGAGAGGTGAAAGTGAGGTTGGAATATGTTACGGTCTTATCTTTGACCTGCTGCTATGCTCCTTTGTGCGCAGTTCTGTATAAGCCACAGGGCATCCCAGAATGTAGAGTGACATTTGGACGGAAGGCTGTCCAACAGATGGAACATTGATGTTCATAGTATGGAAATGGAGACATCGTGTAGCTAAGCATAACACTACCCAGGCTGAGAGCTACTAATTAATTATTTCAATTTAGCATTTTTGCAATATCACTGAAGGTTCCAAGGATTTTGATCCACAGAATGTTGAGCCATGTTTTAGAAACATTTGCAAAGTGTATATGCAACTGAACAAAGACTGGCAAGGGTTCGGGAGGAAGGAGCAGGTCAGATACTCAGCAGCTGAGGAAAGTTGGAGGAGGAAACAGGGGTGGGCGGGCTGAAGAGCTGATAGCTGTCACCTTCAGCTCTGTCATCACATACTACGATTCCCAAGAAATTCTGCTGAGTTTTATTCTCAATTCTCATGAAACATCAGTGACTTTTGTACTTTTTTAAAAAAAGATGACTTTATCTTACACTGAAAGATCTGAAAGGGGAAATCCTAAGTCAGTGGAAAAAAAAAGTTAAATAATAGAAAGAAATTTTTAAATCTAGCATAGATTAATAAGCAAAATATTAATCTATACTAGAGATTTCACACAAAATATTCTGAAAAAATACCACAGTTGTAGTCACCATTCCAGCCTCTGTTCTCTTCTTTCCAGACTGTTTATAACTCCTTGATCGGTAGATTCAAAGATTTTTTGAAGTACTGCTTTTAGGCATGAGAGCCCTGGAATGTATCAACAGGGTGTGCTGTGATCGGGTTTACATTTTGGAGGACTTTCTCACAGGTGAGAGATGAATACAAGGAGAAAATCACATTTGGCTGGTAGAAGGGATATTATATTCGCTTAAGACAAAGTACATTTGAGGAACCTGGGATCCGCCAAGGGGCCATGCCTATGAGGACAGTATATATGGATCAGGAACTCAGGAGTATATTCTTCCACAAAAGCCCTGCATTACAGTCTTGTTTTACAGTGTTCAAGATGGTGTTCCCAACTATTTCAAAGAGCAATGCTTCCTGCAGTTAGGCACCCAGAAAATATTTGTTAATGAACAACGCCGAAAAAGTAGACACGTACCACTAAGAGATTTGTAACAGAATCTGTTTATGCAAAGCTACAAAAAATATTCAGGATTGAAGAATCTTTTATACTTGCATTTGAAAGTTATGAATATTTTATAGGGTTTATCGGGTACAATGATATGTATCTTTCCAAGCAAATGACATATTTAATAAAGAGAAAATTTCCATGTAGTCCCAAAGCATTAAAAAAAAGCTTTGTATTTAAAAATGCCAATTATTTGATATTTCCATCATATAGAGGTGATATTGAAGGGAAATGTTTGTAAAGAGCTTTTAAATAAATCCTCTTTTCAAAGGATATTGTCTCTTTTCCAATCTCAGAAAGGATTCTTGTCTGTCGCAGGTATGTGCTTGTAACAAATGTATACATACAACATGTAGTATATATACTACAATTGCTATACCAGCTACCAAAATGCTCCCTTCAATTTTAGTTCCATCCGAATTTTCAAGTCACTACTTCATTCTTTTACTTTAAGAAGTCTCTATTAGCCTCACTGTCCAATACTACCTAGGAAGTAAAATACATCATTCAAATGTTTCTTTTGCAGCAATAATATCCATCAGTAGTTTCATTACTTTTTTTTATTTTGAAAAACTCTATAGTCACATTTCTTTAGAGACTTATTTACTTTGGACTTTCCTAGTTGTAGCTTTAGAAATCATTGAGCATTTTAGGACATTTGGTACTGTAAGACTGAATTCCAACTTCATGAATCACTTTTTGGAAATCAATTTTCTCAATTCAGTGTCCATTTAATTTCATCGACCATGAAAATGTTGAAATAAACTCATATATACTCATTGATGGTACTTTAGAAAGTATAACCAACTTGGATTTTACTTGGAATTCCATTTAATATTCCAAGTAAGTTTTATATTATCTGATTCCTTTAAATGTGTTTTATGTGAAAATAAAATTTTATTTTGAAGTAAACTTTTCATAAAGGGATGCATGTCAATACTAACATGGTACTATTAAATCTTAGAGCTTTAGTTTGCTCTTGCTTCTCTAACAGTTGTTTAAAAGATACACATGGTTGAAGAACATCAACTAGCCTATCATGATTCACTTTCAAAGCAACCGTATTAGAAGTGTTCAATTTGCTTTCTTCTCCTGACCCTAACTTCTAACTATTCTTTCCTTCCAAATATTTTCATTATGCTTCCTAGAGCCCTCAATCCCTGGCCTTTCCTCTGAACTCAACCTATCTTCTTGTCTTAATTAAACTTCACTGTATCCCTGTACATTGGGAGCCTAGAAATCTCGAGTGGAGAAAGTGGCTCTCAACGCCCATCGTACCTCAATAAAAAGGAGAGCCTAGCCCTTCTTTACCCAGTATGGTTTCAAACCAATCCAAATCACCACCAACCCTCATGTGAAATCCCCTCTTTGAAGAGTCATGTTTTCCAGCATATCACATTCTGCCCAGACTGTCTGCAGGATCCGTAGACAATTTTCTCACTTCACCAAACACTTTAGAATGTGTTCCTTTAATTCATGTTTACCATTCATATTCACTGAGTTTTCCACTTGAATAACTCCTTTCTCCCTAGCTGTGATTCCAGTCTTCACTTCCTTTGTTATCCATGTAGGAATCCATAATTCATTATATCAATATTCTCTTGTCAGTATTTTCAATAACATTGTCCCACTCTTCTTTTCATTGTTCTAGACTAGCAAAACCAGAATCCTGGTCAATCCACACCTCTCTCCTATTCTAAGGCTTCAAAACATAACCAAAGAAAAATCATATGTGTGGCTCTAATGTAAATTAATGGTCTTCAACTTCATCCAGATCAGCAGTGCTGCCTGGTAATATTTCACATTGCTCTCAGCAAGCTTCTCTACAGTAGAGTATTTCAGACCTTCTCTGTTCTTCTGAAGTCTCCTATTCTTCTGCCCCTTGCCCTCTTAAGCAGGCGATGTTATCCCCCACTTCACAGAGAACCCAGAAGCCATTATTCACAAAGTCCTTGAGCTTTCTGCCCTTAGAGCACATACTTTTTTGTGTTTTCCCCTGTCTTTTTTTTTAACCTCCTCTCTCATCTCAGTGGAGAAGGTTTGCATTTTCCCTTTCATGGATAATACTCCCACCTGAACGCAGGAATCCATCTTTCTTAAGGCCTTAGGAAATTGCTCTAGCCATTATTCCCTTTCTTTTATATTTTAATATTTCCTTTTAATTAGTTTCTTCCCATTGGCATGTAATATACTCAAGGCTTTTACACCTGAACAAAAATGTTTTTAATTAACTTTATATTCCCCTCCAATTAAACCCAAGACCATAGGATTTTCTTTGCTTTCCTCTCCCTATATTTGTAAGCCTTATTCTGGTTCCCAATAACAATAGAATAGTAATATCCTTAACCATTTGGGTTATCTTATAGTAGATATAAATTATTTTAAATTACTGAAATCTTAACTCCAAAAGTAAAAATACCATGGGAAGTTCAACATTTCTTTTTGCTTTTATAAAACATTGAATTTAAACTATATAGTACTGAGTAAAGTCCTCTACTTGAGAAAATCTTTTACAATGTGTATAGTCACATTAATTTTGATTTAAAAAATTCATTTGCTTCTATGTATATTTGATTTGGGGAGGTCGCTGTCTTCATTTTTAAATTTTTATTTTAATTTCATGTATTTTTACATGATTGAAATATATACATAAAAATAAACACGCGTCTCATCCCACCCACCCTCAGTTGTGTGGTCATTTCAATTAAGTTCAGGTACATTTTTCCTGCACTTCTTTATCGTCACAAATTGTATATGCTGCTTGTTCTTTGGTTTTCCAATGAACAATTGATGTTGGCTTAAATCTGTAATGTTATTATCTTAGCCACTTTCTTCTCATTGGAACAAAGTATTTCTTCTCATTGGAACAAAGTATTGGACACCCATAATTTAAAGGACAACAGGTTTATTTCGGCTCACATTTTTTGTTCCATGGTTGACGGACCCCACAGCGGAAATGACTGGGCGGAAGGATGTAGAGGAGGAAAGCTCATTTCGTCGTGGTGACCGGGACACCCCAAAGGAAGGGAGGAGCCGGGGAGTGCAGTTGACTTTCCCAGTCAGCCCCTAGCGGCCGCCTCCTCACCTGATACCACCTACTGGCAGCTCTTCCACGGATGAATACAGCACCCCCATGACCCAGGCACCCTCTAAAAGCCCTCACGCTGGATACGTGAGCCTCTGGGGGACATTCTATATCTACAACATAACGGTTATTTTACATTTACTATGTATTTCTCTATGTGCTTTTTTTTTTGCCCTTTTTCCATATTTATGGTATTTAGAACAGTGCTACTTTTTGCCTTTCTTTTAGGGATTATGTTTTTCTGACTTCTTTTGTAACGCTATCAGTCTACATTTCCCTCTCTGAGCCATGGGCTAATAAGTCTGTCAACTTAAAGTGATACGCTTCGGCTCTACATGTTACCTGTAAAACAGTGAGTTTATTGTGCCCTGCAACTTCTTCCACCCTCTCCCATCATTTTTGTGGGGAGCTGGTCTATGCTGTTAAGGCACAACCCTCACAGTCCTGCTTCCCACACTGTCGCTTTCTATTCAGTTGATGGCGATGCCCTCTTTCACTTGGTCGTCCAATAACAATGAAGTCTCATATGACTCTCTCTCTCTCTCTCTCTCTCTCTCTCTCTCTCTCTCCTTTTTTCCAAAGTAACCCACTTTGGTTTTTTTTTGAGACCATCCTCCATCCTTCCAGCATTATACCTATCTCTAGTCTTTGCCAGAAAAATATTCTTGCTTTTAAGGACTCCAGTAATTAGATTTCCTCAAGTGGAGAGGAAAATTTCACCATCTCAAAATCAAATGCCTAGTCACATTCTCAAAAAATCTTTTCAACTTTCTTATTGACTCTTCCTTCAAAATGTATCCAGAATCAGCCATTTCTTATCACCTTCATTGTCCCTTCCTGGTCTGCATCACCATTTTCCCAGCCCTGGACTAGTGCAGTAGCCTCTTCACAAGTCTCTCTGCAATATTACACCAATCCATTCCCAGACAGCAGCCAGATGATCCCGTTAAAAACACATCAGATCCTACCACTCTTCTGCTCAGATGCTGCAGGGAAAGCCAGTCATTTCAATGGCCTGCCACACCTGTATGCTCCTTTCTTCTGCCTTAACTCTGCCTTTATGGGCAATGCTGTCTTGGTTCACTCCAACCGACCAAGGCACATCTGCTTTCTTGCTGTACCTCAGTCACACCAAGAGCACCTACTCCAGGCCCTTTGCACCAACTGGTTTCCTCCACCCAGAATGTTCTTCCTCCAGTTACCAATTTGGCTCACTTTCCCATCTTCTTTTAATTATTGATCAAGTAACATCCACTTAATAGAAATGTCTCCAGTATTCCAATTCCCCTCTCCCTGGCATTTCCAGTTTTCCTTAAATAGCTATATGGTTTCTCTCTTCTGACATACTACATACATTTTACATTTTGTTGCATCTGTTTTTTATTATTCTAGTTCCCTGCTAAAGAAAGGAAGCTTATCCAGGGCAGTGAACGTTGTCTGATTTGTTCACTGATTTATCACCTGGGCCTACAACAATGCTCAGCAGTCTTCCACTCAATGTCTTTTAAGTGAATCAGCAAAATTTTCAAAGAACATTTACTGGCAAAAAGTACTTCACAACCAAATGCATATTCAATAAAATCATTTGAGACTTATCTATCCATCATAAAAGGGAAAACATAAAGTTACCATTAAGTTGTTGAGCTATATTTTATTTCCATTAAATAAATAAGCTAAGCATGTTTATAAAAAGCACATAATGTTTATATATTCTTCCTCCCCCCTTTAATTTGTTTATATTGAAATATATGTGAAGTACACTATCCGTCCATTTGTTAAGAGTTTCTCCAAATTTTTTTCATTGATGGAAGCTCATCTGATAGTTATATTTTCTAATAATGCATACCTTGAGTTCTCATATTTTCAAAACTTTTTCTATATACTTGGTAGTTGATGAATAACTCTTCTACATGTAAAAACTTTGATTTGCACTTTCTGTTCTTGTTTTTCAAAACTTTTTGTTCCAAAGTTGTCTTGCTTTGACTTTTGCTGCAAAGAATTCTGGTTTCAATTGTATTTCTTTCCCCTTTAAATTATTTGGCCCATTGTCCTGGGAAGCTCAGAGATTATTTTCTTTATCAAACTCTAAGAGTTAAACTTGGATATATTTCTGAGTTTACCACTCTGGGTCACTTTTACCAGTTCAGTTTTCCACATGTAGATTCAGTTCATTTATTTCTAAAAGTTTTCTTGACTTATAACTTTAATATTTTTGTTCCATTTTTTTTTCTTATTCAAGGTCTCCAATTGTATGTATATGAAATCATCTTTTCCTATTTTCTATAGCTATCACTTTCTCTGGTTATTTCACTTTATTTTTATTTTTATTTTTATTCTATTTGCTCATTTTTTATTCTCTGGCTATTTTAATTCCCTTCCTCAATGTCTCTTTGTACAATTTTCACTGATTCTGTTACTTCTTGATCACCGTACTGTTTATCTTTCTTCCTGAGATGATTTTGTTTCTTTCTTTAGTTTATTTCTCATGCTTTTTCCTCTCTTGAAGTTTTGAGTTTCTGATCAGAAATTTTTAAAATATGTGTTAATGCATATTTAATGCTATTTAATTCAATTTTCTTATGGACTTTTAGAATTTTTATCAATAAATTCTTTTATTTTTATTTTCTAACTTCCTCACATAGTAGCTTTTATAATGTTTTCAGATTTTTAAATATTTTAAAAGTCTTATATTTCCCTGGACTGTTAATAAGAAATAACTCTGAGTTGAGAGATGCGAGACATTCAGCGGCTTATTAGTTTTCTCAGTTTAAGAGCACCCTCTCCTGTTGACACAATGAAATATAATTTCTTCAATAAAAGGCATTATTTATGAGGAGAAATATTGCCTTGTCTTTTTATTCAGTAATTTTCTTTTGTTAATTTAGATTTCCATTTGTCATCATTTCCCCCATTTTCTTTCACTAAGTTCTTTCCACTACCCAGAAACAGGGAACTTACCAGGATGCCGTCTTAAATTGCCTAAACTTTCAGGGTGTCTTCTTTTCCGGCTCCTTCTAGGAGCTAGAATTCCAGCAGACGAACTAATGTTTTTAAAACTCTATATTCCCTCAGCAGCGGGCACTTGGCTTTCTCTTCCCTATGGAGTGTCCACTTGACTTCTGTGTTGCTGTGTTCTTCAGGGTTACCTTTGCTGGCTTAAATATCTATTTCCCTTCTATGTAAATGGTATTTATAGCATTCTTTATTTTCTGGTTATTCTCTGGATATGGGTCTGTGTGTTTTTATGTGCATAGTTTTTGAAGATGTATGTGCAGCTTTGGATTTAAATGGAAGTCATTCTCCTCAAATTGTAGCACTTCTTAGCATCTTATTCTAAAATTTTTTCTCTTCATACATTCTCTTTTGGGAACCTCAACTAATTCTTCTTTAATTAAAACTTTTAGGCTAATGACTATAAATTGTATTGCTGAGCTCCACTATTTTTATTAATCTTAGTTAGCTTTTCATTGATGTATTTTAAGAACTGCAATAATAAACTTGTAAACAGAAATTTATGTTTGGATTTTCCGTTTTGGAAGTTCTAGTCCGCGATTAGTTGGACTTACAGTTTCGGGCCTAAGGAGCAAAACTATTTATAATGAGAGCCAGGGAAAGAGGAAGAAGAGAGCATTGCTACAGTCCCAGAATCCTCTGAAAGGACAGACCCCAGGGACATAAAAGACCTCCTACAAGGGTTACCTTTCAAAGATGCTACCTACTCCTAATTATAGCTTGAGCTGGGGACTAGCCCAGGAGCCTTTGAGAAATCAAGATCCAAACTACAGCTCTCACAGTTTTATTCTAGAACTCTCTTTTCTTTTACTTTTGCCTCTTCTACTCCACAGCCCGCATAATTTTTATAAAGCTTTAATTTATATAACTTCCCTTCAAAATGTGGCCCTGCCTTCATGACACAGTAAAACCTCAGTTTGTGAGCGTAATTCATTCTGTAAACATGCTTATAACCCGAAGGTCTTATATATCAAAGTGAATTCCCATAATAAGTAATGGAAACTCAAATGATTGGTTCCACAACCCAAAAATATTCATATAAAATGATTATAATACTGTAATATAATATAAAATAAAAACAAAAATATAAAATATAAAGAAACATAAACAAATTAACCTTCACTTATCTTTGAAAACTTTTTATAGCTAGTGTGAGGGAAATAAACGAGAGGAGTGCTATTGTGGAGGATGACTCTTACTATCATCACTGCTGTCTGTTAGCTCAATGGAATCTTTTTCTTTTCATTCAACTTTAATAAGGAGAATTTATCTAATGATATTTGCTATTTCTTCCTTTTGAGAATTTTGCAAAACTGTGCTATTGCATCGTCATGAAACAGATTTAGTGCCTGCACTGCTACAGCCTTATTCAGATAGTGATTTGTACAACATTTTGCACTGCCTTCCATATTTTACACATGTGCCTAATCTCATTTGAAATAAGAGTTTTCCCCACCTTTTTCTCCTATGCAGACAAGATCTTCTCAATAACTCCTTGCTACTGGGAGTCGACCACTTACAGTTGAGGAGGCGGATATAGAAAAGGGCCACTGGCTCAGTTGTGATCATGGGACATTTGGTGACATGTATTACTTGTATGGCAAGACATTGCTCATTTATCAAGTTAAAATTCAATAGAAATATTTGTTCATCTTGTGGAACACACAAAACAAGCTACTCACAATCCAAGGTTTTACTGTACAACTAAATGGGCTATATACAGACATTCTAACTAAACTAGCTAGACTGCAGATTCATAAACAAAATGAATAGCCACAAAATTTAAGTCATGAAGTTGTAATAGGACCAGAACAAGTACATGGAGTCTGACTATATTAAAACATTTTTAAGTCTTAGATTTTTTTAATCTGTTGTGATATACTCCATCTAGAACTTTCCCATGGTTTTGCTCATTCCTTATCTCGTCAGCTACATACTACTTTCTTTACCTCCAAGATTCAGTATAGAAATTGCTTTCGAAGCCTTTCTAAATTCTCCCAGAACTGTGTTGATACCTCACATACCTCCGTAGCACCTTTGTTTGCCTCAAATAATTAGAATTGATTGTTTTCTCATGTGTATTTCTTTTAAGTCTGTATGGCTTATAAAGTCTGCAACATTTCTGTATTGTTGGATAAGTAAAAGAAAATAAATTTAATAAAAATTGTGCTTAAGATTCAACTCATGTTTGTCTCTAAGAGGAATATCACTGCAGGAAATTAATAACTTGTGTCATCATTGTAACACCTACATGTTAATTTTCATGCAAAGCAAAAGTTAATAATAGACAGTATCATCAAGTGAATACTTACCACATGTTGACTGCTATGCAAAGCATTTTATTTATCTCATTTAAATATCAGTGGACCCTTATAAAAGACAGGGTTGCAAATATATTTTTATTGCTGTTGTGTTGGTTTAAATTCTAGCTTTGTTCAGCTTTCCTAGCTATAACTCATTAACTCAATTGACCTCTTTGAATTTCTTCCTCTCCAAAACAAAGATAAAATAATTTTGATAATAAAACTAACTGAAAAAAGGATATGCAGCTTCTCATGCATAATAAGTATTTCATAAATTATGTTTACTACCACACTTGTTTTTTCAAGTGCACAAACTACGATACAAATTTCTCATATGTTAGAAAGTTAAATAATATTCCCAAGATCACATGGCTAGATTCCATTCCAAGTCTGTCAGTCTCCTGGACCTATGCCCTCAACCAATATGCCTTATGCTCAAATCGTCATTTTCCTAATTTATTATTTGATATTAGCCATTATATTCCTTGTTAGATGAACTTGTAATTTTGGATGACAACCTCATTGAAATCCAAGGAGATAATTAATTAAGAAAATAAGTTCACACATTGAATGAAGGATTGTATAGCAAAAAATTATATTATCATAGGGTACTCACTGGGTGAGAAGTAGTTGAATGTTATAATAATTTAAACATTGACTTGCTCTAGCTAAAATTTGATATTACTATGTTTAGGAGAGATTGAGCTGAGGAGAGTAAGAGGTATTTCAGAACAATTAGTCCTCATGTACCTTGATAGGAAAATAATATATGGCATCTAAAATTAATAAATAAAGGAACAGCTATATAGCCATATCAAATTCTTGAAGACAAAAGTCTATGGGCAGCAGTACTTGGAGAAATACAGAAGAGAATAAATGATTAATATTTCTGTTAGAAATGTTTAACAAGGGGCGGGGATTTAGCTCAGTGGTTCGGTGGCCTGCCTCGCAAATGCAAGGACCCGAGTTCAATCCCCAGTACCAAAAAAAAAAAAAAAGAAAGAAATGTTAACAAATATTTATAAAAATGAGTATGTGTTTGATTAAATATAATTAAACTAAAATTTTTATCCATCTGGAATTTATACTGCTGAGTAGAATAAGATAGAGATCTAATATCATTGTTTTCGAACTGACTGTCCAGTTGTTAGGTAGGCCAATTGTAATTACAGTTCTTTCTCTTCTCATGTGTTTGTTATTTAAAGTAAAACCAAAAACAACCCAGAAATATGAGGTAATACACACACTCACTCCTTCTTTTTCTTCAATATCACAATTTTGGATAATTCATTACTACATTTATTCAAGTTATACTTGGATGATTAGAGAGATTGCAAGCACCAGATCCAATATGGGAATTAAGTCTTTAGCAGATATTATAATGGACATACTGAGGACACTGGCTTTGCATGAATACTTTGTGTAAACTAGCACACAATAAGCACAAGTAAAAGTAGTCTACATCATTAATCACTGAGAAGAAATGCAGATTAAAACCACAGTGATACACCATTATACTCCCACCAGAATAAGTAAAATTATAAAGAACTATAAAACTAAATCTTGGTGAAAATTTGTAACTACTTCGAGTCTTATAAGTTAGTGGTTGGAATGTAAAGTGGTATAACCACATTGGAAATTTTTGGAAAAATGTCTAATGAAAGTAAACAAATGCATCTTATGAGAAATTCAACTCCTAGAGATTCAGTCAAAATGAATATGTTAACAGAAAGATTGGTACCACATCACAGCAACTAAAAACAACCCAGGTATCTATTTGTAAAACAAACTATTATATGTTTGTGTAATGAAGTGCTACTCAACAATAAAAAGAACAAACACCTCATTAAAAATATTAGATGAATATACATTATTGAAAGAAGATTATATGAAGTGCTACTACTGGTACCTTGGAAAGTGACCATATTTGAAGATAGAGCCTTTTAACGTTGTTGACAGGTAAAATAAGGTCATATGAGTGAGCCCCAGCCCCAAATCTTTGTATCCTTAGAAAAATGATCAATGCATAGACAACGTGTCAGTCAAGGAATGATCATCTGAGGTCACAGGAAAAGATAGTCATCTGCAAAACGAGAGAGGGAGGCCACAAAAGAAACCAAACTTACAAAATGAATCTGTAAGAATTTGGATGAGGCACCTCATATGAGCTATAATTGTGTGACTATAGTCTTATAATTTTTTTTAAATTAACTTGATAAAAATTGTCTAGCTTTCAAAATGGAGGAAATTTTTCCTACATTTCAAATAAATAGCATTTCTTTCTGATCTCACCTTTCTCCTATTTATTCTCTTGTAAATAAAAAGTTTTTGCTTAAAATTAGGAAGAACCTCAGATGATCTTTAGAATTAAGACTGCCCTAAACCTGTGGGATTATCCCTTTCTGCATCTGGAAGAGTCCAAAGTTTTCTGAGATAACCCCACATGCAAATCTTTACTTTTCTATTCCCAATCTTTTTATAAAGTACATTAAAGAGATGTATATTGGAGTCTCTTTTACATTATTCTATAATAATTACATGTTTGCATAAAAATGTTTAAATAAATACATAAAATTATTTAAAATCTCAGAAAACTGACCAATATATAGGTTTTGAGTTGAAAAGTGATGTGAATATTACTACTGCTCCCTGAAAGTTCTAATTGCTTTAATATCCTGTGCCTTTTTACTTTGAGATGACACTGGATCAGAAGTGTGGTAGATTTATGATTTCTAATGTAACAACGCTTCTGAGAACATCTGTGCCTCCACTGGTTTTCACTAAGTGTCTTCCAGCGTGGTCATTGTTCTCCTTCATGCAGCCGTTCGTCATACATCACTCTCCCCGATGTAGATAATAAACATTTGATGGCTTAACCAACTTCTTCCTAAATCCCCTGTTTCTTAGAAGCAATGAAATATGAAGCCTATTGATTCTCCTAATTAAATAACTGTGCTACTATGCTTTTTCTTAATCCATTTCAACTGGGTCTGGCAAATTGCAAGAATTAGTAATGATAAGATCATGACCCAATAACAGTAGGATCTTCTAACCCAAGCCCTAGGGAGAAAAAATGGATATTCTTTGACCCTGATTGTGTTCTTGATCACATTTATCAGTGACTAAGTATTGTCTCACAGAATGTAGAAACACTGAAAATATATTCATCTCTACAGTATCCATGAAAACAATATTTTAATTTCCAAACTCAGTAATAATAATAATAAATTAATACAACAAATTTTATCTAACACCATGAACTGCTGAATTGCTATATTAAGGTGATACTCTTCTCAGTACTGATCCAATTTCCAGAAGACATTAATGTGATAAATCTGTGTGTATATATTGATCGGTAAGATACAGTTCATTTTTGTGTAAGACCAATTTCATAAGTAATGAATGCCGTATTCTGCAAATATTAATTTGATAATAGCCCAATGATGATAGGTAATATAAATTCACCAGTGTTTTATACAAATTCTCATTTGTAGGAAAAATTCATCTATTAGATCTCTCTGCAGTAGTCTCTCCAGGTCTTTCTCTGCAGAGCAGATGAAAAAGAAAGAGTTTCTCAAACTCTTTCATCTTAACAATACTAATTGTTATCTGATGATAAATGTAATTTCACATATTTTTTTAATTTTTTGAGAAAGGGCCTCACTATGTGGCCCAAGTTGGCCTTGAACTCACAGCAATCCTCCTATCTCAGCCTCCCAAATGCTGGGATTACAGGCGTGCATCATCATGCCCAGCTTCATATATATTTTAGAGGTCAGTGTTATTAAATATTCTAACTCAGTCCACTGTAGTATTATCACCTAGAAATGCTACAATGTTAAATGATTGCCTTAAAAAACTTAACATTAACTTTATCAACATCCTTCATTGTGCTTATTAAAGAAAGAAAATTAACAGGACCAAACCATTTAGGGTGAAATAAAAATTTCTACTCCTACACCTGGAGATTAATAACAAAAATATTGACAACTCTTTATTCAAAATCAGCCATAAAGAATGAGAAATTAGATTCATTCATAGGAAAATGGATACATATTGAGGATGTACTCCAAAGTGTAATAAATAAGTCACTCATATGTAAATACCGAATAGCTTCTCTGGTGTGAAACACTATAATGGTACATAAGATCCTATAATGATGCAATTGACAATGTGAAATAGGAAGAAAAGGGCTAAGGGTGTAGAGAAAGTGGGAAGGGTGGGGGAAAGGTAATAAGGGAAAAGAAAAAATGTGAGAAAAATGAAAAAATGGAAATGAAGTGCTTGTAAATGGGAAGAGTAGGAGGGGGTGAAGGGAGGGCAGGGATAAGGAGACAAAATGAGAACCAAGACCTGTCATGTAAAGGTACAAGATCCCAATGATGAATGTAACTGTACTGTAGACCTAAAATGTACCAAGAAACTCAATGAGAGAAAAAAAAGTCTTCTGTATGGGCAAAGTGTTCTCTTGAATACATGAATTAGATAAGAAGAGAAGGGGAGAAACCTTGACCATACCTATCGGCTGTGTATCCTATGTGTTGATTTAACGGTACCTATAGGGAAAAACATATCTCCTCTGTCTCCTGGGGAGATCTCCAAAGAAGCTATGTAATTCATTTTGACTTAAATTACTCAATGATTCATAAAGCTTTTCTTTCTAAATGACTTATAAAGCTTTTGATTCTAAATGATAGCTCTGAATGGAAGGTTCCATAACAAGTGAGGGCAGTAAGGGAAAATATTTTGGGAAATTGTAGTCCATGGTACAAATTTTGAAAAAAGAGTGATAAAAGCATAAATATTTATTGGAAACTAGACAGCCCTAGGATGTCACAGCTTGAGCATCAATGTGACAAATATAACAAGCAACAAGAAAACCCAATCATAAAAACTTCCACATACCCAGTCATTATTTACTAAGTGATAACCTGTGTAGCTCATGTGAAACAGTGACAATCTCTTATTATTTCAGATATGCCAAAGACTACTAGAAGAAATATACCAAACTAACAGTTTTAAATATCAAAATTTTGATTACCTTGAGGAATTCAGGTAAACAAAAGTATTTATTAAACTGGTTAGCATTTTTATTGCATTATAGTTCAATACAAATTCTTTATATTTTGAAGATTCTGGAAATCCCCTCAGCTATAGTGATGAGAGATCTGTGGTAGACCACCCCACTGACCATGCCCCAAGCAGGCTGTAAGCAGTGCATGCTGTAAAGAGTTGACCCCACAAATGGCCTGTTTATAGAAGTGAGTTAGGCCGACATCTACATACCAAGGTCAGAGTGATTCTTACCCAAATTTCATTCCAAGAGTTACAACCTTCTTTACTAAAAAGACAAGGTTAATTATTAACCATAACTATATTTGAATCAGTTCTGTTCCTTATTCAAGAATGCTTTGTCTCTTCCTTTACAACCCTTACCTGCATCTGCAATGTATCCATAGCAAATCTTCATAGCCTCTTTACCTCCATTTAACTATGATGTCACCAATAAATATCGATGGCCCTGGGTGTTTAGGGCCTTTGCTTGCTCAGGTCTTTGCTGCTTAGCACTGGTCACCTGTCTCCCTGTTTTTCTCTTTAATTCTGTCTCTGTGTCTTTCTTCTCACCTTGCACCATAGCACCAAACAGAAGATTGAGAACCATAGCAAGGGTCTCCAATAGAGATCTATAACTATAACATAAATCAACTTCATGAAATAAAAATATCTCAAGTAAAAGGTCCTCTGCTATACACCTCTGGGAGCAACTTCAAGAAAGAACTTTACACAGTTGAAATTCTGTAATTGTTGAAAGTAATAGAGTTCATAAACTATTTCAGAAAGTAAAGGAAAAAGTCTAAAAATATTGAATTAGGGCCAGGGATTTAGCTCAGTGGTTCTGCTGCCTGCCTTGCAAGTTCAAGGTCCCAAGTTCAATCCCCAGAACAACAACAACAACAACAAAATTGAATCACTCCTTGTTTTACATGAAGAACCCAGAGTAAAAATAAAGAGCAATATAAAGGATAGATAAAGGAAGTAGGGAGATAGATCATTCTCACAGGGGAAAGGGATCAAGAGTTGGAGGGAGAGGGATGAAGTAATGAAATAAGGGGTGTAAAAAAGAATTGGGATGTGTTACATACATGTACCAACTCCACACAAGGAATGTAAACAGTACATATTACAAACATGTATCCAAAAACATGGAAAGTGACCAAGGGATGAGTGGAAGAGGAAAAGGAAGGGAAGGAAAGGGAATGAAAAAAGGAAGTAAAATGTGTTTTATCCATCTACCATCTTCCCGCAAGGAATGTGAACATTATGTACTACACACATGTACTAAAAAACACAATTTTTTTCCTTAAAATATTGAATCTGTATAGTAGGAACACTTGTGACTGTCAAGTATATTATCCACCATAAGAAATCTTGATGTTCTCTAGAAAGATACAAAAGTTGGAAGAAAAGAGAAGTTAGAAACAAAGCAGTACACAAATTACAATGAAAAACAATCCTCCAAACTAAGGTAAAACAGCATACGAACATGCATTCATTTATTACATACATGTACATAGTAACTATTCCACAAAATACACTGAAGATAAATAAAGCAAAAAGAACATCTGCTATATCCTTGCCCTTTAGGTGATTGGGGAAAACGGAGAATCACATGATTAAATATAAAATTACTGCAAGGACACGAGAGGAAATGTTCTATGTGAGAACGTTATGTAGAAACTGACTTAGCTGGAGGTTAGAGATAGTTTCTCGGAGGATTTTACATTTCCTATGAGTTTGGGGACCTTGGGAAGTAGAGAGTCCAAGGCAGAATAAAGCCTGTAAAAAGCACTTCAGTGATTGTGAGCACAGGATAATTAAGATAGATTAGATTGAAGAACATGGTTGAGCAAAAGAAGGCCAGTGAGACTGGGGCACAAGAAAATTGTAGCCAAGATGAGCACGCACAGGATGATAATGAAGAGTGTTAAAAGTTATACGTAGATGCCCATCCCCTCCAGAGCCTCGTATGCTCATGGCTGGTGCTTTGGGGAATGGTTGGATAACGGGTGTGTGATAACAGATTAGTCCACTGATTGGTTTACCATAGTTCTGGGCATGAGTGATGTACTTACTGAGGAGGGAAGGCCCACGGTGGGTGTGAGGGGTATCAACCAATAGGCTTGTTGCCTGGATGGCATAAAAAGGGAACTAATAAAGTCTTGCTCCCTTCTACCTGCCATGGACTGTTTCTCCTCTGCCATGCTGTCCTGCCCTGGAGCCAGCTGATTATGAACTGACACCTCTATGAAGGTGTCAAGTGTTTTGTCTCAACAATGAGACAGAAACTAGGACAAAGAGGTAGATAGGGGGCAAAGACATCAACCAGTTTTTATACTGTGACTTACAGTAAGAAATGCCTTCAACATCATAGCCCATAGGAATACATATATTTAACTTAACTTTAACATTAACATATGCAGTAGATACATGTATCAAAACACTAAACACACCCCATTGATACATACACTTTTTGTTTTTATGCATCAATTAACAAGTAATATTTAATTAGAAAGAAGCCAGGCATGGTGTCACACACCTGCACTCTCAGCATTCTGGGAGACTGAGGCAGGATGATCCTAAGTTTAAACACGGTCCTGGCATGACCTTATCTCCTTACTTCAAAAAATTTTTTAAAAAGGGATGGTGATGTATCTCAATGTGAAGCTTTGCTTCAATCAGTACACAAAAATGTATGCTATAATAAAATAAAATATAATGAATACATCTGACTATTTTTCTCATAATAATAGGACATAGCAGTTCATGAAATATATATATTTCATTTTTTAGTAAATTAATTTTATAACATCCATTATTTTTCTACTTACAGTTTGAAAATTTTGGGGGCAAATCTATGTTACAGATTTTGTTTTTTATATAAAGTCAATTAAGATAATTTAAATTGATATATGATAAGGAGGAGTTTGAATAATAAAGAGGAAATAACCTCACTGGCTGCAGGTTAGAAATTTGTAAATCCATAAATTAGTGGCTCTTCCAGTGAAAGTTCAGGTGAGAGATACTAGTGGCTTGACCTTGGATAGTAGCAGAGGAGGGTGAGAAAGAAACTATATTACAGAGATGATGGAGGTGAAAAAGCAGTAAGAGTTTTCAATAAGATATAAAAGGGCACAATGGTGAAAGATGACTCAGGTTGGAAAGGATCTAATATAACTTAGTGAAAAGAAATCTGAGTGACAAAATATTGTACTTACAGTAATAAACAAAACCACCTAACAATCTTCCAGAAACATGTGATATTAATGAGAAACAAAGATAAAGTTGGAGCCAAACTCTTTTTAAAAGCAAAATGGCAAGTGCAAATCCAAAAAGCAACCACAGAATTACAAAGAAAGAAGTTGGTGGTAAAAAATGTTATGCTAAGCCAACTTGTCATCAGACATGAAGGAAATGAAAGCTATTATAAATGCAGACATAGTGAGAAAAATGTATCTTGCACAATATTTTAAAAAATTATTTTAAGACATGTTTTACTAAGGGATAAATCCTAATTGAAAAATCAGGAATAAGGAGATCATAATTTTTAAAAAGATTAATAGTCAATACTGAACCCAATTAAAACAGAATTCTGGTTATGATTATTAAAAATAAGATAAAATTAACACTAAGAAAATATATTCCTAAAAGAAAATATACACAGTAAAAGTAATGAAATAACAACATATACAAGGAAAATGACTAAAAAACATGCTAAATTTCTCATATAACACAAAGAAATAGTGATTTTAAAAATCCAGCCTTGTACAATAATATACATCTGTTGTCTCAGCTACTTAGGAGCTGGACAGAAGGAATCTGGAGCCCAGGAGTACAGCCTGAACATTATAGTCAGACCCATCTCAAACAAACAACAATGTATGTGCACTAGATATTAACAATTAGGGGGAAAGGTTTTTTAATTAACTTAAGTACAGCCACAAATGTAAAATGCAATGTAAATTTTCAAAATCAATTTTAATTAACAATAATATAAAAAATAGTTTTAGGACTGGGATGCAGCTCAGTGCTGTCATGCCTGCCTGGCAAGTGCAAGGTCCTGAGTACCATCCCCACTTCCAAAAAAAAAAAGTTTTTTTAAAGCAATGTTTGTATAAAAAGCAAATAGAAGAACAATAAAAAGACAATACAAGATATGAAACATATATTGCTTATGTCATATCAGTTAAGCTTCTATTTCAAATACAGGGACTGTTATGTAACTTTGAAAGTTCTTGCATAAAAGGGAAACAAACGTATAAAATATTGCATTTTTTAAAGGCTATCCAAACTATAAGGTTCAGCTAACTCCCACTTTAAACTCATTACTCTACTGAATAAAAGAAAATGAAAAGTCAGTATTTTCTGAAACCAACAAAATTCTCGAGAACATTTTTCAATATGTCAGAACTTATTATTTGAGAGACACGGATTAGAAAAGATAAAAAATACAACTAGAAACTTCAAATACATGGTCAAATTTATTTTAAAGGCAGTATTCAAGTTTTTCTTTAAAAATAAGGTAAAGTAGAACTTAAGCAAAATAAGAAGAAATAACATTGATAATTAAAATAATTGCATAAATTTAAAAATATTAGACATTTAAAACTTTTAATTCTGTTCATTGTACAAAATATATTTTGATAAATTTAACTGAAGAGAATAAACAGTTTTATTATAAACTTTTTATATTTATCTAAATGAGTCCCTTTATAATTTAAAACCTGCACAAATGTTTTTAAAAGAAACAATTAGCTATATACATGCACCTTTCTCATGCCAAGGGGAAGTGCCGTCTCTGAGGTTCAAGTCCCTGCCTTCCACCTTTACAGAAAGTGACATAACAGGGCCATTGCTGAACATCATATTACAGGTGTTATATGACAGCAATACATGCATGTCCATGTTGATAGCAGCACAATTCATAATAGTTAAATCTTGCAAGTGGCCTATAGGCCAATCAGCAGATATACGGATAAAGAAAATATGGCAGTTATACCCAAGGGGTACTACTCTGCTATTACAAAAGGGTAAAATTGAGTCATCTACAGGAAAATGGATGCACCTTGAATCCATAATGTTAAGTGACATAAATCAGACCCACAAGCTTAAATATCATATGGTTCCTCCTACATAAGAAAACAAAAGTATAAACAAGGAGTAAAATGAAAATTAACAACAGGAAATGAAGAGATAGACCTTTTGCAAATGGATAGTACACAAAGAGATGGAGGGAGAGAAAGGGGGAGGGAAAGGAGATGCAAAAGTATTAAGATGTATTCTGTACATGCACAGACTACTTACAAGGAGTATATTCGCTATAAACTACAAACGTGCTAATGAAAAGAAAAGAATCATCTACCTTATTCTCTCTAAACCACTTTTATAAGAATCCATGACAATTTATTTTTAGATTTTGGTTCTCGGGAAAGTTTTGGCTCTAGAGAAATGTGAGTAATTGTTTCAACCAACAACAAAAGTTACAACCAAACTATTTCAGCTTTGCCTTGGCCAATTAAGAAACACAAAGCAGAAGCCAAATCAGTGTCAAGTTACAAGAAAGGGTTCACTGTGGCAGTCTGGAGGCACGTCCTCCTGTACCATTTAGATGATTACATCTGCACTCTTTATAAAATCCTAATTGTGATTTTTATATTAATACAATCATGTCAGGCAAATTAAATTCCTTCAGGAAGAGGTGGAGCATAAATTACAAATACACTAAACCTAACTGGGAAGAACGACAGAAAGCGTCTCATCGGTAAATCACAGCATCACCTAAACTTCACCCATCTGAAAAATGTCTGCATCTAACTAAGCTCTCACAGCCCTCACCAAAGTGGAACACAGCAGAACTCTATGAAAGTTACAAAGTCATTGTTTTTTAACTTAGCTTTATGTTCTTATTAAGATTGATCTTTCTTAGGATGAATCACATTCACCCTGCAATGCTAGACGCCACCAGGTAGGGCCTGCTTAGTGAGTTAAAGAAAATGATAGGTCCAATAAAATGATTTTCTCCACATTAACTCTTCTGCATTCTCTTCACTACAAACTGTTCTGCTCCCACCATGTGCCAGTTTTGCCCGCACGAGTGGAAATACCCCAAGGGAAACTGACCCGGGCTATCCCTGGCCACTGAGAAGAGCGATGTCCGGCAGTTCTCCCCCACCCCAACCACCCCACCCCGATCAGCACACAGGGTGACCCGTTTCATTTTGTTCTTCCATGCCTCAACTTCTACGCTACGATGATGACCAAATTCTGATTCTAAAGAGAATCAGATTTCACACAATTCCCCCAAAGCAATCTATCAACCTTGTAGTAAGAGCAATTAAAAGAATCAGGAAAGTATAATGCTGCTCTTCCCTTATTAGCAGGGTTCTATTAATCTTAGTCAATTCTTTGTACACAGTGCAAATCAGCTCCTCGTTGCTGCCCTCGAAGGCTCCCTTTCCCTCTGTACTTCTGTGCTTTTAACCTATTTCACCTTGAAGTATTCCGTCCACCTCTCAGATGACGTAAGGCTATCTGACACAGCTCCCCACCTTCAGGGATTCTGCTGGCAGTCATCTTCCTCAGATGTGGGATTTTCACAATGTGGAGACTTTTGCCCTTGTTCTGTAATTTTTTTCTTTTATTGGAGAGCTTTTCAATTCCTACTAATAGTTCAGCCACCTTTCAAAGAGGGTGATTCCCAAATCTTTAGCTATCAGAGAAGCAGGCCACATCACCAAAAGCCTAATGGATAAATCACTGAAACATCACAGCAGTACTTCTTCACCATACTGAAAATAAAACCCTCTGTTGCCCCTAAACACACAATCACTCACCTGATTGCATTTTAGTTCATAGGCCTTTCAAGTCTGCATACCTCATACCTCTGAGTCAGCTCACCAAACTACTCTTCAATCTTCAAGTCTAAAGTGAATCTTTATCTGAATTCGTTAGCTTGGTTATTTGAATGTTGAGTCTTGATTTATTCACCTATAAGATGGGGGTGAAGTAAAGCTCAAAGGAAAAGGTGAGGTCCTGCATATGACTATAATCCGTAAACTTATTTATTTCTACAGGAACACCAAAGCAAGTCTTTATTTCAACAGGGCTTGTGCTGCAGAACAGGGAAGTCAGTACATAGAGGGAATAATCCTAGACTACAAGCTGAAAAGTAGCTGGGGAGTACAATTTTTATGGCATCTTACAGGCCTTTTCAATGAGAGGCAGGGTGAAAGCTTAATGTGCATGGTGGGTATGCAAATAAAAGGGCCTGGATCTGTAAATATAGACCACTAAATGTACATATGAAGTCCCATGTGCACTTTAAATTGTTTCTCCCTCACAGGGCCCTTCGAAGTCCTTGTACACAGCAGGTATACCTAACATTTGACTTCGAGTCTCCTTTATAAGTCTTAAATGCACATCAACTATTTTTCCCATGAAAAGGAAGAGCATGATTATTTTTCAAGCATTTATTATTGAGACTTTTTTAAAATAATGGCTCACATCTTGATAGTTCAGAAACTAACATCAACAATGATTTTAATGGCACAATAAAAAGTCCTTGCTTTTCAGATTTGCTCAATTCAGCTATGAAATCCCATCCCATATATATTTTTGTGACCAAGGATGACATTTTCACAAACATGTATATAACATAACCAAGCTGCTTCTAGCTATTTTAAATTAAATGGTGCTGTGGAATTGCAACTATTCATCATAGTAGAAATAGGAGAATGTTTTAAAATTTCTTTATTCACGACAGCATTCCTACACTCAAGCAAATAATAACTTTGTTATCTTGCCTCTTTCTTTCTTAGGAAAACTTGCTCCCAGAGGGAAAAACAGAGAAGGGGGAAAAAAAGGCAGTACCCACCCACACACTGGTCAGCAGAGCAATTATAGTGCACAGGAAATATCTACGTGCCAAACAGCACAGCATTTGGTTATCTGCTCTCTGTAAAAAGTACTTTTCATTCGAATGTGAATGGGTGAAATTACTATGTTACTCACAGAAGTATTTTATTACCAATTTCCCGGACTTTTAGTCATAGCTCCATCATTATTACTTTGAATATTATCACATTTGCTGTACTGAGACTTAAATAGAAATGAAGGAATGATGGTCACCTCTCAGCCATATCTGAGCTTGATAGGGCTTTATCTTTCTTAAGTTACATGTAGCTTCTATAGCCAGGAATGTCGAATACGAATGGATGTCACAGAACAAAAGCTTCTATATTTATTTCCCAGAATAAACACCTCTAAAGATGTGGCTTAGATAATTTGTGCTCTTTCAAAGTTTCTTTTGAAAATCTTCTAATATAAATTTTTTTTTCTCATTGAGTTTATTGGTACATTTTAGGTACATAGTACATTCATCATTGGGATCTTGTACCTTTACATGACAAGTCTTGGTACTCATTTTTCCCCCTTAACTCTGCCCTCCCTTCACCCCCTCCTCCCTTTCCTATTTACAAATATTTTATTTCCATTTTTTCATTTTCTCATATTTTTTCTTTTCCCTTAGTTCCTTCCCAGTACCCTTCCCACTTCCCCTATACCTTTAGCCCTTTTCCTATTTCACACTGTCAATTATACCAATAGGATCTTATGTACAATTATAGATTTTCACACCAGCGAAACTGTTCGGTATTTACACGTGTGACTTATTTATTTCACTTACAAGTATATCCTCAATATGCATCCATTTTCCTATGAATGACTCTAATTTCTCATTCTTTATGGCTGAGTAGTATTCCTTTTTATAGAAAAACCACATCTTCTTTATCCAGTCTCCAACTGATGGGCAAATGGGCTCTTTCCAAGCTTTAGCTATTACAAACTGTGCCGCTATAAACATGGGTTCGCATATATCACTGTAATATGATTCTTTTAATTCTTTTGGAAGGATACCTGGTACTGGCAAAGAAACAGACCTGAGAATCAGTGGAACAGATTGGAAGATACAGAAACAACTCCAGAGGTACTGAGATACCTCATCTTTGACAACGGAGCCGACCAGCCTCACTGGAGGAAAGATGACCTCTTTAATAAATGGTGTTGGAAAAACTAGATCTCAACCTGCCAAAGATTAAAGCTAGACCCTTATCTTTCAACCATGCACTAAAATAAAATCCAAATGGATTAAAGATCTAAATATTAAAACAGAAACACTAAACTTGCTAGAAGATAAGTTAGGCAGAACTCTTGAAGACATTGGCATAGGAAAAGACTCTATGAACAAACCCTCAGTAGCACGGGAACTAGCACAAAGAATCAACAATTGGATCTCATCTTATTAAAAAGATTCTGCACTGCAAAAGCCATCAACAGAACTAAGAGACAAACTACATTGTAGGAAAAAAAATTTTTACCAGCTGCTCCTCAGACAAAGGACTATTATCTAGAATATATAAAGAACTCAAAATAATCAGCCCCCTCAAATATAAAGACCCGATTCAAAAATGGGCATCCGAAATGAACAGACATTACTCAGACAAAGAAGTAAAAGCAGTAAGTAAATATACAAAAAAATGTTTCACATCACTGGCCATTCAAGAGATGCAACTTTAAATACTAGTACTTCAGGGAAATATTTTAGTCTATTTTCTGTTGCTATAATCAAATAGCTAAGATTAAGAATTTTATAAATGAAACATCTATTTAACTCATGGACCTCTAGTGAGAACTCTGTGCTATGTCACATGGTGAAAAAAATGGAAGGGAAAGCAGGGAAAGAAAAATGAGTAGTCTCCTTACTTAGCAACCTATTCTCAGGATAACAAACCCACTCCCGTGAGATAGTCATTAATCCTTTTAGGAGGGTAGTGTCTCCTCACTTATTTACTTCTTAAAGTCCCATCACCTCTTAATATGGACATTGAGCACTTAATATCCAACATATGAACTTTGGAAGAGGTTCAAGCTATAGCTTGAAATGAAAAATAAGAATTTCTTTTTTTCTTTTTTTTTTTTTTTTTTTTTTTTTTAATGGATTGAACTTAGGACCTTGTGCTTTCAAAGCAGGCAATGGCACCACTGACGTAAATCCCCACGAATTTCTTAATAAAGCCTTGCATATGTGTTCCAAGGCTACTGTAACAAAAATATCAAAAATTAAGTGGTTGGAAGAATGAAAGTTGTTGTGTCAGAGTCCCAGATGCCAGAAGTTTGAGATGAAGGTGTCAGCAGTGCTCTACTTCCTCCAAAGATAGTAGAGAAAGCTGAGTTCCAGTTTTTCCCCTCACTACTGATTGTCCCATGGATTGTAGCAGCACAATTTCAATTTACCAATAGCATTCTACCTGTATATACATATTTTGGTAACCAAACTTTCCTCTCTTAGAGGAACACAGTCCTCATCTGAATTGGATCAGTTGCAAAGACCTTATTGCCAATAAGGCCACATTTATAGGTACCAGGAATTGAGATTTCAGTGGATATTGGATGGACATAATTTAAAGAAAAAAAAACACCATGCAGTCAATGAATTAAATGAATCAGAGCAGCAAAAATCAACTTTAGCAATAAAGATAACCTGAACCCTTGGCATTTGGAGCCGCAAATATGATATGTCTTCTATTACTCCTAGTAGTAATCCATATTAGGTTAGTTCTTACTTGACTTTTTTCCTAAAAATTAAAACCATTGAGATGGATATGCAGACTATATGAACTGTCCTAGAAAGATTACAGATTTCAACTGAAGACATAGAATTTAAGGATAGATTAACTCTGCTGTCTTGGGAAAATATATACAACATAAACATTTCAGTGTACTGCCCCAGGGCAAAGGAGTGAGAGTCTCACCATACCGGTCCTGGCTTTGTGGCATTAGGAGAAGGTACAAAATCTCTGGTCAGAAGGAACAAGAAAAGCAGAGTTGTGACTCCACAGGAAATTTTTGAGAGTACCCAAAAAATCTAGCATGGCTAACTAGTGAGTTAACACTCTCTCTCTCTCTCTCTCTCTCTCTCTCTCTCTCTCTCTCTGTCTCTCTCTCAAAGATTAAGAGAGGTGACTTCTCCATATGTAGAGATAAACACGATCTTCAAAAAAACATGAAACTACCAAAGTAATAAAATGAAGTTTTCATGGCTCACCTGAGGAAATGTAAATCTACAAATTTCCTGACAAAGAATTCTAAATGATCATTTTTTAAAAGCTACAAGAGAATACAGAAAATTAGATAAAATCAGTAAAACAGTATATAAACAAAATTAGAATTTCAAAAGAGAAAGCACAAAAAAAACCAATAGAAATTCTGGAAGTGAAAAATAAAATTCTGGAATAAGTAATTCAATAGGGAGCATTAGCAGAATATGTAAACAAGCAAAAGATAAAATAATCAAATCTGAAAACAGATTATTTGAAATTATCCAGTCCTAGGAATAAAAATAAACAGAATAAAAAGAGTAGAGCAAGTCTCAGGGATGGGACACTCTTATAAAAGTTAATATTATGTGATTCCCATCAAGATCAAAGAAAAAGGGCAGAAAGTGTATTTAGAGAATAATGACAAAAACTTTCCAAACGTAGTAGGAAATGAAATCTAAATACACAAAATTCAAACAACTGTAAATAGATCAAGTATAAGGTCTTCATAAAGACATGTCATAAATCATGAAAAAATAAAGTGAAGAATTTTGAAAGCAATGAGAAAGGCAATTGACTGTATACTACTTACAAAGGATGCCACATAAAATCATCTATGAATGTCTCAGTGGTTACCTTTCAGGCAGAAGAGAACAAGATGATATATTAAAAGTATTAAAGAGAAAGTTGACAACCAGAAATATTATACCCAGCAAAACTGTCTTTCAGAAATGAAAGCATGATAAACACTTCCTTAGACAAATAAATACTGGCGGAAATGCATCACCAGTAGAAATGCCATATAAGAAATGTTTATGGGGCCGGGGATTTAGCTCAGAGGTTCAGTGCAAAAGAAATGGTTAGAGGAGTCCTAAAAGCAATGAAAGGACACTCATCTACAGCCCAAAAACATAGGAAGATATAAAACTCACTGATAAGTAGAGTATTTAGTCAAATGCAGAATACTTACATACTGTGATGCTGGTAGAAAACTCACTTTTAATTCAAAGATATATATGTTAGAAATAAAAGTATTAAAAATAACTATACCTATAATAATTTGCTAGTGGTACAGAATATAAAATTATATAAATTGAGACATCAATAACTTAAAGCAGGAGTGGAATCAAACAGTAAAATTTCTATATGCAATCAAAATTAAGTTGTAAATTTAAAACATATTAGTATAAGATGTTTTATAAAAGTTTTATAATAATCACCAAAAACAAATTTAGTAATTACAGAAGAGATAAATAAAAATGAATTAAAGAACACCCTACAAAAGAACAAAAACAAAAGAAGGTAGCAAGAAAGTAAGAAAAGAACAAACTATCACTTAAAAACCAACAAAATGGCAATACTAATTCTTTTTCTATCAGTAAGTACTTTTTTTTCTTTTTGTTAATTGAGTTTATTGGTACATTTTAGGTATACAGTACAGTTAACATTCATTATTGGGATCTTATACCTTTACATGACAGTAAAAGCAGCAAGTAAATATATGAAAAAAATGTTCCACATCACTGGTCATTCGAGAGATGCAGATGAAAACAACACTGAGATTCCACCTCACCCCACAAATAATGCATGTTATCAAGAAATCAAACAATAACAAATGTTGGTGGGGTTGTGGGGAGAAAGGAACCCTTCTGCATTGTTGGTGGGAGTGCAGACTGGTACAACCACTATGGAAATCAATATGGAGACACATCAAAGAACTGGGACTAGGAGGTTCCATTTGACCCAGCCATCTATCAGTAAGTACTTTTAAAAGACGTTCACTCCACCTAGTACAGGCTAATCATTGAAGCTTCTCAGATATTTCTTTTCTTACCTGTGAATTCCAATTTTTTCAAGGTTATGGGATATCCTGAGTAGGCCTGTGTAACTGGATCACAGAACTGATGTCTAAGCCTCAGTTTTGTTTTTCTCCCTCAGGTTACAGAGGAGCAGGTATTATAAAAACGGAAATCCTAAATAGCTGACATTTTCTGTTAGCTCATCTTCATCCAAGCAGGATCAAGCTCCAAACACATGTGACCAATACTAAAATTATTCTATTTTTGTAGAGATGATACTTCCAGATAAACTGGGAGGAGCACAACAAAATCCACACTGAAGCAAAAAATCCAACAGAAAACTGACAATCTCTGTTCAAGCCCATTCAGTCCATGGTGCTTTGGTCTCTTCTTTTCTAGGTTATTGTTCGTCAATCTTCACCTGCCTTTGATAATCCCAGGAATCTTTCATGGTATCTTTTCCATTAGTTTCTCACATCCAGCAATATTTCTCAGCCACTGTGCTATTTCCAAAAGTAGAATCAAGATAATAGCCTGTGTTATTTTTCCAATTTCTTCAGTAGAGATTGCTGGTACTTTCTTAGATTTCTTAGGCTCTCTTTCTAAGTGTGTGTTTGACTGGATATCTCATTAAGGTGCCGCCTGATTAAAGAAACTGATGGTGGTCTGCACTATTACACTTGTCCCAAGAATAAGAGAATTACCTCTTCCCCTGGGATAGAAGGTGTTAACACTCCCCAAGAAGTACTTTTTATATTTATTTTTCTTAAGAAGGAGGTAGATCTTTTGAAAATTATAAAAGAAACAAGAAATGGGGGAGAGGGAAGTAAAAGTAGGGAAGGGGGCTTAAAAAGAACTAGGATATATTATGTACATGTACCAACTCCCCATGATGAATCAACCATTATTTACTGCAAACATGTACTAATAACAATAAAAATTTAAAAAGTAAATGGAGTAAATTCTCAAATCAAAAAAGCAGAGTGCTTGGGTGGATTAAAATAAATCTATCTGAGCCAGGGATTTAGCTCAGTGGTTCTGCCGTCTGCCTTGCAAGCTTAAAGAACTGAGTTCGATCTCCGGTACCAAAAAAAAAAAAAACTGTCTGTATGCCACCTGCAAAGAGACACACTTTAGCTTTAAGAAAACCTGTGTGGAAAGTAAAAACATAGAAGAAAAAGATAATCCATGTAAATTTTCACTAAAAAAGAACAGGAGTAGCTATAGTTGTATCAGACAAAATAGATTTAAAAACAAAAATTGTCTGGGCCAGGGATTTAGATTAGTGGTTCTGCCACCTGCCTCACAAAAGCAAGGTGCAGAATTCAATCTCTGGTACCAACAAAAAAAAAAAATTGCCTCAACAGACAAAGAAATTCATTATACGATGATAAAGCGATCAATTCCTAAAGAAGTTATAGTTGTAAATATATATATGCACTCAATGTCAGAACACCTAAGTATATAAAGCAAATATTAATAGTAGTAGTAAAGGAAAAAATAGACAAAACATTATTGGCAAGAGAACAAAATACTTCACTTTCAACAATGAACAGATAGTCCAGAGACATACTGAAGAAACAGAAACAATCTTAAACAGTATGCAGAACTGGAACTAACATATATAAAGAACATTCCATCCAACAGCATCACAGCACACATTATTCTCAGGAACACATAGAACATTCTCCTGGATAGGTGATATGGTAGGCCTCAAAACAAATTTTAATAAATTTAAGAAAATTGAAGTCACAAAAGTACATTTTCCAACCACAGTGATATAAAATAAGATCAATAAAAGGAGGAAAATTGAAAAATTCATGAATTTGTACACACTTAGAAAGATACTCCTAAACAACCACAGTCAAAGAACAAATCAAAAGGAAAATTCTTAAAAAGTATATTGAGACAAAAATGGAAGCACAATTACCAAAGCTCACAACATGCTTAAAAAGTCATGAGTATGTGGATTTGGGGGATTTAATCTTTGGACTCCAAAGATCCACAAAAAAAACTGGGACTCAGAGCAAGAGTGACTCATCCAAGGTCACCCAGATGATATGTGAGTCAGGACAAGAACTCATTTTCTTTACACTGAATAGACAACATCTGTTACCTCCCAAAGAGTAAGAGAGACATAATCTTTTTGTTGTGCAAGTGGAGGAGATGGAAACCAAAAATGCAGAGAAGCGGGTGGGGGAGGAAGGAGAAGGAGCACCTAGCTGTGCATCAGTTACTGAATTTGGGGATGGTAAAGAATTGGAGTTTTAGGGATTACGCAAGAAATGTATGTGAATACAATCTTTGATACTAAAATTGGATTATATCTATCTAAAGCCCACTTATTCTACATGTACACTCAAATTTAGAGACTACAGTCCCTTCATGTAAATTCTAAAGTAAAATAAAACATATTCTATCAAAGAAAAAGGCACGAGTAAAGTTTGGTGCTATAAATACTGACATTTAAAAAAATCTCAAATAAGCAACCTAACTTTATATCTTTTAGAGATAGAACAAGAACAAACTAAGCATTAAGTCAGCGGAAAGGATGAAATAAATATTAGAAGAGAAATAAAGCAGAGACTAGAAAATCAATTGAAAAGATTAATGAAAGTGAGCGTTTCTTAATGGTGAATAAAATTGACAAATTTTAACTAAATTTAAAAAAGATAAGACACAAATAAAAATATAGATGAAAGAGGAGTAAAATGACAACACAGGAGTGCAAAGGACTATGAGCAACTACTACAAACAATGATACTCCAACAAAATGAATAACCAAAAAAATGAATAAATTCCTAAAAACATACATTCTACAGATGTATTTTTTGATGACATATCATCCTCAAGAAAAAATGTCCATGCTGGAAAAAGAGCATAAAACAGCAAAGAGTGATCTCAGCAAGTAACTAACCTGCCATTTAATCCAGCTTTGCCAGCAACATATGAGAAGGCAGATTTAATTTGGCAGCAGAATACAGGCCACTATGTGGAATCTAAAATAGTCAAGCAAAAAAGCAGGGAGGAGAATGGTGGGTGGTTGGAAGGCCCAGCCACTGTGTCTTTGTGTGAATTCAAAAGGCAACACTTTCTCAAATTAAAAAAAAAAAAGTTTATTATTGCACAACCAGACACAGGTACATGGTCAGTACAGTTTAGGAAAAATAAGAATATAGGCACTGACCCCTTTGTCATCCTTAAGTGACTCTGGCCCAGTGAGAGATGAGCGTTTATCTTATATCATTTTTCTTAGTCAAAATTAGCCCCATTTCTGGCTCATCATATTGAATGATGATTCTAAAAATCTCTGTCAAAAGAGAATCTTCTCTATTGGTCATCAAGAATACTGTTCATATTTTCTAGCTACTCAGTGCCAAATCAATTTTGGTTCAAGACCAAAGCTAATATTAGAAGAAAAAAGTTTTCAAGTGTTTGTTTATTTTAAAAGAACAAAATCTACCCTAGGGAATAGTGGAAAGTGTAATCCGTCTTCCCACAGGGGTGTGGTAGGAGGTGTTATGTGAGGCCAGGCCTGAGAGAAAAGACAAGGAAAGGATTTTTATCCCATTTCAAACTAGCCATCTGTGACTTAAAAATAAAAAGTAAAAAAAAAAAAAAAAAAAAAAAAATATTGCCAATATCTTTGAGAGTTCACTTTCTGTTCAAAATGTGAAAGGGACATAATTATTTCCATGTCTGACTAATACAGGCTTGTTTGTGAAGGGCCGTAATCCTGTAACCCATCTGGATCATGGTCTTAGTGTGACTGAAAGTAAAAAAAATGAGGACTGTTTTCATCCTGACTTCTCAACTTACTGAGTCACCATGTCCTTGGGCAAGTTATTTCCCCTCTGTACCCAGTTTTAAAAACAGACAGATAATAGTGTTCCTGACCTCTTTACCTCACCGGGATGTTGTCAGTATTAACAAGTAATAGAACCATATTTTTAGAGCAGTCAGGAAAAAATTACTAAAGTTTTAAAATAATAAAATATGATTTTTTTGCTCTCCTAGATCTATTTGTGCCTGTTAAAGTTCCAAAGTGGGTCGTAATGGATCAAAGAGCTTTTGAGTACTAACAGAGACAAGGTTAGAGTTGATTTTGTAGGACAAACCTTTGGAATCTGTCCAGTTTCTTTATGAAGACAACAAAGATTAGGGACACTGATTTATTTATGGGTAGTGATTCTACCAAAATTAAGATATCAAAAAATAAGAAATTATATGTCAAAGAATTTTAAAAAGGCCACATTTAATATAATAACACTGATCCCAAAATTGAGAAATGTCTAGCTTCCACATCTTGGTTATTAACTTTTTCAAGTCATTTTACTTACTTGCTCTAAGTCTCAGATGTTAATCAGAAAAATGAGAACCTATGATAACAAAATGGAATATTCAGTTGAATAAGATTCCAATGAAATATGAGTAAACACTGTGCGAATACTATTTTGGTTTTTTGTTGTTGTTGCTGTTTTATTGAGTTTATTGGTACATTTTAGGTATACAGTACAGTTACATTCATTATTGGGATCTTGTACCTTTACGTGATAGGTGGTCTTGGTTCTCATTTTTTCCCCTTGTCCCTGCCCTCCCTTCACCCCCTCCTCCCCTCCCCATTTACAAACACTTTATTTCCATTTTTTTCATTTTCTCACATTTTTTCCCTTATTACCTTTCCCCTGCCCTTCCCACTTTCCCTACACCTTTAGCCCTTTTCTTCCTATTTCACAATGTCGAATACTATTTTGTGTTGGTACCACTGAACCAACCGTCCTATCTCTCTGGTCACCACCACATCATCTCATTTGCTTCAAGAACAGTGATTACACCAATTTTCTTGGACATGAAAACAGTGCCCAGCATGTTCCACATAATTAAAGCTCCCACCCAGCCATTTTTCACTTTGACAGGGGGGAAAAAAGAAGGGAAGGGCTGTGTTCCATGTTTAAGGCAACTTTTGAGTCAAATGAGAAATGAAAGCTTTGAGGCCATAGTGAAGGGTCTGTGCCATTCTGGGGAATGAAATATCTTCTTCCAAAAAGCCCGAAGTTCTACCTAATTTAGGATGTGCCCACAAAGAAGGAGTCAGTATTCCACACAGTAAGATTGTGGGTTTTGCCAATATATTCAAGGAGAAAAGGTAAGGTTTGGGGAAGAAGGCTTCCGATATTTTTAAACATGAGATTACAAGAAGGCAGTTTTTCTAGATGACGTCTAAAGTTTTCTCCAATCCTAACGCTCAGTCTATGAGTCAGAAAACCATGCGAATAATTACGAAAGCATGTACAGTCTCCTTGGCTCCTTTGTCTCTTGTTTAAGACCTATTTTAAGTCTGAGTCAGTTCAGAAAATATCTGTATTTTCAATTTACCAGTTTGTCAGCCTCCCTGGGCTATTGCAGGTCATCTTTATAATTCTTTATTCTCTATAGTCCAGTCCTCTCAATTGTTCCCTTAAAGATATTTTTTCTTTAGTCATCTTTGTTAGTTTATCAAGATTGCCTTACAGGCCAAATTCTAAAGTCATTAGGGGTAGGAATCATGGTTCTGCTTTTCATGCAATTTTGTAGCTTTAATTCTTTGATATTCATACTTATTAACTGTGTCACCCACTTCAGAGCAGCCCCTGGTATGTTTTGGCTTTTATTTCCCTGGTCATTGAACATCATTTGCCATGGCTGGTAGCCGCAATATTTCAGTCAGATACTTTGCTTAGCATTTTGCTTCCTCCTTTTTCTAGTTTGTGTGGCCAGAATCCTAAGACCATGCTTATCAATGCCCAATGGGGAGTGAACCCAAAGACACTAGCCATGATAGGCCTATGTGTTACAAAATGACTACAAAAATAATCTGTATAGAAAAAAAATTTGCAACAGCAACTTCATAATGAAAATAAGTATTGGAAAAATGCATGAGAGGAGAAAAAGACAAAGAGAGATTCATTTTTCCAAATTGAATATCAAGTGACAACTGTGTATTGTTTTAAATGCCAAGTGATGCAAGGGAAAACATAAAATAAAAAACTCAGAAATTTGAATTTTCTTCCCCATCTTTTACATAACAAAGAATACAAATTTTACAGAATTAATCCAGGAAAGTCACCAAAGAAACAGAAGCAATAGCCATTATGACAAACAACAACAAAAAGTCCTGAGAGAGTTTATGCCCATATTTTTTCTCTATCACTTTCTACACTTGTTTTACACTCTTCCAAATAGAAAGTATCACTTGTAAGGATGAAGGATGTAGGAAAACAAATAAGCAAAAAAAGAAGAAAAGATCAGAAACTTGGACTTGTTGAGAACTTTATGTTTATCTTCTTTTCCACTGGCACCAGGAAAAATTGTTGCAACAATACTCTAAGAAGCCAATAATTTGTGCACTTTGCATAGAATACAGTGGATTAATAAACTAAGCTTTTCTAGAGACTGAGGAAAGGATTTTGGTGCTTGGGACTAAGGACTATCTCAAAATAAGCATGTGAAAGACTGGTGGCTCAAGTGTTCTCAACTTCCTGTATTCATTTCCTTTTCAGTATGATTTGCAGAGATTCCCTTTAGGAGAGGAAGTCTACTGTCCTACTTCTTAAATCCAGACTGGCTTTGTGACTTTCCATGGCCAGCAGCATGCCATAGAAGTTATGGTATGCCAGTTAGGAAGCCTTGCGTTCCTCTCTCTCCAAACCCAGATATAAACATTCACATAAACCTGGGATAGCCTGCCAGATAAGAAGAAAACACAGCCAACCAACTCCACAGCAGACATAAGGTGCAGCAGTGAACTTAGTAGAACTAAGAAGAGATAAATGGGATCCAAAAGTATGTAGATAGTCTTTAGATACATAAACAATAATAAATGCAGGAAAAGAAAACTGATACAGTCATTAAATCACTGTTTGGCCAGGCACTTATATAAAGCTGGAGATAACCAAGACTGAACCAGGAGCTTTTACAATTCATACTTTTACTAGGGCCATTTAGAATTCAACATGAGTTGTTCGAAAATCAGGTGCAAACCTCCAGAAATCATTTTAATAATTATAATAACCTCAGAGATAGCATTGTAAAATGCTTAGTGCAAAGCTACCATCTCATCTAATTTCCACGAATGGAAGGTATTCGTATCCTGATTTTATAGCTGAGAATTTGAGGGTAAGAAATTTAGATAGGCACAAAGATAAAAACCTTAGTTTAGTCTGACATTAAGCCCAGGTTATAAAGATTGCATAATAGTATCTCACTGGAGACGGTGGTATCATCACAGTTGGAAACAAAGGAGCAAACTTGGAGGAAACTTCCCTATGTAGAGTGGAAATAGTATTTGTGGTAAACTTCAGGCTTATCACAAGGAGATCCTCTGGCAATGAGGCAGCTGGAGAGAAGGTGTCTGCAAAACACCTGTCAGATGGTTAGTGCAGCAATAAATAAGCACAGCAAATCATGCTTCTCTCTGGAGAAGATTTATCTCCGTGATGAAATAACACCAAATTGGGAGGAGGGAAGGCTTGGAGTCACATGGGCTCAGCAGATTCCTTTCTGCTCTGACTCATCAGTCCCAGAGGAGCTAAGTACTTGCTTGCTAACAACTTTCCAGTTCAACTCAACAGCGAACAATTTTTACAGGGGAGGTTCTTCATCCTCCCTTGTGATTAAAGTAAAATATTTTTACCTATTCTGTGTATAGTTAATCTACTCAATCTTCATTACCCTACTGAGTACTCTGAAAATGCCCTATTTTGAATAATCAAGTTATAAATTAATCCTAGATATAAAATTAATAATAGTAATTGACTCTCGTAGCAACACGTGATGTAGATATTAGTCCTCCAATTTAACAGATGAAGAAATTTAAATTTTGAGAACTGGAAAGCAACTTGCCAAGAATAACAGAGCTGGACCCCAAAAAAACATAGGTTTGTAACTACCAGAACCCATGCTTTCAACCATTTGCTGTTATCCATTATGACTAGTTTGTTTTTTTTGTGTGTGTTTTTTTTTTGTAATGTTATTTTCTGAACACCAGAGTCAAGAATATTGCTCACTGTGAACTCTTGCCTATCTTCTTTTCAACTACATGGAAATGGCACTCTCGGTACCAGCATTAAGATGTCCAGGTCACCTTGAAAATTTGTTACATTCCAATCAATGTTATAACATTTCAAAATTCCTAGAAGCTAATTATAAATGTGCTGAAACTCATCGGCAAAACCACTTCCCTTAGGTGCTAGGATAGTTTTGTTCTTAAATCTCACACACAGGGCCATGTCTTAAATAAAAGTTTGATTTCCCAGAGTGTTTCTCTTTAAAGGAGGTGGAACTTTTAAAAGATGGGACTTAGTGGACAGTCACTGGGTCATTGGGAGAATGTTATTGAAGAGAAAATGAGATCTCATTCCCTTTTCCTCTTTTGCTCTTCCTGACTATGTGATGAGTGATTTTCCTCTACCCTGAGCTTCTGCCACAAGGTCAAAGCAAAGGAGCTGATTGATTATGGACCTATACTTCTTTTTTTTTTTTTTTTTTTTTTTTCGAGGGATCGAACTTGGGTCCTTGCATTTTTTTTTTACGAGGGATCGAACTTGGGTCCTTGCATTTGCGAGGCAGGCAGTGGCACCATTGAGCTAAATCCCCAGCCCAGACCTATACTTCTAAAACGATGAGTCATATAAACCATTTCTCTTTATAAGTTCATTATTTCACATATCTGTTATAGCAATGGAAAGCTAATATATATTTATAAATTTTTATAAATAAACACTGGAGATACAGCTCTTGTATATCGAAGAGGAGTGGTAATGGTGGGCATCCTTGTCTTGTTCTTGATTTTAACATGAAGGTTTTCAGTTTTTGGCCATTTAATATCATGTTGGCTGTTAGTTTTTCATAGATAGCCTTTATTAAGATGAGCTATAGAACATCTATTCCATTTTTGCAGGGTTTTTATCATGAATTGGTGTTGAATTTTGTCAAATGCTTTCTTGCATCTATTGAGAGGATCACATGGTTTTTGTCCTTAACTCTTTTAATATAGTATATTACATTTATTGACTTACATATGTTGAACCATCCTTCCAAACCAACTTGGTCAGGGTGTATGATCTTGATTACCCTCTGTATTCTGTTTGCCAGTATATTATTCTTGGCGGGGTTGTGGAAAGAAAGGAACCCTTCTCCATTGCTAGTGGGAGTGCAGACTGGTGAATCCACTATGGAAATCAATATGGAGATACCTCAAAGAACTAGGATTAGAGGTTCCATTTGGCCCAGCTATCCCTCTGCTGGGTATCTTTCCAAAAGAATTAAAAGAATCATACCACAGCGATATATGCACACCCATATTTATAGCAGCACAGTTTGTAATAGCTCAAACTTGGAAACAGCCCATCTGCCCATCAGTTCATCAGTTGGAGATTGGATAAAGATGTGGTTTTTCAATAAAATGGAATATTTATCAGCCATAAAGAATGAGAAATTAGAGTCATTCATAGGAAAATGGATGCATATTGAGGATATACTCTTAAGTGAATAAGTCACACATGTGTAAATACCAAACAGTTTCTTTGGTGTGAAAATCTACAATGGTACATATGATCCTATAATGATACAATTGACAATGTGAAATAGGAAGAAAAGGCTAAAGGTGTAGGGGAAGTGGAAGGGTACTGGAAAGGTAATAAGGGAAAAGAAAAAAAATATGAGAAAAAAAATTAAATAACCATTTCTGGAAAAAATTGATTCCTATGAAATGCCCCTGGGAAAAATACATCATTTCTAACAAATCAAATATATTTTTCTGACAATGAATTGTAAATCCTTTCTTTTGGACACGAGTAATTTTTGACCAAAGAAAAATTGGACAGAAGGTCCAATAGTGTAGGAAAATTTCTATATAGGCATATATTCCATTGTTTAGCATGAATGTTGACTATGTTCGAAGATGTAAGAATATAAAATTTGTTGTTAGTAATCCCTAGATGAGAATGGCCAGTACTTAGTCTTTCTCAACATCTACTGAAACTTTCTGCTTCTTAAAACTTCATCTATAACAGCTCCTCCTGAACCACCTTCATTGGTTTTTTCTCCTGGTTAGATATTTTAAACAGTGTTCTCTGTGGTCATCTTCTTATCCTCTTACACTACAAGTTATCTCGTGAGGTTCTCCTGGCCTTCACTGAAAAACAGCTGACAATTCTACTCATGTGTCTGTATTTCCACAGTCCTAATCGCTCTCCTACATTATTTCACAATTATGTTACCAGTTTTCTAATTTTCTGTATTTTCTTTAGCACATTCAACTATTCTCTTTTCTAAATATATTTTTCCTCCTACATTCCTCATTTCTGTTCATTTTGTCTCAACCCATCATATCAGCAAGCCAGCAAGAGCTATCTGTACTACTTCAGTACTATTCCAGGATGTAGCCTTTTTCATAGGTGAAACTGTTATGAGTAAAATGTTGCTCCTTTTTTATGTTCCTATTTCTTTTCTGTTTAGTCTATCTTCTACATTGTGTTCCTAAAATGAATAGATAAGTACATTGGATCATATCAGCCTTTTTCCCTTCTTCTGGCACCTGTTGCCTTCAGGGAAAAAAGTCTAGAATGGTAATATAACAAAACTATCCTTAACATCTCTCTTCAACTGATTCTCTTCTACCTAATGAAGTTTTTACTAGAACTTTTCCTTAAACATTACCTATAATGATTGTATCTTTGAATATTCTGCTTTTTCTGCAGATACCTGTCCTTTTTTCAATCTGGCAAGCTCATATATATGGTCCAAAAAATAATCTAAATGTTTTCTCTTCTGGGAGTCATTTTCTGACTTACCCAACAGTTATAAACTTCTTTCTATGTATTGAGAAATGGTCAAAATATTTTTATGCATCACTTACCAGATTCTAAAAACACTGTACTGGGTGCTGGATATGCCATGGTTAGGAAGATTTTTTTAAAAGTCGCTATTTAATTAGATGTATAGTTCAGTAGGGAAGAGGGGTACACATGTATTTCAAGTACAATGACTATTACGGGGAAAATGCTGTTTTTCAGAGATCTGTAGCCTAGTCAATGCTATCCAGTAGAACTTTCTGTATCTATGAAATGTTCTATATCTGTGCAATCCAATAGAACAGCCACCAGCCATACATGATTGTCAAGTACTTGAAATGAGACTAATGCAAATGAGGAATTAAATTTTTCACATTATTCAACTTTAATTAATTTACATTTCAATACCAAGCTAGTGGAATCTCTACATAACAGTGCAGTTTTAGATATTAAGGAGTTCTCCTCTTAGAGTAGATGTGTTCTTTGATCTGCAGGGTGATTGAAAGATTCAATGAATTAGACAATAGCATTATGAAGACACAGATTTACATATTCACTTTCCTGTTACTCCTACACCTCCCTCAGCTCTTGAGAATTTAAGCAGTGTCTAGAGCACACTAAATGCTCAACACATTGTCACTAGCATCACTAGTAGTAGCAAGCCTTTCTAGATAACAGACTTATTTATAATCTGACTAAGCCATTTTCATATGTGTGTATCTTCAGCACTCATCAATTTTATACAAGTGAAAAGCATTTCAGTTCTTTCTTATTCTTACCTGGTATCTTGGAGAATGTCATGGAGGCAGGTTCATTCTCTACCTGAAACATTGTACATGTTTTTAAAAATTACAAATCAGTGAGGTCATAATCAGCTAACTGATAGTCACTGCAGCATACTGGTTCTGAGCCTTTCAATTTCCAAGGTTAGCCACAGAGTTAATCAAATTTATTCTGGGAATTCTCAGTTAATGTCTAAGTCATGCCTCACATCCTCCTTGGTTCTGGATTCATCTACACTTTCTAGGAGGATTTTGTTTCTTACCTGATATATCAGCCCAACTAAATTCAGCTTCACATTACCATCCCTGGGAAAGCATTCCCTTTTCTTGTTAGTTGTACTATTTTATCTCTTGCAATATGCTTTTATATGTCATGTGAGTAAAGGAAATGCTATTTTGGAATGCTTGCTTATCATCGTGTAACAGGTATGCAATAAAGACTGAAAGGAGCTATTTTATACATAACATGGTAAATCCCTGAGAGTATCTGGCAGGGCCAGAAGTGCAGGTGGCTTGGCAATCTAACTTTGCAACTGAATTCACATTCTTACCTCCAACCCTGAAGAAGGGCTTCAGTTTGTTTGTTTGTTTGTTTGTTTGTTTTTCAACAGCAAGAGCTATCCAAATATCTACATAAAATATGAGGAATTTAGATACATAGGAAGAATTTGGATGCTCAGAATGGAGAAATGGAAATATAATGAACTGAAGATTCACAAAGGAAGACAAAAGCAGAAAATGGCTAAGAACAAAGCAAATTCCTTCCGAATGTCCAATTTATAGTCAAGAAATTCTTCTCACCAAATGTTCAAAGCCTAGTTCAAATTTCCTCTCACCCAAATATCTATTTATTACCTGTTACTGCCAGGGACTCTTCCATTTCCTCACTGATTTCCTTCTCTAAATCAAATGGACCCCAAACATTCCATCCTTCATCTCCCATCAAAACCTTATTTGTTTCCTCATCCACATGTCATAATATCTTACCCTAAAGCCCTAAACACAGCAAAACCGATAACCTACTTTTTCTTCTCTTTCCCAAAGTTGTTGAGCTCAATGAGGAAAAGTTGCACAATCACACTGAGAATTTATTATTCTCACTTTCTGTACCTTCAGCAACCAACAGCATTCCTTATACTTATTCTTGGTCAGTACCCGCTCCAGCTCTGTCAGCTCCACGTGACTCATTCTTATTAAAGGCCTCACCTGCTACTTCACAGAGGAAATAAATGCTGCCAGTGGAAACTTTCTCAATCTTCTACCCATCTACTACTTACTTTCATTTCCAATGACCTCACTTCCTTGCCTTCATTTCCTGTCTACTTCTGCAAGACTGCAATCTATCAACTCCCCCTTTCTGCTGTATAACAAGTTCATCCCTTTTTACTGGCTTCTCTGTAGCATATAAATATGCCCAAATGTTTCAAAATATCATATCTCTTGACAATTGCATGTTCTCTGTCTCTACCACTACTTGCCCTCTTCATAACCAAACTACTTTGGAACAGGTCGTTCTTGATGATGTTACTTCTTGCTTCTCATTTTCCCATACCACACTATAAACTTGGGATTCCAGTCCTATGTGTCCTGAAGATGACTAGAAAAGGTGACATAACATCATAACGCACAAAGGGAAATTTATATTTTAAAATATTTTCCACTGAGGTCAAATACATATGCATACAATTTTCCATTTTAATCATTTAAGTATACCATTCTGTGGCATTAAATGCTTTCAAAATGTTTTACCATCATGACCACACTCCATTTCCAGAATTTTTTCATTATCACAAGTGAAAACTCCATCCTCATTATATAATTCTTCAGTCTCTTCTCCTGTTAGCCTCTGGGAACCTCTATTGTACTCTTTCTCTGTCGATATAAATTTCACTAATCGAGGTATCACCTTTAAATGGAATTGTACAATATTTGTCCTCTTATATCTGTTTATACTACTTAACATAATGTTTTCAACATGCATCCCTGGACTAGAATATGTCATGACATCTTTTTTTAAGGCTAGATGATTATTTCATTGTCGCGCGCACCTCGCCAGCAAGAAGCACGCAACACTCAGGATTCTTCTGATGCACGCTTTATTGGAGGTTCTTCTACATTCTTCAAGATGGCGGAAAGACCCCGAGCCGGATGCGAGCCTGCCTTTTATAGCCTCTCGGGTGACGTAGCCCATTTCTATTGGTCAATGCCGGCCTGCGTCATTCTGACGAGCCAAGCGCCCCTTCTGCGCAGGCGTGAACCACCATCACCGGCGGACTCACCTCCGGAATTCATGCAGGGCATGAAGAACCCGGAAATAATGGCGCGTGACATTTCATTATATGTATGATAACATATTTCATTTACCCATTCCTTGGTTTATGGACATTTGAGCTTTTGTTTTTTTCTGTTATTAACATTACTACAAATATTGGTAGACATGTATCTATGTGAGTTTCTGCTTTAAATTTTTTTTAGCATGCACTTAAGTATAGAATTGCTGATTGAGGAAGCATGGTAATTCTGTTTAACTTTCTAGGACCCACAGGTATTTTCCACAGCAGCTAAATCATTTCACTCTCTCACCAGCAATGCCCACATGTTCTAATTTCTCTAGATCCTCACTAGCATTAGTTACTTTGTGACTCTTAGGGAATAACCACCCGAAGGAATGCTATTTCATTGCAGTTTTGATTAGCATTTTTCTAATGGCTGGTGATAGTGGCTATCTTTTCATGTGCTTTTGGATATTTGTACATATTCTTTTAGGAAAGGTCTATTCCAGTCCTTTTCTAATTTTTAAATTGGGTTGTTTGGAAGGATTTTTGCTGCTGACAATTTTCAATCTTTAGTTCTTTCTCTCTTGATCATTTTGTAGCAGTTTCCATTGTCCTGCCTAGAACAGGGGAGAAAAATGCTACAGAGAACTTTTCCTTTGACTTCCTCTTTTACTAAATGACTCCACTGTCCCCTATTTTCTTTCTTCCTATTCCTGTCCTTTCTTAGAATTCCCACTACTCCTTGTAGTTTTTTATTTCTACACACTCTAAAATTTACTGACTGCTTTGTGTGTGCCAGACTGTTTGAATTCTCTTCATTTATGATCAATGTCACACATTAAGTAGGAAGGGAGGTATTTATAAAGGTTATCCTATAGCTACAAAAACTAAGATTCAAGGAAATAAAGTATTTTGCTAGAGTTTATTAAAGTGGTTAAAGATGGAGTTAGCCTTTAAATACAGGAAACTAATTCTACAGTTTATGGTCTTAAGATTTTCCTAACTAGCTGGATAACATTAGCCACTGAAATTAAGCTAATGTAACCTCGAATCAATAAGTTATGTAATTATGACACTAATCAACATACAGATCAGATCAATGCAATGGGACAAGATAATTCAAGCTGAACACTTGACCTGTCTGATCATTGCCAGGGAATAAAAAAGGTCTGCATAATTCTGGACATTAAGCTATAAATTCTTGTGAGATAAAGACTGACAATTTAATTTATGAATAAAGATATAGCCATAGATAAAATAAAAATATTTGTAGCATTCATATTTTCTTGGTTATAATAATAGAAGTCAATATCTAGATACTGGATACCAGGTACCCTTTTAAGGATATCACTTTCATGGGGAAAAAATGAGAATCAAGATCTGTCATGTAAAGGTACAAGAGCCCAATGATGAATGTAACTGTATTGTATACCTAAAATTTACCAATAAATTCAATGAGAAAAAAAAGGATTAAAAAAAGTTATGCAACTGAATTATATGGTTTCAAGTAATGTCAATGTTGCCTTTGACAACTTAAACTGCAATGATATTTGTGGTAAAGATATGAGGCAATTCACATAAATGAAAGGAAATCTGGAGAATTGGGTTTAAAAATAGAGACCTAAACGAATTGCAACACCCAGTTTGTAGGAACCAACAACAATTCTCTTCAGGACCCAGCCTCTTGAATAAAATAGTTGGAAATTATTTCAACTCCTTGTTCAAACTGAAATTTCAGAAAATAAACATTTTACTAGTCAGGCTTTACACATGCCAAGCCCATGGGTAAAGAAGACTCAAGAACACACTTTTTATTGACTAGCCAAGCTGGCAGGATCAAAAAGGGAAAAGTTCATGCCGTAAGGGCAAAAGAAGAAACAGTGAATAAGTAGATGCAAAATGGCAAGCCCATTATGCTCTCAATCTTTAACCTTATGTCAGACCTCTTCTCAGCTCCAAATTTATATGTTCAATAATTTAGCATCTCTTATTAAAGTGCTTATAGCTTTGGTGACCACTTGTTCCTCTTCCACAGCATAGAAGTCTACCTGACAGATAGCTCACCTGTTGCATTTCTCCACCCAGACAAAAATTATGTCTCATTCTCTTTCTCTCTTATGAGGCTTTGAGGTCCTCCATTCCATCCTGTTGTTCTTTGTATCCTCTAGCACTGAGCATGGGACTCTGCATGCAGCAGGTACTAAATGTTTACTGCCTAATGAATGAACCAAAAGTACAACTTGGAAGGAGCTACAGTAACAGACATTCATGTAAAAAAAAAAGTCAAACAAAAAGACATTAAAATTTGAACTGAAACATGTAAAACTCTGCTTTAATGGATAAATCTTATAAGTTGTCAAAGTTGAGTGTGCTATTAATGGTGTGAATAAATGTATGACGTACAAAAGAAAGAAGTATGTTCTCCAGAATCTGCTACTACTGAGCAGACTATGTCTATAGTGTTATCATTCTGACAACTACATCATAAGATCGACAAGCAATGCTAAGCACAGTGACACACTCCTGTAGTCCCAGCACTTAGGAGGGTGTTGCACGAGGGTCACCATGAGTTCGAGGCCAGCCAAGTTAATTAAATAGGGAATATTTTAATGTAATTAAAATAAGAGGTTTGATCTCTGCAGTTATTCAAGAGATCCATGGAAAACAGAAGTTAGACGCATCTATGTAAATACAAATAGAATCAAGATGAGTATGTAGAAAATTCATCTTCAAAGAGTTTTTCACAAACAAAATAATTGGAGGCCATAATAAGGTCTCTATTACTGGGAATACCCATACAGAAGTTAAATTAACAGACCTTAGGATATTACTTAAGTGATTGCTTCTTCCCTGTTTAATACCCTCACTAGATTAAATGTTGTACACTTGAACGTCCTTAGGAGTAAGATGATGATTAATCTGTGTGAACAAATTAGACTAGATATAAAACAACAGGGGATAGTCAAGGAAAATAGCATTGCCTGCCTGAAGGCATTTGAATTTATTCATTTTTATAGCACCATGATGATCAAATCAAATCAAAGAGCTTCATTCTGTACTTGGACTGCCAATTTGTATTTTATGTACTGGAATTTTTGCATAGTTTCCAATTTGAAGACTCAAGATTCAATCTTAAGTGAATTACATAACACTTAAACAGAGCTTTACTGACATTTGCATAGGCACAGAATTGCAAGGAACATCATTAAGAAATATGATGGTGAAAAATATAAACTATTGGAAACTATTGGTTTTGATGAACTTTTTGAGTTTGATACATGTAAAGATTCTGTGATAGCAAAATGGCATCCCCTCAAAAATATTCCAATCCCTGGAAGCTGTGCATATGTCACTCCAGACAACAAAAAGAATTTGACAAATGTTAGTTAAATTGCAGCTGAAGTAATTTGCAGTGGGATCACTCAAGTGATCAGAATTTGTGTAGAGAGAGAGACTCTTTATGACTATTCAGCTGAACCTAAGCTAATCACATGGGTTTTTACAAGTGGAAAAACTTTCTATAATGGGGGGAAGAATAAGGGTGTCTGGAAGGATACAAAGTTAATGGCTTTGAAATGGAAGAGAGCCACAAGTTCTAGAAGCTGGAAAATGCAAGTCAAGTACTCTCCCTTAAAGATTCTAGAAATAAATGCATTCCTACGAACACTGTGATGTTATTCCCATGAGACCCAGGTAGAATCTCTCATCTTATCACCATAAGGAAATAAATGTGTGTTGCTTCTAGTTTTAAGCTTCTAGGTAATTTGTTATCAGAATAATTTAGCACTAATATAGATGTTTAAAATTAGAATGCTACTGTAAACAGAGAGTCATTTATTGTACATTACTGACAAACATTTCATATATTTAATACATTGTCCTTATATTGATTAATTTAATAGCAGAAACATACCCTGTGGTGCAGCATGCACCTAGTTATCCTGTAAAAAATATAAATTAAATAAATGAAAAAATAATATAAAGCATGAATTTGGTCTTCAAAAAGATCAAATTCTTAGATAACAAAATATCATAAAATAGTATAGCTAAGGATTAATTTATATAGCAAGGAAGTGCTATGTACAAAAGTGCAGTGGTACTTTAGTTCACAAACTTGATTCTTTCCTTGATTCTGGCCAAATACTTGGAAACATTAGCCATAGCAATTAGACAAGAGAAAGAAATTACAGCAATAAAGATAGGAAAGGAATAAGTTAAACTAGCACAAAGAATCAACAATTGGGATCTCATCTTATTAAAAAGCTTCTGCACTGTAAAAGAAATCACCAACAGAAGTAAAGACAACCTACAATGTGGTAAAAAATAATTTACCAGCTGTTCCTCAGACAAAGAACTATTATCTAGAATATATAAAGAACTCAAAATAATCAGTCACCCAAATATAAAGACCATATTCAAAAATGGGCATCTGAAATGAACAGACATTTCTCAGACAAAGAAGTAAAATCAGCAAGTAAATATATGAAAAAATGTTCCACATCACTGGTCATTCGAGAGTTGCAGATGAAAACAACACTGAGATTCCACCTCACCCCACAAAGAATGGCTGCTATCAAGAAATCAACCAATAATAAATGTTGGCGGGGTTGTGGGGAGAAAGGAACCCTTCTCCATTGTTGGTGGGAGTGCAGACTGGTGCAACCACTATGGTTATCAATATGGAGATACCTCAAAGAGCTGGGACTGAAGGTACCATTTGACCCAGCCATCCATCTGCTCAGTATCTTTCCAAAAGAACCAAAAGAATCATACCACAGTGATATATATTCACCAATGTTTATAGTGGCACAGTTTGTAATAGCTAAAACTTGGAAACAGCCCATTTGCTCATCAATTGGAGACTGGATAAAGAAGATGTGGCTTTTCTGTAAAATGGAATATTATTCAGCCATAAAGAATGAGAAATTAGAGTCATTCATAGGAAAATGATACATATTGAGGATATACTCCTAAGTGAAATAAATAAGTCACACATGTATAAATACCAAATAGTTTCTCTGGTGTGAAAAACTATAATGGTACATAAGATCCTAATGATATAATTGACAATGTGAAATAGAAAAGGGCTAAAGGTATAGGGGAAATGGAAAGTGAAGGGGAAAGGAACCAAGGGAAAAGAAAAAAACATGAGAAAATGAGAAAATGGAAGTAAAGTATCTGTAAATAGGGAAGGGAGGAGGGGGTGAAGGGAGGACATGGACAAGGGTAAAAAATGAGAACCAAGACCTGTCATGTAAAGGTACAAGATACCAATAATGAATGTAACTGTACTGTATACCTAAAATGAACCAAGAAACTCAATGAGAAAAAAAAAAAAAGAATGATGAAAATGGGAAGCTTGGATTTTGGGACATCCAGAGAAGGTCAGAGGACATCAGATAGAATAGAGCATATTGAATACACAAAGTAAATCCTAAAAAGAAAATGAAAAATGATACATCCTAGTCAAAGAGAGGAAGACAGAGGACATGCTGTTATGTAAAAAATCTAAAGGCCATCTTCATAAACCTTAGGATGGATACAGAGAAATTCTGAGCTGAAGAATTTTGCCAAGTTTGATGTTCCATGAAAGAAGAGAAGAGTAGACTGCAGAGCTGAGGTTTTGCAATTAAGAGTGAAAAAAGGTTAGGAAGGCTGCCCTGGAAATGACTTTCGGAGCCATAATGCAGAGTTGTTCACCCTGGGAGTCCCAGGTGATAGCAGAAAGCTTTGTGAATTAAGGAGGCTGGATCAATTTGCTTTGTAACTTCCTCCAGCCAATAGCTCAGGGTTTTGTTACACAGGTACAATCAAAGGCCATAGAGCAAAGAGTTTCAGACAACCAATGAGAGAAGCCACTGCCAATAAGGACCAGCATTTCTTGTAAATTAACTTTTTATAATTAGTGGTTTAGAAAAGACTCTCTCAATTGAGTGTAAGCCCTATGATGGTAGGGTACAGTGCCTGACCTAATCACGTAGTTGGCCCTCAATAAATAGTTATTGATGCATGCATAAAGGAAAGGAAGGAGTGAGCATAATAGAACTTTTACAGCTTTTGCTTAGAACAAATTATGATGTGGTCATTAAGGTTGTTTGAAAGTGTTGATCTTTATCAAAAGATAAACACTCACTACACATTTACAGTAGAAGGTAATGCGCCATGAACTGGTTTCCAATCTTTCACTTACTTTATAAGAGGATGTTAAAAGCTTGTTGATTGTATATTAACTAGAGAAAAAATCATAAAAGGCAGTCAGTGAAGTGTTTCTAAGGTTTTCATTCTTAAGAATGTGGAGTCTGTTTCTGACAGCAACATCAGCTTTATCAAGTCTTTATCAAGTCTTTTAGTGAAATTGATAAGAAAAATGGCACAATTTACAATCATCACCAAAGATATGTTCAAAAATAAATATATATCACAAATTACTTGAGAAATACATAGCAACTAGAGAAATCTCAAATACCAATAATGTATTTTTCTCAGTTCAGAAGAAAATGGCCTTAGTTATTCAAATGAAGGATTATCTTACATAAAAGGACAGTTCAATAAATATATGCTTCGATATTTTAGAAATAACCTTTAGCCAAGATTGTGATGACAAATTTTTAAACAATCAGAAAATATTAATGTTCAAACCCTTGTCCAGGCCAGAACAGGACCTGGTTAATAGAAAAGAGGTCTCAGAGTGGTTGTGATGATAGGAACAAGGACATGATGGGAGTTTTTTGGGCTTTCATTGAGTGTCTATATTTCCCAGTGTTGACATCTTCTGACATTTTCTGAGAGAAATGTTATTTGCTTCAACCTATCCACCAATCCTAACATCTCTCTGGAGTTCAAACACATGATTCTTTTTTTAATTTAGTTTGTTGGTACATTTTAGGTATATAGTATAGTTACATTCCTTATTGGGATCTTGTACCTTCATATGACAGATTTTGGTTCTCATTTTTCCCCATACTCCTGCCCTCCCTTCACCCCTACCTCCTCTATCTACAAAGATTTTGTTTCCATTTTTTTCTCATATATTTTCTTTTCCCTTATTTCCTTTCCCATATCCTTACCACTTCCCTATACCTTTAGCCCTTTTCTTCCTATTTCACATTATCAGTTATACAATTTGTATCTCATTTACACTTTTAGTTTTTCACACCAGAGAAATTATTTACACATGTGTTTTATTTATGAAACGCATGATTCTAATGGGTAGCCATCTAGTCCAAGTAATTAATGTAATAAATGCAAAAAATTGCAAACCATCAATGGTGACATATGAAAAACACCAGTAAGACTTGCATCACACCAGCATTCTCAAATTAAGGAGTACGGCAGGAAATTTGGCCGTTCTCACCACCTCAGCTCTCACTTTCCACCACACCTTCATTTAGTCTGTCCAGATTCAATGCGGTTACTTGCTCAGGACTCTAACAATGCAACTCGGGATAGGACTGACAAATTTGACAGTCATGACTATGCATATCTAACCCACACTTCATTCTGATAATGCTGTTTTGCCCCAAGGTCTATTTTTGTAACACTTCATTGTACTCATTCTATTACTGCCCTGGGTATAGCTGTCTGAAAAGCCTGTGATCCGTTCTTTTTTCTTCCAAAATTATGTTAAAGAAAATGATGCTCTAACCTTAAACCCAGCCCAATGCCTTCATTTACTTATCTGAGTGGTCAACTCTTATCACAAGGTCTGGCTCATGCACTATTGTCTTAGTTACTTTCCTTGTTGCTGAGACAAAATATCCAACACCTCAAGTTAAAGGAGGAAAGATATTGTCTTGGCTCACAGTTTGTATCCATATGGTTTCCATCCATAATGAGCTGACTCCAAGGCAGAGTGGCATGGCAGCGGTGCATTGCAGAGGAAAAAGCAGTTCATGGCATGGAAGGCAGAAGGCAGGAAGTACCAAAAGCAGCAAGCAGGGAGCCATGACAGCAACCCTCCTTCTGTCCCTTATGTTCTATTCATTCTACACACTCTTAGGGAGGGCAACACACACCCAGGTTGGTCCTTCCCATTATCCACACCCTGAACTATGCCAACCCAATCAGTGGACAATTTAGTAATCACACACCCTTGATCCCAGCATCACACACTTAATCTCAGCATCAGACATTCTAGAACTAGCAACCTCTGAAAACCCCCACCTGTGACTGCGTGAGGCTTTGGGCGAAACACCTAGAAATAAACCGTAACAGCTACCTTTTAATATTTGTCCATCTGAATTGAAAGAGGACCTGCCCTGGATTCCTTTACATCAGTGTTAACTTTTGCCTGAAGCATGTGAGAGGACTGCTTCTTCCTACCAACCCTCTGTGCTGCCCCCCTACCAGCTGGAGCTTTGCCTAACAGACTATCATCCAGGGTGGAAGGATCAGGGCCAGGTCTCAATCCATCTATTGCTCTATCTTCTGAAGCAGGCCTAGACAATATTTTTTCTAAATATGACAGAGACAATCTATTACTGGTACCACGGCTCTAAAGATTCCTTACTATTAAAAAAGCATCTGTTTTTAAGCTTTATTTCTTTGGCCAAATCAAGTTTTATGTGGTCATCTTTAAACAATGATTGTCTAGGTGTTTTGCCATAATTTGCAAATGCGGAGCTATTTTTTCTTGTCTGATACAGACTCCATAAATGCATACAACAGTGCATTTAATTTATACATTGGTACTGATTTACATTCTGTCCTCTCTTAAATTATCTAATCTAATGTAATATGCTGTTCCAGAACATTCTGAAATATTATCAAGTGGTCATTAAACTTATATTTTTTGGCAAGGACAATTACAGTCTACCTTGGAAAAAATGATGCTTAAAGAAATATTCAGTGACTGACCCTCAATAAAAATGTAAGTAGAAAGCATAATTTAAGTAGAAAGTAATAATAGTAGCTTCCCCTATTCACAGAATAAAGTATATTCAGAGAGATTTTTGATGTTTCATTGTTAATACTTTAAGATTTAATTATTATCAGATGTTTGTATATGCATAAGGCTTTAGTTAACTCATGCTTTCATCTTCTCAGTCAAGAATAATCTTCAGCCTGAAAAGGTCAGAGAAATAATGATATGATGGAAATGAAATCCAAGATAAGCATAAAGATTATGACAACAACTCCAAAGGATTTAAATTTTACTGTCTGCATAAAAGAAACAAATATTTTGGGGTAAAGGGAGAGTTCTCTGAAATGAATCTTTGAGGCCCATTACAATTCATATTTCCAAAGACAAGAGAGTGAGATTCCTAAAATTATAAACCAGGAGATTTTGTATGTGCTTTTTTGTTTCTTTGCAGTACTGAGGATTGAACTCAAGGTCTTTGCACTAAACTGCTTCCCCGATTCCAAGCCCTTTTTTTTGAGACAGGGTCTTACTAAGTTACTAAGTAACTTACTAAGTTTTGGCTCAAATTTTCTATCCTCCCAGAGTACTGAGATTATAGGTATGCACTACCCCACCACTCACTTCGATATGGGTTTTGAGCAAAATTTTTGACTGAGTTGTTAAAAGTTTAGTTTTTTGATACATAAAAAGGAAGTAGGCATGATAATGAATAAATCATTCCAGATTAAACTATTTATTAATAGAGTTATTAAATTGGCAAGAAAGAATGATATAAATGGAGCATCTCATGAATACAACAAGAAATTACTCAGTCTTTTATTGTATTTTTCCTTGTATGGAAGACAGAGACTATAAATTGAATCAGCCAAGTTAGTTGGGTATAAAATGGATTGAACAATTATGCTGATAAAATCAGTGTCAATCTAAAGGAAATTTCAACAGCATCCATCCCATTCCATTCAATGCTTTCACTTTTGGTTTAAATGAGAATCCTCATCACCTCTGTGAGTGCCTACACTAAAAGATTAGAAGTACTTACATGACAGAAACAAATGTAAAAGATCTCAATTGGCTTAAATAGAGCCAAGTCAAACAAAAATGATAATTATAAGAAGTAAGTACAGCCTTGTAAAGAGCTGGGGATTTAGTTCGGTGGTTCCACCAACTGCCTTGCAAGCACAAGGACACAAGTTCGATCCTTGGCACCAAAAAAAAAAAAAAAAAAAAAAAAAAAAGAAGAGTTGGAAGAACTAGAGCATTATTGTGAGAGAGGGGAAATATAAATTATAGGGTAAGAAATAACTACAGGGGACTTTGGTAAAAGGAAAGTGAATTAGTGAATTAGTTTCCTAGGATTACCATAACAAAGTACCAAAACTAGGTGACTTAAAAAGAACAGAAATTTATTTTATCTCAGTTCCAGAGGCTAGAAATTCAATATCATGGTTTCAGAAAGACGATGCTGTTTCTGATAACTCTAGATGAAAATCTTTCCTTGATTCTTCTAGCATCTGGTGTTTGCTGGCCACCCTTTTATTCCTTGGCTTGCAGAAGGGTTAGTCACATAGCTGTCTTCTCTTAGTGTTCACAACATCTTTTCTCTATGTACATCTATCTCTATGTTCTAATTTCCCCTTTTCATAAGGACACTAGACATATTGAATTGGAGCTGTGAATCTAATAACTTCATTTTGAGTACTTATGTAATGACCCTGTTTCCAAATAAAGTCACATTTTGAGGTACTGGAGATCAAGACATCAACATATTATTTTAGGACACAGTTCAATCCATAACAAACAGCTCAGTATGAATTAATAATAATATGCCTAGCATAAAAAGCATAACTACATGCATCAGGGATAAGAGAAGAGTTCTGTCTCTTTGAATAGGATATACCTGGATATCTGTGTTTGGTTCTGGGCCTTTGATGAGAATATCCAGGGGAAAGGGAATTTGGGGAAGATATTTGAAACCAGATTATTGGCACATACTTTGGAAGAAATGGAATATTTAGCCAGAGGAAGAACAAGCATGGGGGAAATTAAAGCTGCCTCAAACACACAATCATCTGGCTGCAAGTAGAAATGGAGTTGTGCTTTTTATGGCTCTAAGGTCAGAATTATATTAAATGACAGATTGATTCAACTGGATGAAAAGAAGACTCTAAAAGGTAGCACGTCCAGAGGTAGTTGGAATTTCATGAGAAATACTGAAATCTCTATCTTTGAATGTCTCCAAGCAAAATCTTAACAGAAGGGGAATAATCAAAGCATTGGAAAGTAACTTGGATTATGAGTGTTCTGATGGCAATACTAAAGAATTTTATGAAATAAATTATTTTGAGTAAAGAATATTAATGCTTAGATAAACCATACTCTCTCATGGGAAATGTAATGCACTAATCAAAATTTAGATGTTTTCTATTAAAGAAAATATGAAGGAAAGAAAAATGAAGACTCACATGTTTTAATGCCACAATTAAAAATATATACTGAGAATATAGAAAAATCCAAAGTTCAAATAAAGAAAAGCACAAATCCTATTGAAGTCATATGAATTTCAAAATGAACTAGTATTTCTGCTTTTATAGAAGAAATATGAAAGGTGAAATCTAGAACAGGAAATAGAATATTTCCACCAACAATTTTTGCCAATACCCAGGAGCATAGAGAAAACAGGAAGAACAGATATTAATCTAATGAAGTGAACTGAATTTTCTGAAGAAGGTTTGAGGAAAGAAGGATCCGGTGACAATGGGCCAATAGAAGGAGGCCACACGGGCAGTGGAAAGGGCACCAGGTTCAGAACAAGTCAGAAGACCAGCTGGGCTTGGCTCAGCCATCAACCAGCTGCACAAGGTTTCACAAAACACTTCCCTGCTTTTCAGTTTGTTCTGTTAGGGGAGGGAAAGGAATCAGATGATGTTTTAGCAATTTCATCTGGCTGTAAAATTGTAACACTGATGAATATCCACAGATAGGAAGTAAGGAAATATTTTGACACCCTAAAGGGATGGGAAAGCTCAACATTAAAAGGCCAAATGCAAAAAAAAAAAAAAAAAAAAAAAAAGCCAATGTTACTGCTTAAAGGACTGGAATCAAAAGCAGTGGATTAAAAAAAATAATAGTTACTGTAAATGGGGATGTGCTAATAAGCCCAATGACTGCAAAGATTGTTTCATAAACAACATCACAGAAAATTCATTAACAACCTACTGTGCTATTTATTACATGGAAAAAATGTTAGTTTTGAATTTCCAGTGAAATTGAGTGTCCTTGTAAGCAGCCATTTATAATTACTTCTATAAATCCATTCATACCAGCACATTGGCTTGGTAATAATTGAAAATGTAATTTTTTTTTTGTACAAGGAATCGAACTCAGGACCTTGCTCTTGTGAGGCAGGCAGGCAGTGGTGCCACTGAGCTAAATCCCCAGCCCTGTCACAAATTATTTTTTTTTCAACTTTAATTGAGTTTATTGGTACATTTTAGGGATACAGTACAGTTACATTCATTGTTAGGATCTTGTACCTCTACATGACAGGTCTTAGTTCTCATTCTTTCCCCTTGTCCCTGCCCTCCCTTCACCCCCTCCTCCCCTCCCCATCTACAAAAATTTTATTTCCATCTTTTCATTATCTCACATTTTTTTTCTTTTCCCTTATTACCTTTCCCCTACCCATCCCACCTTCCCTACACCTTTAGCCCCTTTCTTCCCATTTCACAATGTCAGTAATCTTATTAGGATCTTATGTATTATTACAGTTTATTCACACCAGAGAAACTATTTGGTATTTACACATGTGTGACTTATTTATTTCACGTAGGAGCATATCTTCAATATGTATCCATTTTCCTACGAATGAATCTATTTTCTCATTCTTTATGGCTGAGTAATATAACATTTTATAGAAAAACCACATCTCTTTATTAAGTTTAAGCCTCTATGTTGAGCTTTCCATTCCAAATAATGTAACCTTCCAGGAAATATGATTTAATATTAAGTTCTCAGCTACTTCTGCAATAGCAATTTCATAAAAATTCTATACATTCACTGTTCACAGAAACACACAGTTGATAACTACCATAAACTTCACCAACTGATTTTTCAATCTAAAGGAAAGACTAGATTTTAAGTATAAAGAATGACTGACATTTATTTACAATACAGAATACACAATAAAATGATTCGCTATACAGAAAAGAGTACAAAGAGGCAGTAGTGCTGGGCAAATTTTAAAGGATAAGTTTACTCTGCACAGAAATGGAGAAAAACTCCCAGAAGAATATTCAAAGCCATGGAAGCAAGAAACAAATAAGAGAAATGGGAAGTTACAATGAGCTAAATATTTCTGAAACAATGGGCTAGAAGTAGAGCATAGCAAGAGAAGAAATAGAGAAGATAATTAACTAACAAAAGGCTTTCTGGGTCATTCTGGACAATAAAAATAACTGCTGTAGGGGTATTAATATCTGAGTGGTAGGTTAGCATTTCAGGAAGATGCCTCCTCTCAGAAGAGGAAGGAAGTGAGGCAATAAGCTGGGCAAGAGATGGGAAAAACCTGAATTAAAGCTACGGTTGAGCAGAACAATCTCTTAGAGAAAGGATTTGAAAGTGGAACTGGTAGAATTTGGTAACCAATGAGATATTCTAAGCCTGTTGTAAAGCTAGTTCCAGACAGGGACCACAGAAGGAAAAAAGTTTGCAGCCCAGGTAAGATATCATTGAATTTGAGATGACCAGAAGACATGCAAACCCACCTGTATGTAATCTATTTTTTTTCTTTTCTTTTCTAACACTTGCACATTTGAAAAGTGTTATGGTTTGTGTTTAGATGTCCCTGCAAAGCCTCCTCATGCAGCCATTGGTGAAGCTTTTCAGAGGTTGCTGGATCTAGAGTGTATAATGCTTGGATTAAGCATGTGATGCTGAAATTAACAGTGTGTGATTAATAAATTAGTCCACTGGTTGGTTTGGCATAGTTCTGGGCGTGGATAATGGAAAGGCCCATCCTGGGTGTGAGTGCTACCCTAAGGGTGTGTAGGTAAGGAATAGAATTAAGGGACAATACTATCATCTCTGCTATTAACATAATGCTTGAAATATTAGCCAGAGCAATTAGGCAAGAGAAAGAAACAAAAGGGACACATATAGGAAAGGCAGATCTCAAATTATCATTATTTGCAAATGACATGATCTTCTACACAGAAAACCCAATAGCGGTGTACAAGGTCAACATGCAAAAATCACTAGCATTTGTGTATGCCAACAGTGAACTGGATGAGAAGAAAATCCATAAAAATATCATTCAAGGTTATTTCAAGAAAAATTAAATATCTAGGAATTAACCTAACCAAGGAAGTGAAAGAGTTCTACAAAGAAAACTACACTACTCTGAAGAAGGAAATTGAAGACTACATCAGAAAACTGAAAAATGTTACTTACTCTTGGATAGACAGAACAAGTATTGTCAAAATAACCATACTTCTAAAACTGTTACATAGATTCAATGCAGTCTCAGTCAAAACACCAAAAGCATATGTTACAGATCTAGAGAAAACAATTCTGAAATGTATATGGAACCAGAAAAGGTTCCAAATAACAAAAGTAATTTTGGGCAGTAAGAGCGAAGCAGGCAGCATAGCAATACCAGACTTCAGGCTATACTACAAAGCAATAGTGATAAAAACAGCATGGTATTGGAACAAAAACAGACACATAGATCTGTTCTGATAGAGTATACAAAACTTCTTCAGACATATTAAACTAATTGATTTTTGACAAAGAGCCCAATAGCATAGGTTGGAGGAAAGATAGACTATTCTACAAGTAGTGTTGGGAAAACTGTGTTTGTAGAAGAATGAAGCTGAACCCTTATCTCTTAACAGGTACTAAATAAAAATCAAAATGGATGAAATATCTAAATATTAAAATAGAAACATTAAGGGCCAGGGATTTAGCTCAGTGGTGCCGCCACGTGCCTTGCAAGCACAAGGTCCTGAGTTCAATTCCTGGTACCACACACACACACAATATATAT
>NW_022900926.1:47911183-47927489 GCF_012274545.1 Fukomys damarensis
ATTCTGGAAGATAACATACATAAAACACCTAAAGGCATAGCTGTATGAAAGGATTTTCTAAACAGAACCTGACTTGCATAAGAAGTAGCAGGAGGAATCAACAAATATGATTATATCAAATTAAAAAGATTCTGTACAGCAAGAGAATCAACCAGTAGAGTGAAAAGAAAACCTACAGAATGGGAAAAAATTTGCCAGCTACTCCTCAGACAGAAGACTAATATGTAGAATATACAAATAACTAAAAAAAATTAAACCACCTTAAATTAAAGAGCCAATCAAGAAATAGTCTAGAGATATGAATAGGCACTTCACAGAGGAAGAATTATAATGGACAACAAATATATTTAAAAAACTCAATATCTCTGGCCATTAGAGAAATGCAAATTAAAACAATGCTAAGTTTGTAAATGGGGAGAGGAAGAGGGGGTGAAGGGAGGGCAGGGACAAGGGGAAAAACATGAGAACCAAGACCTGTCATGTGAAGGTACAGTAGCCCAGTAATGAATGTAACTGTACTGTATACCTAAAATGTACCAATAAACTCAATTAAAAAAATAAATAAAATAAAACACTGCTAAGATTCCATCTTATTTTGGAAAGAATAGCAATCATTAGGAAATCAAATAATAGATTCTGGCATGGATATGGTGAAAAAGAAACCTTCCGGCATTATTGGTGGAAATGCAAATTAGTGCAACCGTTATGAATATTGGTAGGGAGATTTCTCAAAGAATTGAAATTAGAAATTCTACATGAACCAGCAATTCCTCTGCTAGGTATCTTCCCCAAAGAGCTTAAGTCTTCATACTTCATGCGTGATACAGTAATACATGCAAACCACTGTTTATAGCAGCACAATTTGTAATAGTTACATTACTTTTTCCTTTTTGTGTTTTTTGAGGGTACCAGGTATCAAACTCGGCTCCTTGTGCTTGCAAGAAAGGTGGCCTCTTCCTTTTTTTATTGGTACATTTTAGTTATACAATACATTTATATTCATCATTGGGATCTTGTACCTTTACATAATATATCTTGGTTCTTATTTTGTTCCTCATTCCCCTACCCTCCCATTATTCCTTCCATTATCCCCTATTTACAGAGAATTTGTTTCCATTTTTTTTCTTTTATCATATTTTTTTCTTTTCCCTTCTTTCCTTTCCCCTACCCCTCCCACTTCCCATACACCTTTGGATATTTTTTCCTATTACACAGTATCAATTATACATTTTGATTCTTATTTACACTTTCATTTTATCACACCAGAGAAACTATTTGGTATTTCTACATGTGTGTCCTATTAATTTCATTTAAGAGTATGTTCTCAAGGTGTATCCACTTAGCAATAAATGTTTCTAGTATCTTGTTCTTTATGGTTGAATAGTACTCCATTTTATATTTTTAAAAACTCACTTATTCTTTATCCAGCCTCCAGCTGGAAGGCAGTTTTAGCTATTACAAATTGTGCTGCTATAAATATAGGTGTGCATATATCACTGTGGTATGATTATTTTAGTTCTTTTGGGAAGATACCCAGCAGGGGAATAGCTAGGTCAAATGTAACTTCTAATCCTAGTTCTTTGAGGTATCTCCATATTGATTTCCACAGTGGTTGTACCAGTCTGCCCTCCCATCAACACTGAAGAAGGGTTAATTTCTCCCCACAACCCCACCAGAATTTTTATTGGTTAATTTCTCGATAGCAACCATCCTTTCTGGGGTGAGGCAGAATCTCAGTGTTGTTTTTATATGCATCTCTCAAACGACCAGTGATGTTGATCATTTTTTCATATGTTCATTTGCTGCTCTTACTTCTTTGTATGAGAAATGTCTGTACATTTCAGATGCCCATTTTTGAATTGAGTTTATAATTTTGGGGGTGTCTGAATTTTGAGTTCTTTATATATTCTGAATAGTAGACTTTTGTCTGAGTAACAGCTGGTGAAAACCTTTTCTCACATTGTAGGTTGTCTCTTAGCTCTGTTGGTGTTCTCTTGTGTAGTGCAGAAGCTTTTTAAAAAGATGAGACCCTAGGTGTGGATTCTTTGTGCTGGTTCTTGTGCTACTGAAGATTTGTTCATAAAGTCTTTCCTTATGCCAATGTCTTCATGAATTCTACCTAACTTGTCATCCCAGCACATTTAGTGTTTCTGTTTTAATATTTAGATCTTTAATCCACTTGGATTTTTAGTTTACTGTATGGTGAAAGATAGGGGTCTAGTTTTAATCTTTGGCAAGTTGAAATCCAATTTTCCCAACACCATTTATTAAAGAGACTATATTTCCTCCACTGAGGATGGTTGGCTCCCTTGTCAAAGATAGGGCATCTGAGTATGTGTGGAGTTGTTTCTGCATCTTCTAATCTATTCCACTGATCCTCAGGTCTATTTCTTTGCCAGTACCATGCTGTTTTATCACAGTGGCTTTGTGATATAGTTTCAAGTTGGGGATAGTGATACTACCTGTCATGTCTCTGTTGCCTAGACCTATTTTAGGTCTCTTCTAGTTCCAAACAAATTTTTGGACTGTTTTCTCTAGTTTAGAGAAATATACTGTTGGGATTTCAATAGGATGCAATGGAATCTATGACAGTTTGAAAGTATGGCCATTTTCACTTTATTGGTTCTTCCTACCCAAGAACAATGGATGTCTTTCCATTTTCTTTTTCTTTTTCTTTTCTTTTTTTTGGGGGGGGGTTACCAGGGATTGAACGCTGGTCCTTGCGCCTGCAAGGCAGGCCACCGAACCGCTGAGCTAAATCCCCAGCCCTTTCCATTTTCTTATATCCTCTTCAATCTCTTTTTTCAGTCTTATAGTTCTCAATGTAGATGTCTTTTGCTTCCTTCATTAGATTGATTCGTAGATGTTTTATTTTTAGGCATGCTATTATGAAAGGGACTGTTTCTCTAATATCTCTCTCAGTGATTCTGTTATTTGTGTACCAGAAGGCTATTGATTTTTTTAGTGTTGATCTTGTATCCAGCTACTCTACTGAATCTGTCAATTAAGTCTAGGAGTCTATTGGCTGAGTCATTTGTGTCTTCTATGTAGACTATCATATCATCAGCAAAAATGATAGTTTGACTTCTTCCTTTCCTAGTTATATTCCTTTTATTTCTTTCTCTTGTCTAACTGCTGTGGTGAATGCTTCCAAAACTATATTTAACAGGAGTGGTGACAGTGGACATCCTTGTCCTGTTCCTGATTTTAGTATGAAGGCTTCAGTTTTTGACCATTAGGTGTAATGTTGGCTGTTAGTTTTTCATAGATGGTCTTTATCAACTTGAGATTTTCTGCAGGGTTTTTATCATGAATGGGTTTTGAATTTTGTTGAATGATTTTTCTGCATTTATTGAAATGATCATATGGTTTTTTTCTGTATGTATTTATTGATTTAAGTACATTGAACCATCCTTACATCCCTGGGATAAATCCAACTTGGTCAGGGAGTATGATCTTCTTGATGATCCTCTGCATTCTGTTATCCAGTATCTTATTGAGGATTTTTGTATTTATACTTATTAGTGAGATTGGCCTATAGTTCTCTTTCTTGGTTGGGTCTTTCCCTGGTTTTGGATTCAAAGGAACACTTTCTTCTAGGAATGAATTTGAAAGTGTTGCTTCCCTTTCAATTTTCCTGAAAAGTTTGAAAAGTAGTGGCAGTAGGTCTTCTCTAAATTTTTGTAGAATTCAGCAGTCAAGCCACCAGGAACTGGGTTTTTCTTTGTTGGTAAATTTTTAATTACATTTTCAGTTTCACTGATTGTAATTGGGGGTATTTAGAATTTTTTATCTTCTTTCAACTTTAGTAATTCATATGTATCTAGAAATCTGTCCATTTCTTCTGTATTTTCCATTTTATTAGAGTACAGTTTCTTAAAGTAGCTATTGATAATCCTCTGGATTTCTCCTGGATCTGTTGTGACTTCAACATTTTCATTCCCAATTGCATGAATTTGAGCCTTTTCTTTCCTTTTTTCTTTTCTTTTTTTTTTTTTGATAAGATTGGCTAAGAGTTTAATCAATTATATTTATTCTTTCAAAAAACAAACTGTTGACTGATTTTTTTGTATCATTCTCTTATTCTCCATTGCATCAATATCTGCTCTGATCTTTATAAGTTCCTCCCTTGTATGAGCTTTGGGTTTGTCTTACTCTTCTTTCTCTAGAAGTTTAAGATTCAGTATTAGGTTGTTTATTTGAGCACACACTATTTTTCTAGTGTGGACATTCACTGCTATAAATTTTCCTCATAGAACTGCTTTCACTGTGGCCCATAAATTCCTGTATGTTGTATTGGCATTATCATTTGCTTGTAAAAACTGTTTTTCCATAAATTCCTCAGTAACCCATTGGTTGCTTAGGCGAGTGTTACTCAATTTCCATGTGTTTGTGAAATTCTTGCAGGTTTTTTTGCTATTGGTCTCCAGTTTAATTGCACTATAGTCTGATAATATACATGGGATAACTTCAATTCCCATTCATTTACTTAAATATATTCTATGAGCTAGTATGTGGTCTATTTTGGAGAACGACCTGTGTGCAGCTGAAAAGAATGTATATTTTGATTTTGTGGAGTGGAACACTCTGTCGATGTCTATTAAGTCCAATTGCTCAAAAGCTTGTTTGAGTTCTAGTTTTAATAGCTAATTCTTAGAAAAAGTCTGTATACCATCAACAAATTATTGGATAAAGAAAATGTAGTATCTATATAATGGAATACTACTCTGCTATAAAGAATGATAAATTTGAGGCATTTGTAGGAAAATGGATGCTTCTGGAAAATACAATGTTGAGTGAAATAAATCAGACACACAAGTTTAGGTACCATATAGTATCTGTCATTTGAGTGAGGCAAAGTACAAACAAAAAAAGAATAAATTTGATAGAAAGGGACAAGGGGACAGATCTCATCCAACAGATAAGTAGTTCAGTGGAATAAGGACAAAGCGTGAAGAATATGGAAAAGGGAAATGAGAGGAGGAAAACAGTGTCATGCACAGGATCCTAATAAGCCCAATCAATGTGAACATTATATACCAAAACATGATGAAAAAGGTGATAGAGTAACCAGAGAAGGAGTGGGGAGGGGAAGAAAGGGGCAAGGCATTAGGAAAAAGAGCTTAAATATGTACATGCAAACATACCCCAAAATGATTATAAACTCTGAATTGCAAACATGTGCTAATAAAATGAAATAAAATTTTAAAAAATATATGAGACAGAGGGTTGCTATCAGTGCTTGCTTCCGCTTTACTGCTTTTTACCTTTATCCTGCTATGAACTATTTCTCCTCTGTGAAGCCCCTCTGCCATGCCATCCTGCCTTGAAGCCAGCCAACTATGGACTGAAATGTCTAAAAACTGTGAACTACAATAAATCTTTTCTCCTTTAACACTGGCTGCCAGATATTTTATCTCAGAAATGACAGAAGTAACTAAGACAAAAAATTCTATCTTTAGATAATAAAAAATAAACCTAGCATAGGTTTTGTTAATTAAATTCCTCTTAATAGCATCCAAGGGAACTCTTTTAAGGAAAAATAACTATGTGTCACATTTGGATAACCCACGTTCAAAGAATGGGAATGCAAAATACACACAAAAAAACAAAACTGAACTCAATTTTATCTTTCAGGACTCAAAAGCTCTTGAGGGGCCTTGGATGTGCTCTTACTCACTTCATTTCAAAAAGTATATGTGTGTAAATTTTTTTTTTTTTTTTTTTTTTTTTTTTTTTTTTTTTTTTTTTCTTTGTCCAAACTAAAATGTATCCTTGCTCTTGGTTTGCATTTAGTTTGAATAGAAGGATCGGGGGGAGGGGGGACACATCTTTAGAAAATCAGGAAACAGTAGGCCAAGTTTGCATTCCTCTTTGGCAAGGTAAGGACAGACTCATAGGAATGTGGTCAAGGAATAACACTAAGTTTTACTGATATTTAACCTCTTGTAGTTGAGAAGGCCACAGAGTTATTAAAGTGTATGTTACCATGTCCAATGACAAAAACAGACTATGGAAAGAGTATTTCCAAAAGTCACACATTGGCAGGCTAACTGATGCTAACACATCTGGGTAGTGATAACCAATCCAAAGTTGTCTTGTATAATTAATAGATTTAGTAGTCTTTAAAAAGAAAAATTTCCATGAAGAACTTGCTTTGAAAGCAGATTTTCACTGCCAGGTCTCCTGGGAGACTCATTTTTTCCAGCTCTCACTATCAGTATCTCTGACTCAAATTTAAGGGAAAGTATTTTTATGAAGGGGGGTTGTGAGGGTCACAGTGGAACTTTCTGAGTGTCTTCTGATGTCTCCTATTATAAGAGTTTCTTACAACTTTGCTAAAGTTCATATTTGGTGAGCTTAGCTGTGGGCTCCATCCAAGAATTGAAAGAATAGGTAAGCTGTAGGGCAGCCTGCTACTCAGAGCAAGCTCTTTGCAGAACCTAACTCAACCTGGAGGTCAAGAACCCTGTCATCTTTGTCAGGAAGCAACGATTTACTCTTGAGAGAGGAAATTTTGAAATTCTGGAAAATGTCAGGTGGGGAGCAGGTAATAAGAAGAGGAAGAAAAGATTATAGAGGCACATTAAGAAATGACTAGGAAAATACCAAACAAACTTGAATGGCCTTCCTAAGTCTCTGCAAAAAATAACCCTTGCTCAATTTGTTAATGATGAAAACAAATACAGTCCAGAAAAACAATTTTATTGGCTTGGAGTCTTGGATGAAAAGCATTTGAGAAAAACAAATTAATTCTCTAATACTGTAGTGATAAAATCTGTCATTCTCCTTGACTTGTTGCAACTTTTTAAACTTCTTTGAAATTTATTCTAGCTTAGAGCCACAGGATGAAATTGATTATGGTACATCTGGGGGTGGGGTGAGGGTGTCCAAGATGATGGCAATGTTTTTGTCCAATTTGTTAACTATGACCCACGCTTCTCAGCAGTAGACTCTGCTTCATATCCCTGAGCAGAAAGCAGTTCTTAGGTTCTTGGCTTAACCTGTCAACAGCTTCAACTGAAAATGATTCTCTTCACCAAAGCCCACAGAGAGAAATACACTTATCTCTGACTGTTATGGTTGACAGAAAATGTCCAGGAAGGCAGTATTGTCATCATTGACAATGTAGCTGGGCTCTGCCTCTCTAGGGCCTGTCACCAGGATTGATGCAGCTTTGGCCTTGGATAAATTATATAGAGGAAAATTAAATGGCTTCTCCTTTGGGGGCTAGGATTTTCATATTTTTTTCTGTAAAAACATTTTACAGTTCTATAAACAGTGTTTTATGGCCCTAGTTTTATTTTAATTACATGTATCCATCTTTATTTTTTCTTCTACTAAACCTAGGAAGTAAAGTATTACACATTTAAGAGAAACCACGTATGGAAAGAAACCACACACTTGGAATGAGACACTGAAAGAGTATCTCTGCCTCTTCAGATTGATGTTCACGGTGTCCACATACATGGGTCTCTGTTGCTGGGCAGCTCTGCGGGGACTGGGAGCACAGCGTATCTTTCCTCTGCAGGGTCTCGTAGGATTGTGACCAATGTATTGCCTATGAGGCAGGCAGGTGCCAGGAAATTTTTCTTGTTGTTCTGGCCTATTTCCTACCGCAATATAAAAGATACTGATATCACGTTTGTAAGTCATAAGAAAATTCATCTTCTAAGCCAAGACTCCAATTATGGAATGAAAGACTCGGTCCCCTTGAGTTGATCTCGTAGACAAAAACCCACATGTACATAATAATATAATTATTTTAAATTTCTAACTCCTCAAAGGCAACTATAAGAAATATTAGGGCCAGGGATTTATCTCAGTGGTTCTGCCGCCAGCCTTGCAAGCATAAGGACCCAAGTTCAATCCCCAGTATCAAAAAATAAATAAATAAAAAGAAACGAAATATTAGATGAATGTATTATCCTTATATCTTAAGAAGGTACTGTCAGTGTAACTACCGAATGGAGTAAGGACTATACAGAAAAGCCTTTGGTGAAGGCCCTTTGTTGGGACAAAACCCCTACAGAATCTATCACATAGAGTAGCAATAGAGCAGAACAGAAATCCCAGAGCAATAAGAATCCGCATACAAAGCACAGCACCGGTGGCATAGGTTAAGGTGAACCTTCATACTCCTAAATGATTCAGGAAGAATGCATGACTTAAAGTGGTAGCACTGTTGTACCTCTGGAAAAATGCCACTTCTAAGTGATAGCCATAGCCCTCCCACAAGAGACAGCCTGTGTCTCCCAGACCACCGCAATTATGCCTCATCGCTGCGGGCCTCTGCCCACAGCGTGGGTCAAGATGTCACTATCCACTTAGACACTCTCTTGTTCAAAGTCCCAAGGGATATACAGTACCACAAATGTGAATTTTAGGGAAATGCACCAGGGAAAAAAAAAGCAGCATGATCCAGAAATAGTAAAACAAAAAGCCCAACATATAAGGTGTGATTGAAATGTATGGTACGTGGTTAAATTTTTTTTAAATTACAGTAAAAGACACATTGCCACTAATCTTCCTTAAAATACTCCCCTCATTTCAAACACACTTATCTTGTCACTTTATGAAACAGTTCTGAAAAATCCTCTTTCTTGAGCGTCTTTAATTGCATGGTTATGGCTGCCTTAATCTGCTGAATCAATTCAAAACACTTACCTCCCATGGCCATTTTAATTTTGGAGAAAAGCTAGTAGTCACATGAAGCCAGATTTTGTAAATAAGGTGGATGAGAACATATAATTTTTTACAAGCCTGTCATTCCTTCATACTGTACTCCGTACAGCATTCACCTTATTTTTTATCATCTCTCATAAAGACTTTCACCAAAGGGAATGTCTGGGACCGCTTAAGAAAGTGGAAGAATGCTGGGATGCATGTGTTTGATGTGAAGGAATGTATCTCTGAGGAGGACTAGTGACAATGTATGCTGTAATAATTATGTTTTAATTTAATCACCCAAGGGCTGGTGTTTTAGCTCAGTGGTTCTGCCACCTGCCTTGCAAGTCCCTAGTTCCATCTCTGGTACAAAAAAAAAAAAAAAGAAGAAAAAAAGAAAAATTTAATCATTCAACATACTTTTCAATCTTCACTAATATAATCAGTATTTTTAAAGGTTTTACATATTTGACAGCTCCATAAAAATAAATTATCAATATGCTCCTAAACATGATTAATTTGATGATATAAAATCCAAAGACTATTTCACTCTTAGTCTCTCCCTCACTGTGGCTGCTCACAGTTCTTGTTCAACATGTCTGTTGATAGAAAGCACAGTCAGACTCTTCTCTGGTCCTTACTTCCATGTGCTTGAGCTTTTCTCTTCTATTCCGGACCAGTTGTACTAAGAACCCACCACTGAATCCTTCTCACTCAGCCTTTAGAAACCACCTTTCCCTAAGTGAATGTTAATTTTTTTCAATTTTCATTTTTGATATATCTATCATTATTATTTTTATCCTTGTTTGTATGAGTGCAAGCTGTTGAGAGTAGTATCCATATTTTATATACTCCAGGTTTATACTCCTATTTATACACTCCTATTTTATATTTATATACTCCTATTTTGTCTCAAAACAGTATCTGGTAATCTTATAAACATACTGTGGGTTTTGTTTTTTTTTGTTTGTTTGTTTGGGGTTTTTTTGTTTTGTTTTGTTTTTTGTATTGGGTTTTTTTTTTTTTTTTTTTTTTTTGGGTTTTTTTTTTTTTTTTTTTTTTTTTTTTTGGGTTTTTTTTTTTTTTTTTTTTTTTGGTACCTGGGATCAAACTCAGGACCTTGTGTTTGCGAGACAAGTGAGGCAATAAATCTACTTCTAAAACAACTGAAACAACTGTTGAGTTAACTTACACACAGTAACTGTATGAACAAAACTAAAATTGGAAACAGCTGGCAGCTAATGTTTAGTGAACCTTACCCCACTCCCACCCACGCACTTTCATCTTTTCTACAATCACTGACCTGTGTAAGGGTTGATAATCTTGGGGGGTTGGGCTGAAACCATGTCTGCATTTGAAGTCCCCACCTTACTTCTACAGCATGGAATAGAACCTGATTTACAATAGTGTATTCAATTAACAAATTATGTGTTAAATGCAGCCAGATTTAATTTTTTTCCCATTTACACAGAGTGTAGCACTTTATCTTAGAATATGTGTTAGTCTAGTCCCAGGAGCAATGAGAACATCAGTGACTGGAAAAATCAGCAAGGAGCTGAATTCTGGTGGCTACTGTGTCACCACTGCTTTCAGAAGGGGATACAATACCTTCATGCCTCGGGATTCAGCTAAAGGAAAATAAATACATTCACAGCAAAGGATTTCCAGCTTGGTGGAGACAAGGGCAGCAAGGATGGAGATTCTCAAGCTCACTGCATCTAAGCCAACCTTGAATGTCACAGGGACCCAGGAATGTTTCACATGGATCACGGACTCCTGGAAGACAGCTCTCAGCAAGTCCCAGAAATATACAAAGATTTGCAAAAAAAGGGGGGAGGTGTTATTAGCTTATTAGCTGATAAATTTGGTTTTACTCTTTAAAGAATTTTTTTTTTTTTTTTTAGTACTGGGGATGGAACTTGGGCCCTTGCACTTGCGAGGCATGTGACAGCACCACTGAGCCAAATCCCCGCCCCCTCCTTTTTTTTAAAGACAGGGTCTGATAAATTAAATTGCTAAATTGTCCAGGCTGGAGTGGAACTTGCAATCCTCCTGTCTCAGCCTCTCAGAGTACCCATGCTCAGTTAGTAAATTTTAATGAAAAATATTCAAAATTAGAGAATGCCAAAACTAAAGGAGAATTCAGTGACCAACCAAACTGAATGTTTGGCTTTGCTGATAAGAGAACTTTCCAGTGGCTAGTTGTTGACAGAGACTAGTAACCAGGCTTGCTGGTGCCCATGACTAGTCTTCTCTGTACCAGAACAGACCCTCCCTAAGGCATACTGTGGAAGTCAGTTTCACTTGGAGTCGCACTATTGATGAGAGCCATTTGTTCTGATGAGAATAAGGCTATAACCCTGATAAGCCAAGTCAAGCCAAATAGCATTAATGGCTTCTACTAATGAATAAGTCAACTATTTTCCATTCCCAATAAAATAAATTTAGAATTATATAGTGTCTCAAAAATTTGATCTTTTCTCTACTAAATAACTAGTAATAGCATACTTTCCTTGAACCATCAGATTTTGGAGCAAAACAACTTTGAATTGCATGGACTCTGAGTGAAGTTTTATTTATATTCCTTAAATTCATGGAGGGGAATTCATGGATAGCAAAAGAAAAAAAGAGTAAGTGTAGCTGGAAATTTTTGCTTGATAGTGGAAATTCTGCTGAGACGTGTGTGTGTGATTAAATACAAAGGAGATTTTGTTGTAGTGATATTCAGCTCTTGTTCACTCAATATGCACTAACGACCATCACCCTGCCAGAAACTATGCTGCGACAGAAAATCACCATGACATCACCAGAATTAACCTAGACATACGAAGGTGGGCACCACAAAGGGCTTTCCTGAGGAGCTGAGTCTGGAGCAATAGTTGTGAACCACACATAAGGCCCAGGTTGAAGGAGGCGTTGCCCAAGGAGGCTGAAGAGAGAGGAAAAATCATCTCTGGAGTTTGAGCTGACCCCAGGGTGGTGAGGAGCTTGCAGAAATGTCAGGAATGTGTTATGTGACCTGATTCATATTTTAAAAACAGTCAGTCTTAAAAGGCTCTTAAGAAGCATACATCCAGAAGAAAAGATACTTGAATAAAAAGGAAAGAATATTCGAAGAGATTGAAATGCTATTTTCTGCCTGTCAGATTGGCAAAAGTCTTGACTTGGGTGGAAACAGTTATTTGCTCATATTTCTGGCAGGAATAATGGCAATTTGGCACAATATATTAAAATTATAGCATACATACCTTTGATAACAATTCCAACTCTCAAAATTATGTTCTTGCCTACATAGAGTGACATGTGTACAATTTTATTCATTTCAGAATTATTTCCAATAACAAATGCCATCTTTTGTGATCTTTGCCCAGAGTGTTCCATGTAGCAACATGAACAAAGCCCAGACTTCAAAAAGTCAAGAACTAGATTGAGTAGGAAATTACGCACAAAAGAATACTTTGAAGAAGTCTGGTTATCGATGTGAAGAGCAATAGTGCAGGGCTTGGAGTGAGCAGGAGGTCAGACTAAAAGTCACTCTTGGACTGAGAAACAATTGAACTTGTGTGTAAATACAGACAGAGTTTGACAAAATAATGCACTATATTTAATAAAGGGGATGTGGAGGAAGTAAAGCAAGGGAGAAAAGAAATGCTGTAAACTTCTAAATAAGATTTAAAACTGCAAAGTGCCGGTGCTGTAGCTTTTTCTTCTCTTCTCTTCTCTTCTCTTCTCTTCTCTTCTCTTCTCTTCTCTTCTTCTCTTCTGTATCTGCCTTCCATTGTGTTTAGAATATTGGTTTGTACCAAGGAGCACCCCTAAGTGTTTATTTACCCTGTGGTATTATCTTGTCTGAGTGAGAGAATCTTCATGTTTTGGGGTTCTCTTTCTTCACTTAACGTTAATGGTCAGGTGACTTCCCAAAAGATATATTATAGCAGAAAATATGTGCACATATCGAATCAATAGCTGTGGCATACACCAACTCTCAAGAGAACAGGCAAGACTCCTACCCTACCTCTCCACATGTCCTTGGCAGGGTAGAGGGTGTTGCTCACACTTCTACTTGCCTGACCTCTACTGTCTGCCTTGCCTGGAGTCCAGACTCCGGGTGGCTGCTCCACTGAGGAGGGCTAGACTCACACTCAGTGGAAGAAATAGGACACAACCCCACCAGTTTCATTTTAAATGTTCGGTGTTTTCTATCCCCCAGGACATCGTCCCCCTTTCTGACATTTTCTAAGTGAAACATTTGTCTCACACTCCCCCTAGTGACAGCCTCAGAAATGCCTTTTAGTGACTAAAGCACACTTATTTTTAAAAAGGTAAATAAGAACCAAGATTGATTATGTAAAAGTCCAAATTTCCAACAATGAATGTCATTATATTGGATACCTTAAATATACGAATAAAATTCATTTTTAAAAAAGAAAAAGAAAAGGATACAATCCTAAATGTTGATCATAGAGCATGCTTCCTCACTGACCTCACAATCTGCCAGGCACATTTATTGCTACCTATGATTAGAAAGAAGTAGTTGGCAAACAAAATACCTAGAAATTAATATATTGGAGAGAGTGAGTGTCAGTTGCAGTGTAATTAAAATATCACCAACTCTTCCTCTTATGAGAAGGATAACATTGGAAAAAAGAAGACTCCAGATACATAAACGGGGGGTGACTATGGAATGTACTAGATTGTCTCCATGTGGAGTTTTCACTGGCAATCCCAAAGCTGAGGCCATTAATCACTGTCACATTTAGGAGGCTCCACTTTAGAATACAAATCATAAGGTGTAGTGAGCCTAGAATACAACCTGTGGAAGAAATAGCTTAACAGGGCTTCACTGGCAGTGATTAAACATGGGAAGGACCAGTATGTAGAAAACTGAGCTTTACTTTCTCAGAACAATTTCAAATTAGTGGTTCTGAATCACTTGAGAGTCAGTCTTAGAACTAATGGATCTATGGAATTTCTGGAAAAAAAACATAATTTCATATCATAGTCACAGAAAAAAAATGAATAGCTAATAAATATAAAAAGACATTCTCACTTAAAATCTAGCCAAAGCAACAATGATATATACTTTTATCAGATGATTTTGAAAACACTGAATTTAATAATCCAGAGAACTGTCAAGGATATGGAGAAACAGATCCTTCTAAACTGTTGAGGGCACCACTGTCATGTTTTTGGAGGATACTCTGTATATTAATTGATCTCACCTGTGATATAGCTTTAATCTGGTCTCTAGTCATGAGATTCTCCAATTCATACCATCTTTCTGGCTAAGACTTCTCTTTGAGCCTTAAACCAAATAATCAACGGCCAACATCTTCACATGACTGTCTAAAGGCTTCTGCACGTCCAGCATGTTTAAGACAGACTCAAAAACTCTTACAAGCTTGGTCCCCAGGAGGAGTCCCTGCCTGACGTATAGCACTCGTGCGCAGTTGTGCTGCTCGGGAATCTCCAAGCCTCCTTGGCATCTCCCTTCAGCTGTTTTTCACACTTCTTATATTACCACAGGAGTGGAAGTGACCATCACTTCTCACCTGGATAACTAATAATCTCCCACCTGTGTCCCAACACCAATTCTACTCCTCTGATAATCTCCTCAGGAGTAACATTCATTTTTTGAAAAATGGAATGTAAATATGCCAAGATCCATGCTTAAAGCTTGCTATTGCTTTTAAGATAAAGACAAAAATCTTAAATGCAGCCTGCAAATCCTACACAATCTCCTTCCAAAATACATTTCTAGACCCTCCTATCTCCTTCTGTCCTTTGTTCTCATACTTCAGCATTCTGGCTTCTTTCTCATGATTTAAACCTACTTTTTTCTCTCCTCTCTCGGGGCCTTTTTCTACGTTTCTCCTCTCTGAAGCGATCTTTCCCCTCAAACAATCTCAAAGCCCTAGGGGAGTTCCAGTTACCTCAATTCTCTTTTGTAATTTTGTGTATGATAAAACAGAGCTATGCCCATTCCTTCATGGAATTTACAATTACTCGTAATTACATCCTAATATATGTGGTTATTTTAGTTCCATCTTTCCCTGCTTCTAGTATGTAATCATGCAGCAGAGATCTTGTCTCGCCCAATAATAGAAGCTATTGAAATAGTGACAAGGACAAACTGTGTGCCTGTGCTTGTATATATGTTTGTATGTTATCTTGCAGAAAATACGAAGAAGAAAATACACAATAATTGCTGTGCTTTAGATCATCAATGTCCCCTCAAAAATTCAAGTGTTGAAGTCTTGGCCATTAACTTAGCGGTGTCCAAGGTGAGGGCTTTAGGATGTGACTAGATCAGGAGGGCTCAGACCTCATCAATGAACTAATCTATTTATAGGTTAAAAACTATTAGAGAGGGTAAAGGGAGGGCCGGGGTATGGGGAAAAAATAAGAACCAAGATATATCATATAAAGGTACAAGATCCCAATGACAACTGCAACTGTATTGTTTGCTTTAAATGTACCCATAAACGTAAAAGGAAAAAAATAAAATAAAATAAAAACTAAATAAGATAAAAAGAAAACTATCAGGAGGCGATAGAGATTCTAGGAGGTGGGGCCCCATGGGAGCAAGCAGGTAACTGGGAGCAGGACCTTTGAAAGGTGTATTTTGTCCCCAGAGCCTTCCTCTCCCTCCTGCTTCCAAGCCCTGAAGTGAACATCCGCTGCATCACATACTGCCTGCCATGACAGCTGCCTCTCCACAGGCCTACGGTGATGGGGCCAAGGGACGATAGACTGAAACCATAAGCCAAAGTAACCATTTCTCCCTTTTAAGTCATTTATTTCAAGCATTTTGTCATATCAACAGAAAGCTGACACAAAACTGTCAACAGTGGTTGTCTCTACACGAGGCACGATGGTTTCTGTCTTTTATTTCCCCTGTATTTTAAGTACTTTATGTAGCGGTATCAATTTTTTGTAAACAGACAAAAATCATTAAATGTTACACTATTAAAAGCCTAAGTGACTATATCAGAGGAAACAACTACCAGCTATCTTACACCACATGTGAATGGACCTTAAAAGATTACCAGAAGTGAGTAAAAGTGACACTATAAAAAAGTCTGAGATGAAACTGCAAAACAACTACCGTTAAGTAAATAACATAACAAGGGAATCTTTAAAAAAAACTGAGGAAACAGTCTCAAAGACATTTGGAGAATAAAATAGTAGAAGAAAATTTCTCTGAGCTAGAAACAAAAATGTAGTCTTTGGATGTAAGGAACCCCACCATTAAGCCAGAGTTAAATCCAGAAAGTGAGAGGGAAATGATTTAAGATACAAACCTAGAGAGACACACTATAAAACTAGTTACCAAAGAATAAAGAAAATTCCAAAACTTGGAAATGCAATTGTCTAAAAGAATCAAAAAGTTTTGCAGCTTGGAAGATAGTTATGAATAATAAATTTCCGGTCTGCGATCACCCGGCGGCGTGCGCGTGAGCTCCCGGCCTGCGCGGGAGCTCCCGGCCTGAGAGGGAAATGTTAAGATACAAACCTAGAGAGACACACTATAAAACTAGTTACCAAAGAATAAAGAAAATTCCAAAACTTGGAAATGCAATTGTCTAAAAGAATCAAAAAGTTTTGCAGCTTGGAAGATAGTTATGAATAAAAAAAA